>NC_134293.1:12893180-13193180 GCF_949628215.1 Phalacrocorax aristotelis | reverse complement strand
AGGTCCTGTCACATCTTGACTTCACATCCCAGTGAGATAGCAGGAGAGGCCATCACATTGCCACCCGCCTCAGCAAACCCCTTGTTTCCCCAATGCCAAAAAACATCTTACCTCAACAGCAGCAAAGAGGGCCTGGTAAGACCACTCTTATTAACATCCTACATCACAGTATCCCCTCTCCTCACCTTCCTGGATGGGCACATCCTCCAAAACAATCCTCTAGTTGAATCAAGGGCCTCTCATAGGTTTGTGGCCTCTGAATTTTCCCAGAGCACCCAGACCCTTACCCAACTCACCCCAAACACTGCCACTGTTACAGATGGGAGAAGAACACATGGTGGGGCTGTAACCCAAGAGACCTTAGAGTAGCCCTGGCACTTGGGCACCCAGAAACTCTGTCCTTTGGCCCTAGTTAAGGAAGCACAGACCTGTCTTTAACTGGCACTTCAGATGCTTGTGCTTCCCTGTGGGAAGGGAAGACCCAGATCCTGAGGCAGGAGCTGGCCCCAGGAGCCATCAGGGGATGCTTCCCCTACCACAGGGCTCTGCACAGGTTGTTCCAGAGATTCCCATATTACTTCTTGAAAGGGAGAGCCAATGCCAGTGCCTTAGATTCCCTTCCCCCTTCCCAGAGTGTAGTTTGCCAAGTTAAGGCGTTTAGCTGGCCACGTCCAAAGTCACTGAAAAGGCTGTTGTGAAAAAGCTAGAAGTGAGGGCCTGCTCCTCCTTGCCCTGGAGAGCTGCTTTTAGGCTGCACTTTTGCCACTGGCTACATGACAGCCATGCAGCAGTTATGTTGCACCTAGTCTCATTCGTCCAGTTCTGCCCCTGATGGGAACCACTGACCTGGTCTCCAGACTTGACCTCAGACATTCCCTATCTCTGCAGACATGCTGGGTCTGTGGTCGCAGCAAGCAATGGACTGTCACTGTCTCTAGACTAGAGTCTTATCCTTTCTACTGAGCATCCTACACAAATATGTCCCTGCTGCTCAGGACCCTGCTGGGGCCTCTGGGGTGACATGATCTGCAAAGGGAAACAGGGTGCATGAGAAGGCAGTGGAGGGCTTGGGGAGCACCAAAGGGCATACGGAGGGCTCTAGCATGAAAAGTAAAGCAAATATAGGATACTTGGATGCACTGCAAAGAAATGGAGCTCTAGGCAGCACCAGAAGGCAAGCAGAGGAGTCTGAGGCGTATAGGAGGGAAACTGGACGCCTCCAAAGGTGCACCTTCTTTTGGGTGCACCAAATTGTAAATGGAGTGATTTTTAGGGGACAAGAGGACCAAATGAAAGCCTCTGTATTGCACCACAGGGCTCCCTGGGGCGCATCAGAGGGCACATCAAAACCATCATTCAATTCTTTGTGCATTCAGATCCCCTCCATTAGCTCTATGTTCCCCCACGTGCCACTGTGGCATTCTTCTCTATGTGTATTCAGACTCCCTCTGTTCCCCTCTGTGGACCATCAGTTACCCCCATTCCCTTCTGAGTGCTTGTAGATCCTCTCTGCTCCCTACTTGTGCCTTGGAGCCCTGCAGTTCCCATCCATGCATGCTCAGACCTCCTCCACTCTGTGCACCCTCCAGTTGCTGCCATCCTTTCTGAGTGCCTTACATCCAAACCATGCCCCCTTCACATGTTTTAAAATTCCCTCTGTTCCCTTCTGGGTGCTTGTAGATCCCCTTGGACTCTTTCTGTTCACTTCCAAGCACTCTCAGATGTTCTCCATTCCTACCTAGCTGCCTTCACGTTTTCACATCCTCTCCATTCCGTTCATTGTGCTCTCTTGGAACCCTTCTGTTGTCCTCCTTGCACAAACAGATCCCCTCCATTCCCTCTCTATGCACACAGAGTCATGCTTTCTGCTTTCCCCTTTGTGCACGCTCAGACCCCTCCATTCCCCTCTGTACCTGCTCAGATCCCTATTTGCTGCCCTCCGTCTGCCCAGTTTCACCCCATTCCTGGGCAGACACCTGCATTCCTCTGTAGCCATCCATCCTGCATGACTAGTGTCCCAAACCCAGTGCCCCAGAGACCACAGCTGCCTCAACTGGCTAACAGAAACCTTCTAGCCAGTGTCTTTCAGCAGACCCATTCAGCTGCATCCTTGCAGAGCAGGACTGTGGCCCACTGGGGAATAGAGACATCTCCTGCTTCCCCCAGATGGAGATCACCTCTGCCACAACCCTCTGCCTGCTGTCATGCAGCCCAGGAAACACCAGCCGCTCAAAATACTGTCCCAGAACAGTCAGTCCGTCTGGTAGTCTCAGGGCTGCTCTGACTTCCACAACAGTAAGTAGGCTGGGCTTGTCAAAAGCACATTAAGCAAGAACCAATTGACCTGGCAGCACCCTGCTGTAATGGTGGGAGGCAGGGACATCCCTAGTGTTTGCTCTCCATGCTGATTGGTGACTGGCATTTAAGTGTTTATTTACTGAGCTGCACTCTTCAAAGCTCCCAAATGTACTGTTCCCAGGGGAAATTCCATCCAAGGAGCTAAGAACTCACGGAAGAGTCCATTCCAAGAACTCTTGCTGGCACAGGGTTATTTTCTTTGCAGCTCAGGAAGCTATGCACCTAAAACCACAGGCACCTTCATCTCAGCTTCTGTTTTCTAAGGGCACAAAGGAAACCCAGGCTCATTTCCTCCTCCAGGAGAAAGGAAGCTGGGAGGGGAGGTAGGACCCACTCATCCCGCCCATTGCAGAGGGCACGACAAATACCTCTGTGAGACCTGCTGCTCCACAGCTTTGTGCTCCAGTGGGCATCCCTGCATGAACGCCATGGGTGAGTACTGGGCTGGGAAGCAGGGCACTCTTTGCCAGCAATGGAAGCTGCACAGGTAGGGCAGCCCAGCAATAGGGAGAGGCTCCATGCACTGGTCCTCACACTAATGGGGAGTGGTGGCATCGGTGCCCTCTGAGGCCATGCTCACTTGCCACCCCTTCGAACACCAGCAGCTTGTGCCCTGCCTTCTGGGGCCAGGAGTGAAACTTGGCTCCGTTGGTTGATAGGTGTTTTGCTCCACCAAAAACTTTGTCTCATACGTGACTTTTTGGGAGCTGGTCAAGGAGAAAAGGCAAGGTTGTCTACCCCTTGGGCAAAAGAGCTGAGGCCTTTTGGCAAGCTTTCCAGCTTGCACAGACCAGTCTGGTGCTGCTCAGCATGGTTGGTGCACTCCTGCCTCTCATACGGTCATGTTACACTGTGCAGTGCTGGAGCCATGGGATTTCCCACTTCTGTGGAGGGAGGGTAACATTTCATCTTTTCCATCTTTTCCCTTTCTAGCAGCCCAGTGCCTTCTACTACTTGCTTGTGTGCTGGTCTTGGCTGCCCCAGGCCACTCCATGCATATACAAACCCTAAACATCTTCAAGAAATCTCCCTCCAATGCTTCGGCGAGTGCTCTGAAGAAAACCAGTAAGTAGCATCCCACAGGCATCACAGTGCTCTCACCACAACAAACCTTTCAGTTCCTTGGTCCGGGTCAGCCCTGGCTGGTGAACAGCCCCAGCCCATGAGGGAGGCTTGGTAAAACAACACTTGGGAGAGGGTGTGCTATGATGCCTCAGATCCAAAAAACACCTCTATAGTATATACAGGCAGGTGGGCTGGGGAGAGGCAGTGTCAACACCAGGCTTTGCTCAGCTGGGGAGAGGATTTCCACCCATCCAGCAGGATGACCTTAACTGCAGTGGGAGGTTCTGCAGAAAGTGAGCTGAAGGCATGGGGACACCACACCTGCTGGCACAGGGGGATCTAGAGTTGTGTGCTTGTGTACAGCCAGATTGGGGTAGGGAAGGGCCCTATGCCATCCGTAGCCCTGGCCCTGCTCCGGCATGGAGGATGGTGGATGTGAGGAGGTATACCCAGTGCAGGTTGCAGTGCTGTGCATGTGCATGTCTCTGTGTATGTGCACCATGCAGAGAGGCAAGGGTGTTTGTGTGCTTGAAGGGGTAATTTTTCTCCTGTACCTTCAGTCACAGGCAGAGGCAAGATCCTCTTCACCAGCATGACCCTGTTTTAGTGATACAGCCCCTTTTTCAGGAGACCCATGGGAGCCCACTAGTGTCCATATCAGCCTCCTGGCCTTAGCCAGCATAGCCCAGTGGGTCTGGGGCCTTTCACTGGGACTGCCTCCTATAGGTGTCCCATATGGAAAAGGAACAGAGGGCTGAGGCCAGCCCAGTACATTGACCTTCCTGGGCTGGGACAGCTGAGTATTTCCCAGGTACTCTGGCCAGACGTCCCTCTATTCTGCCATAGGGAGAAACATGGTCTTTTCCTGTTGCACAGGCTTTTGTTAAATTACCGTCTCTCCTGCCCCAGGTTGGCCCAAGGACTGCAGCGAGATCCCCACTGGCAGCCCCAGTGGCGTGTACGTCATCCAGCCCACAGGACTGCACCCCATCGTGGTGTACTGCGAAATGAATGCAACGTCCGGGGGCTGGACAGTCCTCCAGAGGAACCGGCACAGCACGGAGATCACCTGGGCCGAGTCCTGGAGCACCTACAAGTACGGCTTTGGGAACGTGCAGACTGAGTACTGGCTGGGCACCGAGTACATCCATCAGATCGCCAAGCAGAAGGTCTACCAGGTCAGGTTTGTCATCTGGGATGCCTCAAACACCACCAAGTTTGCCGACTACAACCTATTCAGTGTGGAAGATGAGTCCCATGGCTACCGGCTGAGGCTGGGAACGTACGCAGGGACAGCAGGGGATGCTATGACCTCAGACAATCCCAGGAAAGTACACAACAACATGAAGTTCTCCACAAAAGATCGTGATCAGGACACTTACAGAGGGAACTGTGCCTCCCGCTCTGGGGGTGGATGGTGGTACTCGGCATGTTATTCTGTACAGTTGAACATCAAGTGGGGCATAACATGGGGCAGCCTGTGCAGTGGGAACTGCAAAGCTTCTGCCATCCTCATCAAACCAGCTCCATACCATTAGTACTCTTTCCTGCTCCTGTCTGCACTGGGCACATGGCCAGACCAGTACCCTTCTGGGGCCTGTTTTTCTGCCTGGGGGGCTGGGGGTGAATAGGATTGTTCCTGTATATCAAGAGCTGTTTCCCTTTCCTTTTCTCTTGAAAAGTAGCAAAGCTCCCTGCTTTGTCTCTGATCTTTCACTTGTGGTGGGTTTTTAGGGATCATTATTAGAAAAAGTCTTTATAAATGCTGCAGTTTCCAAGCATGTTCCTTCTGGGGAGAAAACTGTGCTCAGAAACCTAAAACCTTCCTCATCCAGCAAGGTCTTATTCTCTTTTTGCTTTACAGGTATAGATGACTTCAGCAGAATAATATCAGTCATCACTAGCTAACCTGATCTAAACTGCTCTAAGCCCAGGCAGGTCATGTATGCACCATAACCCTGCTGTCGTCTGTGTTCATCCTGTAGAATAAAATTGCTTTCAGAACCTGCACAGACATGCACAAATGTTCTTCATTTGTTTGGGAACTTCTCACAACTGCTGCAAGTCTCTTGCCAGGAGCAGACCTGAGGCTTCTGGTCAAGTAAGAAAATACTTTCAAAGGGAAAATTTTTCATAAGACTCAAAAGAGGAATTACAGACAAAACTTTCATTTAAAGATGAGAGTTGGGTTTCAAGGTGGGGATCTGTCAAAAAGGGAATGCAATACCACATGGCCAAGAGCAAGCACTGAGGGTCAGAGGAAAGCATCAGCTCAATTCAGCCCTACCAGCTGTGACCTGGAGCTAACCAGAGAGAGCAGGCCAGGCCAGCATCATCCTTCCTTGTTAACTTTGTGAATGCTGGCCTTGGGAGGTAACTAGAAGAGTGGACAGGGGAAAACGGGGCAACTGCACTGCAAGGCCACACATGGTTGGGACATCCGGGGTAGGGTTAAGAGCTGAGGCAGCCTGACATGGCAGCGATCCCAGAAGTTCAAGAGCCCTGGATCAGCTTGGGTGCATACGGCCTTGTTCCAGTGTGGTGATATCTCTGTGCACTGGATAGCTCAACAGCGGACATAGTACCTGTGATGTAGTCTCCTAGTGCTGAGCAGAGAGGAATGATGTCTTGCTGGCTGCACTCTTGCTAATACAGCCCAGGATGCAGTTCACCTTTGACACTGCAAGGGTGCATTGCTGACTCCTGGGAAAACTGCTGTTTATCAGGAAACCTAAGCCCTTTTCTGCCAAGCCTCTCCCCTCCAGTTATGTTGTATGCCCAGGCTGGAGTGCAAATGACTTTTTAAACCAGCAGACATATCTCTCAGTCAAGAAATGCTACTCTCAAGTCAGCTCAAACTGGGAAGCCTTTTTCAACCAGCAGCACCCTCATACATCCACCTCCCCATGCATTCAGGGCTACCGGCTCACAGATGCCTCCAGGGCAGTCGAGGCTGCCTGTGGAGCCTCTTCAGGAACATGGCACTGCCATAGCTCTGCAGGGTGCCTTGGGACCTCAGTCACAGATCTTGGCCTGAGAGTCCCAAGTTGTTCAGGATTCACAGCCACAAGCCTTCTTCAAGCTCAGCTCTTCTTCCAAAGAGGAGAGGAACTGTGGCTTCTTTTAAGCCCTAAGTTCAAACTTCCCTCCATTGCAAAGGAGATCCATAGCCACATTCCCCTCTGCAGCAGAGTACAATGGGACTGACTTACATGCATCTCTCACGCTCTCAGGGAGCCCACCACCCTCTCCACACTCAATCAGTGGTGGTTTCTTCCCTTTCCCAGCATAGAACAGCTACTCAGCTATGGACAGGGACAAACTATAGGCAAGGGTTTTGCAAGACACTGGGCTTTGCTGGCTGTGTTGTCTAATCATAGCCTTACAGCCACAGTTCAGTGCACAGCAGCTGGAACAAGCCATTGGAAGCAATGTTGCCTCCAGAGATCTGAGAAGCAAGCCATAGACAGAATTAGGTACAACAGCTGTACTCAATTGTGTACAGCAACCCTACCAAAGGGAGAAAACCTCCTGTTGCTGGGGACAGTCAGCAGCAAAAAGAATCTGTGTCAGGCCTTTCACTATGGAACACTGAAATATTTCAGGAAAAAAAAAGAAAAATCAGAACAAAACCCTTACTTGCCACACCAGCTCAGCCTGAGAGCAGAATTGGCACCATAGCTGACCTGGACCAACACTGCCTGAGAAATCATCTTGAACCCAGCATCCACCACTCCAGTCCTGGAGGAGGTATGCTCTGCATGTCCTAGAGAGATCTGGTATCCCTTGGGCAGGTGTGTCTCCTGGCCCAGAAGAGGACCTGCATAATACACCTACTTTCCCTTAGGTCCACCACTCTGGAGGTTGGACAGAGTGACCCCACACACACTTACGTGCAGTGTCACGACCGCAAGTAGACACAAGGCAGCAAAGTCTGGCTCCAGGGTTTATTGCAGCTGACTTCTCCCACCATGGGTAGCAGAGCTGTGGGGCATATGGGGCCCAGGGAGGGAGCAGGGCCTGAGCAAAGCAGGGATACACCAGTTGCATAGGGAAGGGAACTTGCACTGCCTCCCCCTCCCCAGGACAGGAGTGGGCACACCCACCCCAAACCAGTGCCTGCATCCCAGTGCTGGCCAGCACTGTGGCACTGGGCAAAGCCGCCTGCGTGCCTGGGGCTCCAGGCAATTGCTCCTGAGCCCCAGAGCTTCTGCGTTTCAACAGGTGATGTTGCGGGAGCTGCAGGCAGCACAGGACATGCAGCAGGGCTGGCACAGGGCTGTTGGCAGGCACGGAAACGGGGCACTGAGCTGGGGATGGTGGCACTCCCACAGCCTCCCGGGAGGCTGGGCGCTGCGGCATGGTCAACACACATCTGTGGGTTTGACCAGGATGACGGAGGAGGTGCAGTCGCCATTATCACAGAATCCTGGCCAAAGGATGTGTTTTTTGGCATTGAGCAGGACGTTCTGGCACCTGTCGTACCACCAGCCCCCGTAGCTGCTGGCGCAGTTCCCGCTGTACTGGTCCTGGTCCCTGTCAGTTGTGCTGAACTTCATGTTGTCGTGTATGCCCCCCTTCTTGGGGTGATAGCTGGTCAGATAGTCATCCCCATCACCAGAAAATCGGCCCAGCCTAAGCGGGTACCCGCTAGCCTCACTCTCCACCCTGAAGATGTCGTACTCAGCATAATGGGTGACGTTGGCTTTATTCCACACGACGAAGCGGACCTTGTAGGTGCCCTGCTGCGTCAGCAGGTGCAGGTACTCAGTACCCAGCCAGTGATCGCCGCGCACATTCCCGAAGCCGTACTTGTAGGTGGTCCAGGATTGCTTCCATGTGATCTCAGTGTCATGAGAGTTTCTCTGGACAACAGTCCACCCCTTGCCTTCGGTGTCCATGTCGCACCACACCACCCGTGGGGGAGACCCTGCCGGCTGGATGACGTACACCCCGCTGGGGCTGGTCTTGCGGAGATGGCTGCAGTCTGCTGGGAACCCTGTGGCAGCAGCAGTGGCAAACACAGGGTGGGGTGGGAAAGAAAATGATCATATGACTCTGTCAGGGCAACAAGGAGCTCCTCTATGGGAGTGAGGGCTCAGGACAAAAAGGGCCGGTTATATCTGTGGCCTACTCCACAGTGTAGACTGGCTTTTCCACAGGGCAAGTGAAGGTCTCTAAGGTGGTGGCTCTGGTAAGAGCCCTAGGATCTCATGAGTTGCTATTTTATTTGGAGCCTTCTAATGCATCTGGCCAAGAAAATAGGGGAAAAAATTCTTCCAGATGCCAGTGGTATATCTGGCCCTCACACAAGGCCCTTGATATATTAAGTGGCAGCTCTTGCAAGGATCAGAAGTGTTCAAAATTCTCCACTGGATGAGGATATGTAATGAAAATTTTCCCTGGTGGCCATGGCATTGCAAAAGAAGGTGAAGTTCTACCTTGATCTCATAGGGATCTCTTCCCCCAGATTGTTGCAGTTTATCTGTTAGCAGGACTGATCTGTCATGACTTACTTCCCAAACTAATTTGCTGTATAGATTGTTTTTCTTGTTTTGTGTCTGATGAGGGACAATTTGCTGTGGGTAATTCCAATTCAGCCTATGAAATTCTGTTTTTCTCAGGCACACAGGTCTTGCAGGGAGTGTAACCCTCCCTTGCAGGGAGGAAGGGAATACTCCTAATCCAAGAAGAGCTAAAAAAAAAATATTGCTGGGAGGTTCTCTCCTAGAACTGAAGTGTAAAAAGACACAAGCACCACAGAGCAATCCTGCCAAGCTATGGTGTTTGGGCAGAAATCCCTTGGTTTCAGCATGGAGCCACCAAGGCAGTGAGGATGGTTTGACAGGTGTCAGGCTACTTACCTTACAAGCCATGGCACAGAAGTTTGTTTGTGAGTTCTTGTGTTGTGCATTACCCTGGGTGCATGCTGGCCTTCCTAGCACTCAGCAGACCTGAAAGTCAGTGCTGAGCTAGGGAGACACTTTCCTGCTCTGCACCTTGGTGCCCAGCCAGTGCCCCCCACCCACCCCATACTCACCACTCCGGGAGCTGGCAGTGGGTACTGCTGGGCCAGCGCTTGCACAGAGAAGAAGCATCGCCACCACTGTGAGTAGGAGGACAAGGTCCCCACGGAGCCAGTTTGTCCCAGCCTGGAGCCCTGGGGAGGAAAGGGCTCAGCACCATTAGGATCCCTGGCCAGACTCCTCTGCCCCTGCCAACAGACCCTGGGGAGTTCGGAACAGAGACAGTAAAGCCACAGGACACAGGCAAGGAGCAGGGGGCTCCCAGGGTGGTGGAAGCTGCAGCTTTGGTGTAGGCTCTGCCCCTGAAGGCCTAAAGTAAGGTGAGAAATGGCTTTGTCACCCTCTTGTCAGCCTCTTCCCTGCACCAGACATCAACCTGCAGATCTGTTCTCGGAAACTACAGACCAAGAGTAGCTAAAAGAGGACAATGATGCAGCTAGATCTGGGGATAGTAGTTTCCAAGGGGTATGGATCACAAGAAATGGTTCTTCTTGGAGTAATCATGCTTAAGCCTTTTATATAAGCCGCTCCAGCCCAATGACAGCTGGTGAGAAACCAGATCCAAAGGATGGGTTGTATTGCACAGATACCAGCTCCCAAGCAGACAGAAGGAAGTCTCCTGGGCCTAGACAGCAACACAAGCCCAAACCCTCTGTGCTGGCCACCAGCACATCCCTACACTCTGCACTAGCTCAGTTCCAGGAGAGATGCCATCATGCCTAGGGAAGGACCCCTGTGCAACCACGTGCCACATGCATTGGTCAGGAAGGGAAAGGACCAAGTTGAAATCTGGGCCTCCACATTAACGTCCCTTGGCAGGACATGGGAATACAGGGCATAGGTAGCCTGAGGAAAGAATAGGCTGGCACCAAGCATGTGTGTCATTTGGTCTCTGGTCTTGCATCCCTTCTGCTACTAGGGTGCCTGGCAGCATGCATCACCCAGGCAAGATCAGGGCTGCTGTCCTGCTAAGCATCTTGTGCCTTTGTATACTCACCCCAGTCAGGTCTCGTTTGAGCCCAGCACCACCCATGAATGCAGTGTGCTGCTGGGAAGATAACTCACCCATCACAACAGCACGGCTGAGCAGAGAGCAGGAACTCAGTAGTACACCCTCCCATACCAAGCTTTCCACGGTGACTTTATAGGCACTGCACACACCCACTTGTGTTTGCACTTGTTATTTGTAGAGGCACAAGGAAGCACTTACAGACTGTGACTTGAGCAGTTTTCAGATCCCATGACAACACAACTAAGCCCCCTGAGGGGAGGGAGGCATGCTCTTCCAACCAGAGAAGTACAGAGTAATCCCCTATTCAATTACTGACTCTCTCAGCTACACAAACACTACATTTGAATTGCCCACTTGAAGCAAATTCTGGAGAGCCATCATCAAAATGAAGTGGAGAGACCCAGCTTTTTAAGGACATACACACAGAAACTAGCAAAGGAGGAGAGATTAGGTGACCTTGGAAAGATGACAACAGGGCCTCAAGAGACGTGCCTGCTTGCTAACTCTCCACTAAGGTTTCAGGATCAATGAGTTAAGTCACTGGGCTGAAACCAGTGTCCATCAGCCAGAAGTCACTGTATACACTGTGTCCCCTGGCACCCCAGTCTGCATGCTCTAAGTAGAGGGCAAGGGTTCCAGGTAACAAGCAGGTGCCTGTGGGTCCATTTGCCATTCTCCTTCCCAATCCCTGTCTTTGGCCTGGTGAGAGCCTGTAGATTTCCCCCCAGCCCCAGCAATGCCAACCAGGGGTTGTTCCCTCTACAGGAGCAAAATGCTCTCAGGACAGACTGTTTGGGAGGGCTGTTCTTGGTGCCAGAAGGTGCAGACAGCTTCATCACTTTGTCAGGCCAATTTTAAGAGGATAAAGATATGGCCCTTCCACTTTCTCCTCCTGTGTTGGTTTCAGTGGCCTACTGACCAGATGCCTTCTTCACGGCACAGCTTTAAACCTGGTGTTCATAGCAAGCCAGTGCCAAGCTGAAGTTCCCACCAAACTTTCTGTACTGCAGGAGCCCACACCAAGCAGGGCAACTTGCAGGTCTTCATGGACAGCAGCATCCAGACCTCTCCAAGGTAACTGATCCCTGGATCAACTTCCATCTGCATCCTTAGATCTCACCCCTGCTTGCTTGATTAAAGGTTGGGAGCCCTTGTCTGCAGCTTCATTTAGTTTGGGAGAATCACAAAAGCAGCACTTCCAAGTCTATGGAGGGAGGAGGGCCCAAGCTGCCCTGCAAAGTAGGACCCCAGGGAGAGGGACCATGCCCCCTTCTTTGAGGGCAGGGGAAGTGGCTGACTTAAGGATTCCCATGGACTGCCACTGGAGCTAACACCAGCACTGAGCAATGCAATGCCTTGGGGTGTGGTGGGGTGCCTGTGGCAGGGCTGGCAGGCAGGCTGCTGCTGGTGAGCCACCACTGGGATCACTGCTGGCAACATGGCTGCCAGATGCTGCGGGAACATGGGCCCCACAGGTCATGGAGAGGAAGTCCTCCCCTGCCCCTGTGTGTTCCCCAGGCTCCACTGGGCTGCTCCAAAGAGATGCAAATGGTATCTCCTTCAAAGAAACAGTGTGTCAACAGGACAGCTGATCTACAGTCCAGCAGAGACTGCAGTTTTGACTTTAGCTCAAATATTCCAGTGGATGGTGTCGTCAAAGCTATCAAACAAAGGTTTTCTAAATCATGCTGACATGGGACTTCTTTCTAAAAAGACAGCTGCAAAAGGACATCTGAGCAGTTACAGGTTGGAAGCAGAGCTGAGGACAGAAACCATTGGTTGCACTCCAGAGAGGCAGAGCAGGGGGCACTGCACAGGACTCATGGGAGAACAAAGGCATGAGCCAACTCTCTGGGACCAGCAAAGGCTGGCTGCTCCCCATGGGCAGGCAAGTCAGAAGCCAAGGGTGAAACCCAAGGAGGTGATGCCCTTGCTGGTGGGGCTCTGTCTTGCCAGGTCTGAGCACAGAGGCAGAGCTGAGTGTTGGCAACAGCTCCAAGCAAGGCAAACAGTCAAGTGGGCCTAAGATCCTGGACAAAAGGTCACAGTGCAAAAAGCAGTGCTGGAGATAAGTTAAAACAGGGATCTGAGTGGTCCATCCAGGAAATAAGCTATCTACAGTGTAGGTCTAAGATCCATGGAGAAAACAAGGCCAGAGAGGGGACTGAAGATCAGACTGGAGTACAATGTGGCTCAGGTAAGGACTGAAGGCTCAGGGCCAAGCTGAAACAGGCCGCATGGGCACAGGTGAAGGTCCCAGGTGGGACTGGTCACCAGCGATTAAGGCCTACTGGTACATTCAGGGTCATGACAGCAGCAGTCCGTCTTGAAAGAGCAAATCACATGGGCCTGGCTAGCTGTACGGTCTTTCATGCTCCACAGGCCCTCAGGGTTTTGCTATAGCTCTGTGAGCGTACAAAGTGGCTTCTCAAGGCAAGTTCTGCTGCAGCTAGCTCTGCATGTTGCACGAGGCTTGGCACAATGGCTGTGCTCCTGCAGAAATACAGAAGCACAGCGGTTGGGGAGGGGGCTTTTCACAGAACTGGAGAAACACAGGGTAACTGAGACCAGGAGGACCTCTGAACATCTGTGGTCTGATCTCAAGGGCAAAGCAGAGACAACTTACAACGGGTTGCTTAGGGTCATGTCTGTGTCAGCTGTGAATATGTCAAGCAATGGAAGTCCCACAACTTCTCTCTTTTTTTTTTTCCAGTTTTTGAACACCCTCAGGCTGAAATTTGTTTTATCTAATTCTAATTTCCCTCCCTTCCCTCTCGCTCTATCCCTGTGCACCTCCAAGGAGAGTCATAGAATCACAGGATGATTTAGGGTAGGAGGGACCTCTGGAGGCCATCTAATCCAACCCCTACTCAAAGTAGGTCTAAAAAATCAGGTCCTTGTCCAGTTGAATCTTGAACACCTCTAAGGATAGAAATCCCACAGCATCTCTCTGGGCACCTGTTCCCATATTTGACCAGCCTCATGTTAAAAAAGTCCATATTTCTAACAACTGGAATTTCCATGTTCCAACTTAGATCCATTGCTTCTCATCCCACCACCATGCACCTCCTTGAACAGTGTGGCTCCATTTTCTCTGTATTCTCCCATGAGGCAGTTGTAGTCAGCAATAAGAATGCTCTTCTCCAGATGGAGCAAGCCCAGTTCTTTCAGATTCTCCTGACACGTCCTGAGCTTCAGGCCCCTGACCAGTCTGGTGGCCTCCACTGGACTTGCTCCAGTCTGTCAATATGTCTCTTGTAATGAGGAGTCCAAACTGAGACACAGTGCTCTGAGGAGCCTGACTCTGTCTGCTCTCCACCATCCCACCAGGTAGCTGTAGGCAGCAACAAAATCCCATCTCAGCCTTCCCTTCTCCAGGCTGAACAAGCCCATCTTTCTCAACCCATCCACATATGTCATGTGCTCCTGTCTCAACAGTCTTGGTGGACTTAGCTGGACTGTTTCTGGAATTTTAGTTGCTGTTGTGGACAGGGGAGCCCCACATAGGACACAGCACTCCAGCTGTTGTCTCACACATGGAAGTGAATAAACCCTTCCCTCAACGTCCTGGCTGCATTTTTATCAGGTGCAGCCCAGGGTGCAGCAATAAACAGATCTGTGCCGCAACTGCGGCTCTTTCAGTGTCAAACATATACTGAGCAGGAGCTGGGCCCCAGGACATAGCTGGGGTTTCAGAGAAACCCCTTCTATGGCCTTCCCCTTGCCTGCTTTGCACATCCTAACCCAAACACTGGCCACAGCACCCTGGAAAAGCTGGCCAGGGACTAGAAGCTGTTGCTGAAGCTCTGCCGAGGGTTGCTGCCTGCCTTTGCTTGCATCTGCTGTTGAGCAGAAGCAGAAGCACAGCAAAGCATGCACAAGAGCCTCTATGACCAGGCAGCCACTCTGAAAATGAACAGCCCATGACAAAAGCCCAGGCTGCTCCTCCACAGGCTCTGGCCATCCTGTGCTGTCCAGCACAAGGTGGGTGCTGGAGTATAGGAGTCCTCATAACTCAGAATACTGTGAGTATCAACCCCCAAGGAAAAGGATGGTCTAGCATTTTCCGTAAGAAATCCATGGTTGTAAGCACTCCTACTAGCAGAGAGGGTCTTGAAGTGAGACCATTTTACATCAGTGTCACGTCACGATTCCCAAAACACCCTTGTGACTGCTGCAAGAGCTGCGGTGCCAGGGGAGACCACAGTGCATGTTGTGCAAGAAGCAGCATGGTGGTGGCAGGCCAGGCACGTCAGGAGCCACCTGGAGTGGCACTTTCTGAATTTCAGTGCACAGTTTGCCAGGAACACTAGAGTACCTCTTCCCTGAAGGGTCTAATGGGGTCCCCAGTGGCTGTTGGCCTTGCAGCCTGCCCTGGAAAGAGTGATTTTCACCTGATGTTTGATTTCCATCCAGGAGGGGGAATGTCATCTTGGTATTTACTTATGAGTTGAAATGCACAGAGGTGCCCAGAGGATGCCGTTCCCTGGGGAAACCCTGCCAGGGCAGGGGGTCAGCCAGGCACTGTAAATCGCTGTTGTTTTAAGGCTTTTGCTTATTGGCACTAAATTATTTGCTTTGCCTCTGAAGAAGGCTCTTCACCTTTGTGAGACAAAGCTTTCATTGTCTGAGAACATATCACTTAATGATGAAGAGCAAATAAGCTGTAAACCACTGGTCTTGTTGCCAATCAGAAGACAAGTGCTGTGGTTTGGGTCTCTGTGCCTCCACCCACTCACCTTCTCAGCCCTATAACTTTCAGGCTGGACACCCCTCCAGCCAGGCCAAACCCCTTCGGCTTCCCGCTCCGCAGGGTCCCTGCAGCGACAGCATGGGTGAGTGTGGGATGGGATGGAAGGGACAGCACTCGTGCATGTGGCTGCGGGTCACAGGGCATCCTGGCACTCTGTCTTCCGCAGGGCTCCTTTCTCCCCACACCCTGGCCATCCCAGCGCCAAGTCCCTTGCATTGTCTGGGCTTGCGGTGTCCTGGGCTGGGAACTGGAGCAGGAGTCTGCATGTTCTGCTATTTTCAAGCTGTATCAGTGTAGCCCTGGAATGCCAGATAGCCCATTTTACAAACCTCATATTTACCAAACCTTATTTGTAATTTTCAGTTCTTGAAGGAAAGTATTAAATACCATAGAATAGAAAACAGATTTTTTTAGATATTCTTGCTTAAGGAGCAATATTGAGCAGATATCAAGATATGGAGGTTAGATGCCTGAAAGCACACTGCTGTCCCCAGAAGAACACCCAGGAGAGACTGATCCTCTCCCCTGCACCTCCTTCCTATCCAGACCTTTCATGACCGTTCATGGGGGAATGGGCCAGCAGTAGAGGCAGCATTGTTTCTCTGGTGGCCTAAAGAAGAGATGTTTTTAAACATATCTCTAAACACAAGTGTATCAAGACACTAAATGGTGTGTAGGAAATGAGAAAGGAATCAGCTGGACTGAATTGTGTTTAAAAGACCTTTGCTGCAAAACTGTAACCAGCACAAATGATTAGGATGGCTCTGAGCATTCCCAGAAGGGGGTGCTTGTCTCTAGGGTGGCTGCAATCGCACACAGCGGTTCCAGGACAGCATCATTGGTCATTTTCCTTCTCAGTCATCTCAGGGAACAGTGCCAAACCCAGGTATCCCAGGGCAGTGCAATAGGTTTCGCTCTGCTCCTTTTTGAATAGTGGAGGGATCACATTGGTAATCTGCTAGGGTGAGCTACATCTGTCATACCATGAACAAATCTCCCCATGGTCAGGTGTCTCCACAGTACCTCACTCTCTAAGAATCATGATAAGCTTTCTATTATTTTATTTAGATTTAATATTGCAAAAACTGTGCTGGTTTCCCTAGCTGATCTGAAAATGAACAAACCAGAGCAGCTGGCTACATATGGAAATTTTGAAGTAGCTGTATAACCTTACATAATTTGCACCAGCCCGGCAGAAATTCCTGAAAGTTTATGCTGCCCCTCTCCGTCATGCTGCTTTCATGCAGAGTAGAGAAATACACACAGCCCTGCCTGGGGCTTGTTCCCACGCAGTCATCTGGGTTCTTACTGCCTACAAAGCTGGACTGGAGGCAGGCGTAGTCCCAGGTTACACCATGTGAGTGTGTCACAGGAGCGTGACAGGAGCTGGGAGGAAAAAGGATTCCTCCTTCCATGCTCACCCTGCTCGTTATCTCCAGCCCCAAGACTTGGTTTTTACAGGGATTTCTGATTACAGTCACTTTGGGTTTGGACAAGGTTTTTGTACTTCTTCTGTCTCAAAGCCACCAATAGCAGGTGTCACTGACAATTACTTCTGCCAATGACTATGCGACAGCTCATCTAAATGAGTGAATTGGGGCTTATGGCTCCAAGAAGGAGCTCTACACATAAAGAATTTTATTTTCCTAATTTACTCTGCCAGTAAAGGATTCAAATGAGATTCATGGCTCTCTAATGGAAGAGTCACGATCACTTTCTTCTTTTCCTAATCTCTTTCCATTTCAGCTGCCCAACGCCTTTGTCTCCTGCTTTTCACCTGCCTGCTGGCCCTGGCAGCATCTCTGCCTGCCTTTGACATTAAAAACTTGCATCTCCTCAATGGCACGCTGGATGAAATCATGAATGTTCCCCCAGAGTCCTCCCAGCTTGGTAAGTATACCAAGTATACCATATTTTATCCCTACAACAGGGAAAGGCAAACAAGGTCACATTCAGTCAGATCCTACACAGACCTCCTCACCAGCCTAACCACGCTCTGTAACATGGAGGAAGGACTAAATATTCCTCTATGTGTGGGCAGTGCCAATGCAGTGTAGGTTCTCTTCCTGGAACAAGAATCATCTCAGAGTTCTCCTCTGCTTGCTGCCTGTCTCCTCTCCTGTCTGGCATGAAGTTCTTCTGCCCATAAGTGAGTCCAATAGCGCAAAGCCCAAGAGTTCACAGGATCCCTGGAAATGGGACAGGTTCGGTCTCACTGGCAGCAAGACAAAGCCAAGGGTGTTGTTGACCATGGGGTCTTCCTTGGAGAAGCAGTGTTAAAGCTGTTAAGGCAAACAATCACAGCGTGTTTTGAGGACATGGAGAACAGTAGCCACCTCTGGAAATCACAAGGTCAGTGGAGAACTGAATTCAGAAGAGAAGTGAACGCAAAGAGTAACTAAGTGAAGTTAATAAGAAGAGCCTAAGCAGTGGCACTGACACAGAGCAATCAGCCAGGTGATAGCACAGAGTAACCCACAAATACCAGGGTATATTGGAGCAATGAGGAAGCCTCCAGGAAATGCTTCTGGAATAAACTGGGGGCTGTGGGTGGTACATGGCATAACAGAAAGGACTCATTCCCTTCCAAGGGAGGAAGAAAAGTTCTTGGCAGAAAAGCTCCAGGTCCAAGTGTTCGATGCTGGTTTCACATCAACTTTCACTGCAAAGGTCAGCTGTCAGAAAACTGCTGAAACAGGGAGCACCCATGACAGAGACAAGAGCTTGGGCTTCACCAAGAACTGCAAGTTTGAGTAGGGAAAGGGGGCGTGCTCTGGACCTCACACTCATCGCTCATCCAGACAACTGGTAGGATACTCTGAAACCATTGAGCAGCACGAATGCAAGATGGGTAAGCAGGGAGGCATGCCAGAGAAGATAGGCTAACATTCAAAAGTCTTGACTCACGGAGTAATGCTTCCAAATGGATGGGAAGTGAAGGCAGAAAGGAGTAGGGGCAGACTGTGGCTTACAAAACGAACACGAGTGAACAGCTTCCTATGGCTGTAGTAAAAGTAAATACCATGGCAGGAAAGTCCCCTAGACCACATTACATGAGTGTTTCCCACTCCACACAGGCTTAGGCCAACCAGCACGTTCACTGCTGGGCTCGAGGCACATTTGGAGATTCAAAAGGAAAGGGTTCAAAAATCTGCCAGGCAGACTGTGTCAGGGAATGGTGAAGAACTGAGTTTAGTCCCCAAAATCAGAAGACCATGGAGGAGGAAGTGATAGCAATTTTACAGTCTGTCTGGAGGAAAAAGTGTACTCTTGGTGTAGTAAGAGAAGGAATGGGCTTATACACAGTGCAAGAGGCTTAAGTTAAACACTTCATAAGGGAGGGGATAGGAAAACACCAGCTGAGAGTGAAAGCAGGGGCAGGTATTTGACAATGTCGGAGAGCAGCGGCTGCAGGGTTAGGTGCCCGTTTCAGATAGGGGACAGGAATGGCTCTTGTGATTCCATAAGCGTGTGATTTATTCCTCTATGTTATAGCCATCAGTGGATACACAGAACATGTCCTTGCAAAAGAATTGCATTAATTCACTCTAAACCATTCTTTCTTCCAGCAACACCCATCCAGCAGAGCCCCCCTCCGAAATCCTGATATCTGCACCAGTTTTCAAATATCTGCTTTCATGTTTCTTCCCTCTCTAATCCCTCTTCTTCCTGAGTCCCTTTCTAACTGCTTGTACTGCACTTCAACAAACATCTTTCCAGTGTTGCCACCACCATTCAGCGTCTTCCCCACACACAGTGTGCCCAAATCCTTCTCACCAAGGAAGCATCTGCCCCATTCTCACACCCCATAAATTCCCACAAACTACCAACTGGCTGATATCTGAAATGGAGGAGTCCCTCCAGAATTAGGAGCAACAACAGAAAAACAGGAATATGATCTGGAGAAGATCATGCTGTCCCAGCAGGCATCTGACATGTCTACCCTCAACACTCCTGTCTCCTCTGTTCTTGTTATTTCAGATAATGGTGGCGAAAATGTTCGACAGGTCAGAGACGTTGCCCCCCACCCACTGGCAGGCCGTGGTAAGTCTCTTCTCAAGGAGTACATCTGCTCATAAGGTTTCATCGTCGCTGTGCTAATGAAGAGCTCTCAGCCATCCATGTCCTACATGTGCACTGGCTCCTCGTTGATTTTCTGATATGCTGCAGAGGCGCCACAGCTTATAACCTCAGTGGGACTCTATTACCAGCCATGTCCTGGACTCAAGTAGTGGATGAGGATCTTTAGCATGGGGAAATTTCCCCCAAACTGGAAAGTGATGATTAATTATTGCCCTTTGGGAAGTGGTGATTGGTTATTTTCCTATTTTCACTATACATTTAATAAGAAGACTGGGTAAGACAGGGACTGACTGTGTTACTGAACTGACTGAGTCAACATTAGCCCATAGGACCACAAGATAGGTCCGATCTGGGTAGGAATAACCAGCAGCAGAGGTACTGGGAGTGGAGCAAGTCCCTTCGCAGAAGTGGGTAGGCATACTCAGCTATTTGATGTATAAGGTACTGACACTCTGGAGCATGGAAAGGCCATAATCAAATCAAACAAGTGTGAAAGTCTCTAAAAAGCTACTCAGGTAAGTGCAGAGAAAACCTGTTTACTCTATTGAGAACACAAGGGCTGATTTAATTATCGGCAATATGGATGTCTTGATCACTCTCTCTCCAGGGGTTCTAAGATTGCTATTAAGCTTTAAAGCCTCCATGCTGTAACAGCAAATGGCTTTATAACCCAGATTTGCATTTGTCTGTGTGGTGATACATCACCTGCATGCTAAGGCAAATCACCATAGCACTGGAAGACTGAATCCAACCTGGGCTGGGGTGCATTTTGTGCTGGGCAAAGGCAATGTCCGGCTTGGTCTCACCAGGCCAAGATGTTTTGGCAGTATGCCCCCATCTGTTTGAATCATGTCTTGGGAAGGTATGAAGCCTAACTCTTACATTGATCATTTCAAGATTTTGATTTACTCCTGTGAGCACATGGCAGGAATACAGCACAAGAATGTGTGTGCAATAGGATATAGGCACAAAAGAAATAAAAGGTACTTCCAGTGTCTCATTGTGTGGTATTTAATAACCACCACTGTTTCCTACCCCAGGTTGGCCAAAGGACTGCAGTGAGATCCCTGCTGGCAGCCACAGTGGTGTCTACATCATCCAGCCAAAAGGGCTCCACCACCTCGTTGTGTACTGTGAAATGAATGTGACAAATGGGGGCTGGACAGTCATCCAGAGAAACCAGAAAGAGACACTAGTCACCTGGGCCGAGTCCTGGAGCACCTACAAGTACGGCTTTGGGAACGTGCGCAGCGAGTACTGGCTGGGCACTGAGTACATTCATCAGATCGCCAAGCAGAAGGTCTACCAGGTCAGGTTTGTCATCCAGGACTCCACAGACAACATCAATTTTGCAGACTACAACCTCTTCAGTGTGGAAGATGAGTCCCACGGCTACCGTCTAAGGCTGGGCTCCTACACAGGGACAGCAGGGGATGCTATGACCTCAGACAATCCCAACACCATGCACGACAACATGAAGTTCTCCACAAAAGATCGTGATCAAGACACTTACAGTAAGAACTGTGCCTATAGCTATGAGGGCGGGTGGTGGTACTCAGCATGTTATTCTGTGCGGCTGAATTTCAAGGGCAGCATGACATGGGGCAACCTGTGCAAAGGGAACTGCAAATCCTCCCTTATCCTCATCAAACCAGCTTCATATTGTTAGTGCTTCTTCCCCCTCCTGTCCACACTGGACACTCTGCAAAGGCTCTGTGTGACCAAAGAGCTTGAGCCTTTCTGGAGCAGATTGAGGAGCCCAAGAGTAGTAGGGTTTTAGTGAAATGCCACTTTCCAATTCCCCTAAGTGCAGGCTCCCCTTCTGCTCAGCTCTTTTCCCCTGTGCTTGCCAATGATTCCTTGTTATTATGTTTATAATCAAAAATAAAAACATCACTTGTGAAATCTGTGGATTCCACATATGCCTTCCCTATGGGAGGAAGACACTCAGCCCTGGAGTGACTTTTCATCAGAGTTTCCTAGCTGCCTCCAGAACTCACAGCAAGCAAAAAAAGTACATGCCACAAATTCCCACATACTCTGCAGTGTCTGGGAAAGCATCCCCAATAAATTTGCTTCCTTGAGGTCATTCTCCATTAATGAACATCTGTACTTTATCTCTGATGTGCTCCCACCAAGACTTAAGAAATCCCATGTCAGGTTCTAGGACTGGAGTCTTGGGGCTGATGGAGGGAAAAAACCTTGAGTGGTTCTCACAGGAATGGATGTAAGAAAATTAAATCTGGTTACACTGAGATAAAGGGCCTGTGATCTGCACAGGAGTGTTCAGAGGGGACCTGTCATATGGGATAACTCTTCCCACATCATCACCACGTTCACAGTCCAGGGTCAAAAGCTGTGGCAATGTCCTGATGCCAAGGTCTCCCTCCTGTGGGAGTTCTGTGGGATTCCTGTGGGAATCTGTCAGGATTTGTTCCTCACTACCTGTCTGTCTGCACAGTCATGCTTTGATCCTGCAGAAACATGATTTCAAAGTGTCATCAATAGATCTGTCTGCTGTGACTGAGAAACAGTGAACTTAAATGGAAGCAAAAGGGAAGCAGGTTAGGTGTTAGGGAGTATTTACATTAGGAGACACTAATGAGGGAAGAGCTCATTACAGGAATGGGTTCACCATACCCAAGTTTCTGAGATCAATTTAGATGAACCTTTGCCAGAAAAAGTGCAGACAGAGCTGATGCTGTGAGGCTGCAGGACAGGGTCTCTACAGCTCCTCCATCCCACAACACTCTGGCACTGCCAGCACAGACTGTTTGAGAAGCACTTTCACCTTCACAAAACATTACTGGCCTTGTCTTGGGGCAACACAGCACCAGCAGCGAGTTCCACTTCCAGGACCAACAGCTAAGGGAAAACCCAGCCCTTGATTGCCAGCGGCAGAGCCTAGTGCCCACTGGGAGCCATCCAGAAAAGTTTGAGAAGTCAGAAAATACTGACAGAAGTGAGCAGTGGAGGATCTCTGAGCCAGAAAGTACCTTACACTGCTCCAGAGAACTGGCCTCAGCACTGCAGAGCACAGGGAGCACCTGCACCTAGGAATGACTGAGGAAAACGAGAGCTCAGGGCTACTTCTACTGAAAGCAGCTCTCGGGTGAAGCAGGCTGCACTCACTTTCCTGAGAGCCTCCAGCACCCAGCGCTGAGCCCCCCCAAACCAGAGCACAGGGGACTGGTGGGACCTCAGAGTACAGCCCATGCCACAGTCTCCTGCTCTGGCTGGAGTCCCCACTTGGCCTTGGAAGGTGTCCCTTCAGAGGCTCTGCAGTGTCAGATGGCCATCTCCAGAGATGGGAGCATCTCCAGCTTGATGGTAAATTTGGCAACCCAAATTCAATGAGACATAGCCCTCTGCAGCCTGGTCTGGTTTCCGGATGAACTCTGCCATGCAGAGATTGAACTATGAATCCCAGAAGTGCCTCTCCCAACACTAGTTATCTTCTAAGACAGAGGGACATTCACCCTGAGCAAAGGCCTTGCCTGCCTTGGATTGAGCACCACAGCACAGAGAGCCAGGGGGCACAAGGCAGCTCTGTGATGGACTTGACATTGGCTGGAAGAGAGGCTCTCCTGCACCAGGGGTATAAGATAGTAGTGCCAGGTGGAGGATGGCTGTCAGGACGGTGCCCCCACCCCACCCCTGGTGCCCCCAGAGTGGATTTGCCTTCCAAAGTCAGCAGGCTCAATGACATCAGGTGGCACTGGGCAGACTGTGAAATGACACTGCTGCTGCTGCTGGGCCTCTGGGATTCCCAAGCAACAGGCAAAACTGGAGTTGAATTTGCACTGCTGGACTAAGGAGCAAATGATCCTCGTCCCAGAAGTGGTATCTTCTGCTAGGGCTCTCCAAAGGCAGTGGAAAGACACTGGCCAAGAGATGCAGGAGAACATCGCAAAATATCCTCACAGTACAACAGAGCTGGCACCCACCAGCCCAGGAGGATGGGCTCAACAACTGCGTGTCTCTGCATTGATGTCTTGTGCCTCCACCACAGCACATCCCAGTGTACAGACAGGTTCTCATCTCTCCTACAAAAGCACCAGTTCCACACAGCCCCTTATACCAAGCTACCCATCCAATTGCTTCCTGAATCCTGCTAGGCTCTTGGCCACCCAGAAGCAGTGACCTCCAGCCCCCGGCAGCATCCTGGCAGCTTCCTTTCACTCAGCTTCAGCAGCCAGTGTCAGTTTGAGGTGACATCTGAAGTCAAGCAGTGGACATTAAATGCTGTCTCCCAGCAGATATTTGCTCCATGGAAATGTCCTGGCAAGGACAGAGCAGTCCCCACCCCAGCTGCAGTGCATGGCTCTCCCTGTAGCTGTGGTTTTCACTAAGGTAAAACTTCCCTGAGAAGCAAACCCAACCTCCCACGAGCTCTTGGTTTGCTACTTTTCCCCAGCTTCTCCACCACATCTTTTACTTAAGAGTAAGAAGATACAAAGATACAAGGAGAGCTTCCAGCACAGAGATGTCCAGAGGTGGAACTGATAGTCCTCAGGCAGGTTTCACGCACCGTGAATTTTTCTTTCAGGTCTCTGAATCCCTGCAAACGTTTAGTGACCACAACGCCCTGTGGTGAGCAGTTCCCCATCACAACTGGGGCAGCTCTCCCCCCTCTCCCTTCTCCAGGGGATGAAGGGGGCCTGCACAGAGCCCATAGTGACAGGGTGCCTCATTGCTCTCTCTCCTCTCTCGTGAGCCGATGTGTACAGCAGTGCCAGGATATCCACAGGATGCACAAGAGCAGTGCCATGAAGTACAGGGTGAAATCAATACAGTGACAAGTGGGGTGCACACACTGTGATGCAGTACAGGGCACACACAGTGCAGCGCAGGATGCACATAATGTGCTGCAGTGCAGGATGCACGTAGTGGGGTGCAGGATGCACAGAGCGGACTGCTGTGCACAAAGTGGGGTGCAACGCAGGATGCACAGTGCGGGTTGCAGCACCGGATGCGCACCGCGGGGTGAAGGGCAGGATGTACACAGCAGGGTGCAGGACGCATACAGCAGCGCGCTGCGCACAGGATGCACAGAGCAAGAAGCAGGGTGCACACAGCGGGGTACAGTGCAGGATATACACAGTGGGGTGCAGTGCAGGATACACACGGCGGGGTGCAAGCTACGCATGGTGAGGTGGGGTGCAGGATGCACACGGCGTGGAGCAGAAGTCACACAGCGGGGTGCAGTGCTGGTCCCCCCCGCAGCCGGGGGCGGCGCGGTGCAGAACCGGGGCTTCTTGTGCTCAGCTGCGGCTCCTTTAAGGCCGGCGGGGCCAGGGGGCGCGGCGCGGCGCGGGGCGGGGTAGGGCAGGGGCGGGGGCGGCGGCACCCGGTGGCGGCAGGGGGGTATCCCGGGCCGTGCCTGCCCCATGTCCCGGCCCCCAGCGCCGCCCGGCTCCCCGTGCCTCTTCGGGGCCCTCAGCACGGCTCAGCTCCGCGCTCTGCTGCAGGACGAGCCCCGGCTGCAGCGGGCCGCCCGTCTCTGCAGGAAGGTACGGCCGCGGGGAGCCGGGGGGGAGCCGGGGGCCGGGTCCCGCAGCCAGTCGAGCGAGGCCGGGCAGCGCTTGCCCCCAGCGGGGCTTTCCCGGTGCGCGGGATGGAGCCGCTCGCAGCCCGGGCACCGGGCATCACCCGCCGGTCCCTGGCACCGCTGCTCCGCGGTCTTCCCTCGATACCTGACATTCCGCCCACCGAGCCCGGGGGCTCTGGAGGAGCAACAAAACCCACCGGCTGGGCTGGGGTGGCCGCGGGGAAACCGCCGCTCGGGCGTCCGGGCCGGCGACTGCCCCGGGGCTCCCGGTGCCGCTCGGGGCTCCCGCAGCCATCGCCCGCCAGGCATCCGCAAGCCACCAAACCCCTGAGCAGGGCCACAGCCGCTGCCCCCACTGTTCCCGCTGCTCCCACTGTCCCGCGATTTGAGGGGGGGGGGGGGGGGGGGGCTGGGAGGCCCCGGCCCCTCGCCGTGCCCACCACATCTGGCTTCACTCCCCGCAGCTGGGATGAGCCCCGAGTGCTCCCTGGCTCCAGTGGATCCTGGAGCTCCTGTGGGAACACGTTCAGGTTATTCTGAAATCATTCTCAGCCTCATTTCAGCATCTTTCCCCTGGGCCTCTCAAAGCGCAGCCCGGCACCACGCTCTGCTGCCCTCTCTGCGTGGGTGGAAGGTGTGCGTGCAGTGAGAGAGGGTGTGTGTCTCTCTCCTGACATCCTTGTTAGCTAACGAGCCCTTTCCTCTGCAAAGGAGGCTTTGAGGTTTGCCACATCCGGGGTAAGCTGCCCTGTGCTGTGGGTAGCCCGGGTCCAGCTGTTGCATTCCTCCCGGGATCTACCTCCTTTCCAGGCAGAGCAGAGGGATGGGGACAGTGCAGGAGGTGAGGGTTTGCCCATGGATGGAGACAGACTCCCTCCCAGGCTGGCAGCTGTGACTTGTTCTGCGCAGTGCTAACACCCCCACCCCCTTCCCATCCCCACAGTTTCAGAGTCTGCAGCTGGAGCGGGAAATGTGTTTGGCTTCAAACTGCACCCTGGCCAGGGTGAACCTGTCCATGCGCCCACGGCTGGAGGATGGGAAGGCTTCCCTAGCCATCAAGTACCAGGAGCTGCGGGAGATACGAGAGGCATGTTGGGACAAGCAGCAGCGCCTGGGTGAGTGGGGTGCAGCCAATGGGACAAGGCAGAGCCCAGCATGGCCACAGCAATCTGTGTTAATACAAGAGCTTGGGTGGGCTTGGCGCCCTTGAACCTGCCCCAGGGAAATGGCCCAGCCATGATCAGGAGCACTGGGGGGTGATGCTGCCTGTGACATAGCCAGCCCTCGGCTGGGACTGATGCCATGGTGGGATGCAGGTCTCAGTGTGCAGGTGGCTCCAGGGATGTGTTTGGGGGTGTTTCAGTTCAAAGGGGGAACTGTTGCTTGGTGATGGGAAAGACCACAGCCTCAGAAGTAGGCATGTCTGGGGGGAGGTTTGTTGGCAGCCCTGTCCTCTCCCAACACAGAGGCATACCTGGAGAACTGGAGCCCGCAGAGCGCCCTGGGCCAGCTCCAAGCCAAGCTCAGTGCCTCTGAGGCAGAGTCGGAGGTGAGTCAGGCAAGACCCCGGGTTGCTGCCTCACCTGGGCCCCGGACTCCTCCCCACACCCTCCCATGTGCCAGGCCCTGGAGAAGAGGCCAGGGAGGGGCTCAGCCATCTGGGTTCCCTCCCACGGCTCTCTTGACTTGATGCTGTCCTGCTGCCCATCCCACAGGCACAGATAGAGCAGTTCCTGGCCCAGGACCTGTCCCTCGATTCCTTTCTGGAGTCCTTCTGCCAGAGCCGCACGCGCTCTCATGTCTGCCGGACGCAGCTGGAGAAACTGCAGGAGCTGTTGCAGAAGGACCAGGTGGGCAGGGGCCCTGCGGGCCCTGCAGGGCGCCCAGGTACCCTGGCTAGCCCAGCACCAGCCCACCTTGCCCCGCTGCGGAGCGGAGTAGCCCCCAAAGCTTTTGATCTCTCCTATGGCTTTGTGCCTGCCTTTCTTATCCCCTCGGAGGCTGTTGTGCCCTTCACCGTGCCAGCTGCACCTGCCAGACACCATCTCCCAGCCCTGGGACACCAGCCAGGATCTCCCTGCTCTGAAATCCCCAGCCTGGGCTCACCCCTGTGCCTGTTCAGACAAATCTCCCTGCTCAGCCCCCAGCCCTTCCGCAAGCAGCAGCAGCCACGACACCAGAAGCAGAAGCCTCCATACTGGTAGCAAGGCATGTCCCTGCTCCTGGCCCTGTGCCTCCACGGGGGCTGCGCATGAACACCCTGGCCAGGGAGCACATGTGGTGCAGGCACAGCTTCAAGGGGCTGCGTTGTCTGTTGGGCAGGCACAGGGGTGGGTGCTCACAGGAGGATGGAGGTGCTTGGTGGGATGGGGTGGGTGCTGTGGCTGGGCAGTGGGTCCCCACACCTCAGGAGCTGCCAGTGCAGGGAGGTCTCTGCATTCACAGCAGGAGGAACAGTGACAGGAGATGGGGGCGGGTGGTTTTTAGGGATGTCAGTGGGCTCAGTTGGGTGGGAGATAGCAAGGAAAAGGGCTCAGGAGCACTGGGCGCCATGTGTTTTTTAAATAAAGGCTCTTTTCCATGCTCTGCATTACCCTTTGGCTCTGGCTATGAACAGGGAGGAAGTGGTTGTGGGGGGTCACTTGTCAGGCTTGGAGGTGACTGGCAGTCAAGGAGGGTCCTCCAGCCTGGGGAGCCCCCAGGCATTGCACCTGCACTTGGCTCTGCCCATCAGCACCCTGGGGAAGGCGAGAGCCACCGCAAGGTGGGCAGAGACCAGTGAGCATGAGTTTCCCCCCAGGCGGGTGCCACAGACCACCTCCCAGCAGGTTGGCCCCACATATGGTGAAGACTTCTGGCAACCAGAGATGCTTCATGCCAGCAGCTGAGCCCTTAACACCATGCAGGGTTACACCCCACAGCCAGCTGGGCTTGCTCATGGCTCTGCAGCAGCTGGTTTCATCAGCCTGCGTGCAGCCCTGCAGGTCTTAGTACCCATTCTCCATCCGCCCTCTCATGCTAGCTCTGACTTCAGCCACCACTGGAAAAGGCAGCAGGAGGCCTGAGCTCACCCTGTTTCATCCCAGGCTCCTCTGTTGGCAGGCAAGGAGATGGTAGTCATGGGAATATCTGGGGTTTCACAGAGCATCTCCTGCTTTCCTGGTCCCACCAGCCTCAGTTTGGGCTCAACCTGTCAATAAAAGGTCCCAGGACATGCCTGATTGCTACAGTCAAGCTCTGTGGCTTGGTACATGCCAGGAAGAAGGACTGTATTAAGGCTGGCAACCACAGAGTAAGAGCTTGGTTGGGTTCCCATAGCAGCCCCACAGGGCTAACCTAACCAGAGAAATAAGGGGACCAAGCAGGAGCACTTAGGAGGCCAATTGGTCTATGTGGGACATCTGTGCTGTGTCTGGAAGGGGCTGCGATACACAGGCAGCCCTGTCCCACCCAGGGATTCCCCAGACAGTTGTCCAGGCTACTGCAAGGGCTGCACTGGATGCTGTGTGAGATGACCAGAGCTGTGGGTGCAGCATGGGGATGTGGGCCCAAGTGACATGTGTGTATTGAGCTATGAGGGCTCTGAGTACCCATACACAAGGGGTGGTGGGGGATAAGCACAAGGCTTCTCCCTGGGTATCTGTATGCCCACCTGGGAGAGGAAGGCCACTGTAGCACTTGTCTCAAGAGGAAAGGACCACAAGGTGATGGCATGAGGATATGGTGCCTGCAGAAGCCCAGAGCTAGGCACCGGTACAGGCTGAATACCAGCTAAAGGCAATGCTGACAAGCTGTGTCACTGCCCTGCAAGGTGGGACCAGGCACAGTACTAGGGATGGCACTAGCGCATATGTGACCATGCACGAGGAGCCAAGCCGCCTGAAAACCAGCCAGGCACAACCCTGTTCTCCCCAGCCAGTGGCTGCCTTGCACAGCTCCCCAGGGCTGGGAATTCCCAGGCAATCCTGCCTGGGTCTGTTGCTAGCTCCAGGGCAAACTTTCCTGGCCCCAAGCACATACCAAGTCACCTTCTGGCAAAGAAAAATGCAGCCCCATGAGTGTCAACCCTCTCAAGGACAGCAGCCGCCTCTCTCCAGCCCAGGGAGAATGAGTGTGTCCCACTGGAGCTGACAGCACTAAAAGTAATGTTCCAAAGAACAAAGCAGGCTGAGCTGCTGTGGCCCTGGCTGGCTGCAGCACCCGCAGATACCTACCCTGATCAGGTAGCCATGGGCAGGCCCTAGCAGCCCTGTGATCCAGCAGGGCTGTCACCACCCCACTTCAGCCAATGTCCTTTCTCCACTGGAAAACTGCCAAGCAAATCAAGACCCTGGCGTGGGGAGGTTCCTCCAACACTGGTGCTGGTCCTGTCCAGTCCAGAGCATGTACTGCCCTAGGCAGGTGGCTGGACCCCCCAGTTGCAGTGGCCCCAGAAGGGAGTGTACGTGCAGCATTAGTGCACCCTGCACCTCTGGGAAACACAGCAGCAGCTTGTGTCTGCCTCTTTGCTCCAGAGTGTGCGGTCAGTGCCTCACTGGCAGCTCCAACCCCTTCCACAGGCAGGCCCGGGATGAGAACAAAGTCCTATGCAGAGCACAAGAAAGGGACATTGGTAACAGGCAGGAGCTGGCAGAAGCACAGTTGATCCCTCTGTGCCCTCCTCGCCTGCACAGTGTTCTCCCTGTGTGCACCAAGAGCTGCCTGCCCTGCAGGGCCACTTCGAGGGAGGTCAATGCGCCTCCAGTCAGCCTGGGGAGGAGGAGGAAGCATTGCCACCAGGTGTGCACCTGCATTCATTTCTATACTGGGCCAGGCAGCAGCCTGGGGCCAGCTCAGCCCCTCTGCCAGCTAGTGTGCAGCTAAACTCAGGAGAGGCAGGCAGGGAGCTGGCCCTGCCAGCTCTGTGGCCTCCCTAGCCCACCCAGGCCTGGCTTTTCAGAAGCCAGGCTGGGCAAGCAGCAGTCCCCAGCCCAGGAGGGACAGGACACCTTGAAGAGAAGGGGCGCCCCCAGCACAGGCAGCCTCCAAAAGAGACTCTTTGAGCTGCAACACCGGGTTGGGGGGATATAAAACACCAGGCTGGGGTCAGCCAGCAAGGGTTGGTGCCAGGGTGCCCCAGCTCCACCCCCCCCCATCCCCCCCCCCCCCCCCCCATGCTGCAGGCGCTGCACAAACAGCAGGGCTGTTTGTTAACAGAGGAAACTCTATTAACAGTTAACTCTGTTAACAGAGCAGTCACTGCAGGTGATACTGTTGAAGGGAGGGAGAGCTGCCCCCCCGCCTGCCATCCACGGGTGCTGCCAACTGTTTGGCCCTTCCCGGGTGGGCAGAGCCACCACAGGCTGCACAGGCCAGCAGCAGCAGGCCCAGGGTGCTGAGCTCTGCCCACAGATCTCAGGGCAGGTGAGGGCTGGGGCTGTCCCAGGTGCTCTCACCTCACCCTGCTCCCTGCCAGGTCAGACCCTCCTGAGAGGATGAGATAGTTACTCCTCCAGTGCTGCTCAGGACCGTGCTCACCCAGCCTGCAGCTCCTTGCCTCTGCCCCTCATGCCCCCAGCCCAGCTGACAGCCCCAAAGACCTCCCAGGAGTCAGGTTTAACCCCTTCCTTCCCAAAGAGCAGCCCAGCTCCTCCAGATGGAGGGAAGAGGTCCTAATGACACATCAAGACCCCATGCCTGCAAGGCCACGCCACCCAGCAGCCGAGGTGAGCAGCTCAGCACCACAAGCCTGCAGTTACAGGGACATCAACCCACAACAACAGGTTGGGATAGGACTAGGGAAAGGGGTCTGCACTGAGCTTGCAAGGCCTCAGGACTGGGGCTGCCAGGCTTCATCTGGTCTTATCTCAGCTTGCCTAGAGTTTTGTGATTTACTTAGTCTGTAACAGTATCTAATTACCAAGTGGCCATTAACTACTTAGTTTTAGATTTGCTTCCCTTTTACAGTGGCATGGTATGATGTCTGTTGTTAGTAATTCATGGGTGGGAACACCTAACAAGAAGTTACACAGAATAAATGCAGGGGTGAAGATGCAGGGTAGAGCAGCACAGGCCTGGAGAGATGGGCATAGTGGGATAGCTGAGGCCCCGCCAGCAGCTCACCCTTGGGCAGTTCCTTTCAGTGATACAAATCTAAGAGCTGGCAAAAACCAGAGTCAGGCGTAAGAGAGCAAAGAATCAGATTCCAGCATGCATACAACACACCACTTGCTGTAACACAGAGCTGTAGAGCAACGAAGAGAGGGATAGGATGTGCTAGAAAATGTATAAAAGTGGCCCCAGTGGACTTGACAGTGAGGAGGAAGAAATCCCCCACAGAAACGACCCTCTGTGGCTCAGTGCCTCAGAGGATCTGTCCTCACTGTTCCTGAGATGTGAAGACAGCCAAGGCCACAGGCAGTTGCAGAGCTTCACCGTCTGCTGCATGGTTCAGATCCAGCTGCCAGAGAGGAAGGTCCTGGAGCAGTGCACAAGCCTATGCCCCCTTGCAGCAAGTGTGAGAGAAAGCAAGCTCCTCATGGCTCTCACTGATCTGCCCGTCACTCCTCTGTCTCTGAAAACAGCTCTGTACCCCTCTCCAGCTGCTCAGCATCCTACTGATGGGAGCACCGAAGTCACCTCTCAACAACAGTAGTGCTTAGCCACTGACACAGGAGAGGTAGAACATGGGGTTTAAATACAAAGTAGGTCTCTGTGCACCAAGCCTCACCCATCCTATCAGCACCACTTGTGCCCCGTTTCCTTTGCTTTTCCACTTTGACCTGATCCTGGTGGGCTTATACAGCTCACACAAGCCCCTGCTACCACATCACTGTTGTCACAGTTAGGCCCTGCTGTATTTCCCCTAACAGTTGTGCCACAGGCACCCCACATGACTGCGCTCACCTGGCTAAAGGAAAGCTGCAAGAAGTCCAGTTGCTCCTGGCACCTCTCCATCAAAGAAACAACTAGGGAAAGACAAGAATGAGACAACAGTATTGACACAGGAAAGACAAAGGCGTAGAAATCTGGTGTGCTGGGAGCTGGCAGTCCGTCTGTGCGTGTGGACTAGCTCCAGCCACTTTGTGCCTGAGCTCCTGAAATCCTTCCTGGAGCAGAGGAGCATTCAGGCCTGACCAGAGCGAAAGTGATGCTGGGGAGAAGTATACATTGTATCACCCCAAAAGTGACAGACTGCATGCTCCAAAGCATCCCTCCACACCCTGCATGCCATACTTCCCCTCCTCTGACCACACTCAGCAGCAAAGCTAAATGCTGCCTGCAGCATGTGGGCACAGAGAGCACAGAGGGTATATCACAAGCACACGGCAACCCCCATGTGTCAGGCAGCACAGAAAAGGTCTCCAGTAGGCAGGAGTGCAGTCCACGGTGGCAGAGGAAGGCCATCCTACCTATTCCCCACTGACTGCAGGCAGCATGCCCACCCTTCCCACCATGGCCTCACGGAAACAGGACTATATGAAACACCAGCCTGTCCCCTACCCTACATTTTCCAGCAAGTACAAGGAATATTTACCAACCAAGCCCAACAAAAGAAAATATGCCATTTAATCACCAGTTTATGGCTGGATACCTTTAATGTTCAAGACACATCATGGAGACCTGAGGAAGAAGAAGAACCAGTAACATGGACTGCGCAAACCTCCCACTGAAAGGCACGTGGATTAGCTCAGTTTTGGTGCCTGGGTACTTCACCCCCCAGTTTCAGACACAAGCACCAGACACGGAGCAGGAAAGTCAGCCCAAACGGCTTACTGCAGCAGCTCTTCCTTGTCCCAGTGTTAGAAGGCAGAGCAACGCAGGCAGCAGACCACCTAGCCTGTTCCTCCTGCTCCATGCCACACTGCACCAGACCCTCACTCTGCCAGGAAGCTGGCTCAGGGCTGGGTACAGAGCCGCCTGCAGGAACAGCCCACAGCCCCAGGCTCAGCCCTACATAGATTTAAAATCAATCCAGAGGACCCCTCATATTTGGCAGGGCTGCCCTAAAAACCTGCAAGACCATGGCTTGCACCAGGAACAGGAGGGGTGCCACATCAGGAACTAGAGGGTGCTCCCTGCTGCCCTCCACTTCCCATGGATATCCCTAGCTTTTCCAGCCTGGAAGAGAACATTTCCTGCCAAACTCTGCCAGAGAAGCCACCTCTGGTCTTTCAAGTGACTTGATTTATAGCATGAAAACGCACCAGCATGTGATACAGAGCCACAACTCTGGAGACCTTCACTCTGTAACCAATACCCTTGAACACCAGGCTGCTGCTCTCTGCATGCTGATATTTCAGCACACAGAGGGATGGACTGACAACCAGAGAGGATCATGGAAAGTTCCTCCCTGCCCCTGGGCTGAATTTGCTCCAAACACGCAGCAGTCTCTAGAGTCTGCAGCTGGAAGTGGTACAATGCTTTCTAGAAACGGCAGAAAGCTCTCCTTTACAGCATATACCCTGTACTGGTAGACGTTACACTCCCTGCCATGCTACTGCCTCAGGCTCAGATCAGTATCACAGACTTCACAGCTGGAAAACACAGGGCATTTGCTTTTAACATTTTTATGTTGGAAGAAAACATAATCCATGGTCACTGCAGTGAGAGGTGAGGGCTCGGCTCCTGCAGACTGCTGCCAACCAGGCCCAGCAAATCCAGTACACAGAAATGCAGATGAAGTCATTGGCATGCTCAGAGTTCAATACCATGAAGCTTTGCTCACTCCATGTAGTACCAGCATAGCACAGGTGAAACCTCCACCCAAGGAAAGACAGAAGCTCTGAGAGACACTGTCCTTAGCTCTTTAAACATTTCAATACTTAAACAGTCTCATGTGCAAATGATGCTTAGATACACGTAAAACACAAGTAATGCCACTCAGTGCTCAGATGTGTACCACGAAGGCCTGTGCAGGATGGCCTTGTGCAAGGCTCCTGGCAAGCTCTAGACAGGACAGGTGGTTCTGAACACAGAAGAGTTTTGGGCGGCACCTCCAGGTGATGTTGCATGCTGACTGGGACACAAGCCGCCACAGGCCCAGGTTTCATTCTTCCAGGCTGCTGAAGCTAAAACTTCCGTACTCGCCACACAGCAAGGCAAGCCCCGAACAGGGACAGACAAGGGCAATGACAGTTTGGAGACCAACACTCCTAAAATTCCCCAAAGATGTAGTAACAACAGGTGTGACAGCACAGAGGTGGCAGGTCTCAGATTAACAGAAAACCAGAGAGCCATAACTCAGCACCTGTGAGAACACTCCCCCCGAACACACACAGCACACAAACACCACTGACAACCATTTAATCTCTGCTGCAGCTTAGGACAGGCACGTGGTTCCCACCAAGGTCAAGCAGCAGTGCCAATGGAGGGAACACATCACAGTCCACAAATCAGAGTCCATGAACTGCATTTACCTGTCAGGCACTGTGTCTGCAAGGTCATATTGGCAAAGGGGACATGTTGCAGCCTGTCAAGCCCCTACACCATGTCTGCAAGGTGATGCTGGCAGCAGGGGCGTGTCGCATCCTGCACAGCAGAGCCCACATGTGGCACCCAGGGGTCATGTGTGCTGTCTGCAGGTCACACTTGTGGAGGTCACATCACAGCCATGTTCTGTGCCGGCCAGTTGCACTCCACGTCTGAAGGTCACAACAAGCAGAGGGGTCAGGTCACAGCCCACGGAGCAGAGCTCACACATCGAGTCCGCTGGCTGTGCGCTGTCTCTGAAGGTCACACTGGCAGAGGGGACATGTCTCAGCCTGAGGAGCAGAGCCCAAGCATGATGCCTGCTGGTCACACACTGTGCCTGAAGGTCACACCAGCACACGCACACGATGCCTGCCAACTGTGCGGGCGCAGGGGACACCCCAGCCAGCTGCCATGCCCACTGGTGACACTGCGTCCCGCCACAGCAGTGGAGCTTGGTGGATGCTCAGCTGAGGCCCCGCTGTCACTTGAGGCCGTAGAGGAGAGCAAAACCCAGCAAGAAGATGAGCCCGACCGAGAGGTCAGAGAGAAGCCGAAGGCGTCCCTGGGCCGCGACCTCCTCCCGGCGGAGGCGCAGCTGCTCCCGCCGCGCCCGCAACACCCGCTCCCGCTCCAGCTGCTCCCCGTAGTGTGCTCGGTAGAAGGCGTCGAAGTCGAAGGACGGCGGGACGGGCCCGCGGCGCGCGGCGGCGGGGGGCCGGGGTGGCGGCGGCGGGGGGGCGGGCGCGCGCCCGGAGGGCCGGGGGGCGTCGCGCAGGTCCTCAGCGCTGAGGAGGCCGCGGTCGTACCTGCGGCGCAGGGCGGCGCTGCCCAGCACCCGGTAGGCCTCGCTAACGGCCGCGAAGTGGGCGGCGGCGGCGGCGCTGCCGGCGTTGCGGTCGGGGTGGTAGCGGAACGACTGCTCGTAGTACGCCGTCTTGATCTGCGCCGCCGTCGCCGTGGCCGGGACCCCCAGCACTTCGTACAGGTCGCGGCACGGCCGAGAAGCTCCGCCGCCCACCGTCTGCGCGCCGCGGGACGACGCCAGGGCACAGCCGGGCCCCGGGGACCGCGGTGCAGCGGGCAGGAGGGCCCGGAGGCGGCCGAGCGCCCCCGGCACCATCGCGCCGCCTCAGCGCCCTCCCGCCGCCATCCTGGGCGCGGCGGGGTCCTCCGCGCGCGGCGCGGCGCGGCGCGGCGAAGTGACGTCACGCGACGGCATGGCGGGCAGCGGGCGTCGGCCCGAGCACCGTGGGCCGCCTGAGCTGGTGAGCGGCGGGCGGGAGAGCGGGAGGGCAAGCCGGGCTGCTCCCGGGGACCCTGCGCCTCACCGCGTCCGCCTCTCTCTCGTTGCAGTTCTACGATGAGGCCGAGGCGCGGAAGTACACGCAGAAGTACGGTGGCGTGATCGCTCTGGGGCTGCCGGGCCGCGCGGGTGGGGAGCGGAGGGGAGGGATCCTGCCGCGAGGCGGAGGCGGGCAGCGGGGGGGGACCCGCCGGGGGTGGCGGGGAGGCGGCCCCGCCGTGTGGCAGCGGTGGAGTCCCATCGTGGGGCCGGGGGATAACCCCGCCTGTGGCGGCGGCGACGGGAGTGTGAGATCCTGCCGTGAGGCGGGGGCGCCGCGCCGCAGCGTTGCCGCCTGCTGCCCGTGCCCTGGCCGTGCCTTGCAGCTCCCGGGTGGTGGAGATCCAGTCGCAGATGTCGGAGCGGGCTGTGGAGCTGCTGGGACTGCCCGAGGACCGGCCGTGCCTTCTCCTGGACGTGGGGTGAGCAGGGCCCTGCCCGGTGTCTTGGGGCCGGGCGGGTGCCCCGGGGGCGAGGGGTACCCAGGCCCCACGGCACCGGCGTCTGTCTGTTGCGAGCTGAAGGAGAGGGAGGGATGGGCTGCTGTAGCATTGCGGCTGGCTGGGGTCACCCTCACATCGAGCCCACAATCCCTGCGCTTTCCCCTGTTTCTCTCTTCAGCTGTGGCTCCGGGCTGAGTGGGGATTACATCTCCGACGAGGGTCACTACTGGATTGGCATGGACATCAGCCCTGCTATGCTGGGTGAGCAGGCTCTCCTCCCCTGCCACCCTTGCCTCACCTCAGAGGTGGCCCCCAAAGGCGTGAGCTGGTTGTCTGAGCCATGCTCTGTTCTGTGCAGATGTAGCTGTGGAGAGAGAGGTGGAAGGAGACCTTCTCCTTGCAGATGTAGGTTACGGCATTCCCTTCAGGCCTGGCATGTTTGATGGCTGCATCAGGTGAGTTTGTGTACATAAGTGAGTTCTCGTGATACTCAACATAACCGTACTGTCTGTACAGCACACACGGTCTGCGTATGGTGCATAAGAGATGAGTATGACATAACTGGGACAAGCTGCTGAGACTCTGGATGGTAGAAACAGCTTCCAACAGCTGTTTCCCAAGTGATGCTTTGTTCGGTTTGGGTTTTTTTTTTTTTTTGCTTTTTTCTTTTGTGCTGGTGAGGTAGGAAGTTTATTGAAGTAAATAAAATTGGGGATAATGTCAGGAGGGAGACCTGCTCTGAGGAGGAGACAGAAAATATGTCTATACATGCTTAGCTGCAATGTCAGTCCCTGGATCAAAGGTTTGATGGTTGTTTTGGGGATGAAGGCCTAGGTGAAGGGGACAGAAACACTTTTCTGCTTAGAGAATACCTCAGAAAGGTGCTCAGAAGGAGCAGGAGCTGTCCGTTGCTGATCTGAACACCCTGTTTCGGACTGCTCATTGGCAAAACCTGCATGGCCATGCAAGGGCCACAGCTAAGCACTTGAATTGTTTGAGCACCTGGGCTAAAGTAGATGCTTGGTGATTCTTTTGTGCGTGAGTAACTACTGCGCCTTCTTGGGTTTTGGCATAGTGAATCTCCAGAGGGGTTTGTGTAACTGCAAAACGGAAGGCAAAGCTACATGGAGAAAATGCACATGCTTAGCGCTGGAAATAAGCTCAAAGGGAGGTGATCAGCTCTGTGAAAGAATTAATGGCTCAGTGTCCCGTGGGACTTGTTTTCTTTCTCAGTATTTCCGCAGTCCAGTGGCTTTGTAATGCTGATAAGAAATCACACAGTCCTCCAAAACGCCTTTATCGATTCTTCTCAACTCTTTATACTGCCTTGGTAAGTGTCATGCTCTCCCAGTCAGGCCTCTGCCTACTTTTACATCCTTGCTGGTGCATTTTAGCAAGGTATTTTAACTCATGTATTTTAAGTAAACACTGCTCTGAGACAGAGGACTGGCAGGAGCACCCATTTGCTATCTCCTTGCCTGCCTGCATGGTGTCTCATGCTTCTCTGATCCCTGCTGTTATTCTGGTGCCTTGCTGTGCTGTGGAGGGAGCTGGCTTTGCAGTCTGAACAGCTCTCCTGGGAGAGTTCTCCAGGGCAGTGGGCACTAGTGCCTGGGCTAGGAATTGGATGACTAGAGGAGTTGCCTGCATCAAGACAGGTTTGTGACCAACTTTATTTCTTGTAGGCCCAAGGATCCCGAGCTGTCCTGCAGCTGTACCCCGAGAACTCAGAGCAGGTACAGGACATCAGTCAGTGGGGAAGAGGTACAGGCAGTGCAGGCAGAGTAGTAGTGTACTGTTTGGGGCTCTGAATGCGTCATGTTTCTCCACATCACGTCTGTGTCTCTGTCCTTCCCGCCATCTGTAAAGCTCTTCAAGAGCCCCCAAAATAACAATAAGGAGAATGTCCTACACAATTTCTTTTGCTTCACAGATTGTCTTGGGCTGAGCCTTAAAATCAAAGAAATTGGCAGGACACTATCTGAATCTGCTGTCCTGGATTTTCTCCTGCGTGACTGGGTTTGAAGACCGGCCTGTAGTCATCAGCACTATACTGTAACACCCCAGGGCTGGAAAATCCAGCCCGGTGTTCCTGTCCTAGAGAGTCTGCAGTACCAATTAACCCAGGCTAGACTGAGGAGCAGGGAGAACCAAATAAAGGCAGTGGACTGGTGTCTGGATGGTACTGCAGAACCGGGAGCTTGGTGTGGAGTTTAACAGGAGCAGGAACCACCCACCTTTGGCATGCGCAGTTAGCTGTGGTTGAACCCAGAGGTCTCTTGGGCATTGCTGGTGGGTAACCACTAAATAACTTTTGCATGTGCTTTTCCAGCTGGAGCTCATCACAGCCCAAGCCATGAGAGCTGGCTTTACTGGTGGAATGGTGGTAGATTACCCCAACAGCGCCAAAGCCAAGAAGTGAGTCCTGTGTCTCTGTGTATGTGTGTGTTTGGGGTGAGTCCTGGGTTTAGCAGTGATTTTTTTTTTCCCAAGCTGTTCTCTGTTCTCCTATGATACAGTCCTGGACAAAGGTTACAGCTTAGATTTGTTATAAACAATCTCAGTCTTGCTTGGGGGCTGGGAATCGCATGCTGAATCCCAGCTTCATGCTCCTTATTCTTGTTCTTTCAGGTTCTTCCTTTGTCTCTTTGTTGGGACATCTGGCACATTACCGAAGGTGAGGAGCTCTGCAAGGCAGCAGAGTTGCCTTCCTGGCTGCTGAGTGATGTGGAAGAGCTTTGGGTGAGGGAAAGTCACAAAGTGGGAGCGAGGCAGCTCCGCACATGCAGATGTGACTTCATTGGCTGTCAGCCTCACCAAGCCCTGCTCTCCCCGAGAACTGGTTTCTTTGCCACCAATTTCTGGAAGACCAGTTTGTTCCTGCTCCAGTCCTCCTCCTTGCAGAGCCCTGGGTTCCTCTTAATTTGGATGGCATGACTGTTAGCTCTGTCTGCTCCAGAGGAGAGCAAAACTTTCCAATTTTGCTTTTCAGGGCCTTGGTACTGAGTGCGCTGATGAAGAGATACACCAGGCAAAGTTCACCAATGAGAGGTACCATGTGTGGGGTGAAGCTGCAAGTCCTTCCCCAGCAAGCAGTGTGGGTAGTATAAGGGCTGGGTTTTGCTGACTGAGGACTACAGCACTGCCATGTGAGAAGTGACTGAAGGGAAGTGACTGAAGGGAAGGGACTGTGGGCACTGCTTTATCTTATCAAAGGGCTCCAGTCATAAGGAAGCAAACGCGTTACTTTGGAGGGCTTTGCTGTGGTGTCGTGGGGCTGTTGTTGACACCTACCCTAGAGCTGCAGCTGAGTATTGTTTGACGTGTGCTTTCTGTCTGGCACTTGGCTCTCCAGCTTAGCGCTGTAGCATAGGCCAGTGGTGAGGGGAGGCAGAATGTTTACATTGCTGGTGATGCCAAGCATGGCTGTTTTGTTGGGGAGGCTGCTGGTGCCTGAAGCCTGGTGTTTGTTTCTTATGCTGTCAAATTCTTTGCTTAGCTCTGCTTATCTGTGGCCTGGGGGTTTCTCCTGCTGGCCACGTCTCCTCCCGTGGTAGTGGTGCAGGGAAGAGCCCCTCTTGCAGCCAGTGGGAGAGACAGAGAATAAAAAACAGAGGAAAGTCGTCATGGCTGCCAGGAGCCTGTGGCTGCCACGTTTTCCTGCCTCTTACACTGCTGTTCTTTGCTCACTCAGTCCAGAGGGTACCTGGTCTTGGAGGGCAATAGCAGAACAGGCAACTTTTTGGGAAATCAGAGGCTTTGTCTGGAGTAGAACAGGCAAGAGGAAGGTGGTTGTGCTTAAGCCTGTATTCCTCCAAGATCCTAGCATGCTGCTAGTGTGTCAGACATGACACAGGGGAATGCTGGCCTGCTGCAGCCTGTGGAGGGTACGTATCCCTTGGCTCGGAGCTGGAGCTGAAAGCAGCCTCCTCCCCCAGTGTGTCTGGAGTTGGACTGTTTGGCTACCTCCCCAAGTTCTGGCTGAGCCTCTTTCATCCCAGGGGTGGTGGGAAGGTACTCGCTGGTTTTATGAGGCACAGGGCATGCCCAGTTCTGGGTGGCAATCCTCCAGGGCAGAAAACTGCCCCCACCTCAGTTCTTCTTCAGCTGCTGTCTACTTTTTCTGTAGGATACGGTTCAGAAATGCCAAGGGTAAGTCTGTGAAGAAAAGCAAGGACTGGATCCTTGAGAAGAAGGAGCGTAGACGACGACAGGGCAAGTAAGTTCAGCTGGGTCCTGCCTCAGCTGAGGCTGACTGTGCTGGTCTGGCCTGCTGTCACCTGTTCAAACTCCTACCACAAACCCGCTTCCCTTCCCGTCCCAGAATGACCTATGGATTCTGCTTAGTTGCTCTCTTTTCTCCACAGGGAAGTGCGAGCTGACACAAAATACACAGGTCGAAAGCGCCGCCCTCGCTTCTGATTTGCTCTGGACTCTGCTGGCTTGGAAAGATGGTGTGTTGGTCTCTTCAGTGAGCCTCCTGTGGATGGCACAGATGGGCACCCCAGGCCTGGGACTTGCTGGGACAGGTCATTGTGGCTCTTGCAGGTGTAAACTGGCTCAGGTGCTGCCCAACAGCCAACTGCAAAGCTTCCAGCCCTGTTTTTTGGGTGAAGGTAGAGTGGCAGTGCTCCTGGCCACTTGGTGACTGCGGTGCCATTGCTTATCTTCCTGAGAGTGAAGTGAGCCACCTGGAGCTCCAGGTGAGCCAGAACATTATATCCAGCCTCCTCACTAAACAGTCAACGAGTCAGAAGTGTTGCTGGTCTCCTGTGTCCTGCCCCACATGCAGGGGAGTACTGAGGTGGGAATGTGGCACCTAGTTCCATATCACCTTCCCCTCTGCCCACAGGCAGGGAGTCAGGCAGTATACAGGTGTGTGTCCTGTGAGGGCCAGTCTTCCTCCTGGCAGAAGCATTATTGCTGTGGCTATTGCTCCTGTGCGCACTTTGCATCAGGCCTACCCTGTATGCTTTAGTGCTCCCAGGGTGCTGGGGTTCTCCATACTCCCAGCTCTTGCTCCCCATTACCTCCTCCCTTCCCCTGAAAGAGCGGTGTCAGCCAGAGCTTTACAGTTACAAATGTTTATTCTACATAAAAATTCCACAAAATGGGAAGCTGTTTTGCACCCAAAGCTTTGGGAGAATAAAGGGAGGCTAGCAGGGAGGGAAGGGGTGAAGGAGAGAAGAGGCAACATACAGTGTCATCCAGCCCAGTGAGACAGAGCAAGCCAGGGTCAAAATCCACATAGAAAACAAGGACACTTAGCTCACAGTACAGCAACAGTACAACTCCACAGGGGGCTCAGAAAGCCTTCAGGTACATTAATTACAAAAAAAAACCCAATCCCCAGTTTGAGTGCAAGCTGTGCGTGCCCCATACGGCTCGTGGAATACTGCATCAACACACTCCCAGTGCTAGGAGGGTAGGTGGCACTTGGAACAGAGGTGGTGTAACCCAAAGGACAAGCAGTCTGAGGTTGGGGGCTGGAAAGAAAAAGTGAAATGTCTCCCCAAAGCACAACTGCACTATTGGTGATTTGGTCTGTACATGCAATGACGGGTAGGTAAAAAGGAACTGAACGGGGCTTCCCGTAGTGCAGGAGTAATTATTGCACCAAAACACCCTCCCCTCACAGCGAGTACAGTGTGAGCCTGCCTGTGGGGTGGTGATGGCAGCCTGCTCCTCTGCCTCCCTCGTGTCAGAGCCTGGGGCCATAGCCACCTGCAGGATCCCAGCAATGTGCCAGTGGCAGAGTTGCCGACTTGCCACATCTGGCTCCTGCTGCTGGGGGGCTGCTGGCAGCGGTGGTACCAATAAGGACAGAGCAAGTGCCAGAATCCCCCCAGTGCTGTTCCTGGCCTCATGCCTTGATGGGACTGGGCCACAGCCCTGATGTCATGTGAGCTTGTGCCGCAAAAGCTGCTACTTGGAAGAAAAAAAAAGTCACCTTGTGCTAGCAGTGGGCATTGCTGCAGGGTGAGAGCCTGAGGAACTTTTTTGCTTGCCTGCCCAGGAGCAGCTCTGCCAGCAGTGTTATTGCTTCCCAGAGGAGGGGGCTCAGCACTCTTGCTGGCTCAGCATAGCAGAGCGCAGACTGGTGGCAGGGGGCTCCACAGGGATGGGAGCAGCCCAGTTCCCTTTCCTGTAGCCAGACACATCCCCACAGAGTAAGGACCCTGCTCAGACCGGCCTCCTGCCCTGGAGGGAAACTCCAGAGCCAGCTTGCCCCTGCTTGCAGGGGTTGCAGTGCCCCAAGCCCTTTTGCACACCCAGGTTGCAGTGCTGTAGCTCACGTCAGTTGTTGAGGGACTGTGAAAGAAGGAGATGCAGTCTTGGATGTTCCCATGGCCACATCCAATGGGGGCTTGGGCTGGACCCAGGCTGGACACACTTCCTAAGGGTGGCTGAATGCAACCAGTGGCTGTATTATGGGTCCTCACGTAACAGTGGCAGGGAAGGAGCCGTATGTGGGTTGCTCCTGGGCAGGGCTGCACCTGGGGAAGGTAGCCCTGTCTTGGCTACAGCCTGCTGTCTTTCACCCTGCACCCACAAGCACCACATATGCAGCCAGTGCCTGTGCTGTAGCAGAGTGGAGGAGCGCAGGGTTGATGCAGCCCTGCCCTCACCCCGCTCAGAGTGGTGAGGTGACATGCTACCTGCAGCTGGAGTACTTGCTGCAGTCAAGTGCCCTTTTTCTGCTACCAGCAGCTGGGCTCATGTCTAGCCCCTATCGCAGTGTGTGGCTGTGAGCTTGACCTCAGGTGCCTACCCTGCTTTGGGCTCCTCTGTAATGCTTTGGCATGTGCATGGGCCAGCTGGAGCCCTGGAGTCTCCCAAGGAATGTCCCCTGTCCCCAGCCCAAGGAAAAGGGACAGTAGCAACACAGGGCCTGTCTGAGCTGCCAGCAGGCTCAGGCCACCCCACAGTGGCTGCATCCGTGTAGTGCGTGTGGCAGAGGGTACAGGGGCACCAAGGTGCTCCCACAGCACCCCACTGAGTACGGGTGCCTTATTGGATGGCCCATGGGATGAGCAAGCAGAAGGGCACTGTGCCAGGAAGAGGTGGCAGGGGCAGGAGGATGCCAAGAGGTGGCAGAGATGGAAGGGGTAGTCAGGCATTGCCCTGCTCAGATGGTAGAATAGACGAGGATGAAGGCTGCTGCTGCTAGCTTGCAGGGGGGTAGATGCAACTAGGGCTGCTCCTGCAACCACAGCCGGAGAAAGCCCAACTGCGTCCAACCCCCAGCTATGGGTGCCTATGTGGAGAAATGAGGCTGGAAGCAGCCCTCCTCCCAGGCAAGCACTGCCAGGGGCTGCGGGCATCAGAGCCAGCTCCAAACCCCAATGGCCAGAGCCCAGGCCTGGGGGTCGTGGGAGCCAGGGCCACTGTATACTGGAGCTGAAGACAGAACAATGAGGCTCTGGTGCAGGGCAAGCAGCCAGTGGAACATGCTGGCCTTAAAGTACTTGTGCCCTCCTGCCCCGCTGGGCCAGCACCAGGGTGCAGCACAGGTCCTCACATGGCCTGTCCTCATCCCCAAGCAAGAGTGATAGCCCCAGGCAGCAGCTCCTCATCCCACACTGCTCCATCAGGCACCCACAACCAGCAAGCGGCACACCTAGCCCCTGGCACCCACACCATGGCGAGGGCTTGCCTAGGGAGGGGGCAGCCCTGCCATCGGCAGAGCAGCAGGGATGAGGCCCCGCAGCCGGGCACAGCCACGGGACGGGAAGGCATGGCCTGGCAGAGCGCACCCCTGGGGAAGGGCCTGGTGAGAGAAGCAGCCCAAGGAAGGGTGTTTGCAAGCACAGACGCAGCTGACAGACATGAGTGCTCTGGCTGGAGGTGATGGGGAAGCTGGGGAAGGTTGACTGGGCACTGTGCTCCTGAGGACCCCTGACACCGTTCACCAGTCCCTCCTTGTCCTCGGCTGTCTCTAACACAGACTGCCCAGCACAGGAGGAGCAGCAGCACCCAAGGGCACCTCTATCCCCACCTGGTCCCAGCCAGGACCCTGGAGCAGTGGAGCAGTGATGAGAGCTCAGGTTCCCCCTAAGGTTCCCCTTGACCCATCACCGTCCCCCGCACCCTGCCTGTGCCACAGGGCCGGCGCTCCCTCCACACAGACGCACCCGCACCGCACACACAGTGTCACAAACAACCATGCATTAGAAACTGAAATGCTGCTGGGAGGCTCCAGGGCTGCGTGGTTTGCTCCAGCATGGCTGTGGCCCCATGGCACACGCGGCTCCATCCATTGCACACAAACAGTCCCGTGGGGTGAGTCTAGCCGAAAATCCCACCAAAGGTGGAGGCAATGACGATACCCAGGATCACACAGCAGATTATGATCATGATCTTCTTCTGCTCAGGTGTCCCAGCACCAGCAGGGAGAGAGGGGAGAGGAGACAGTGAGTGTTGGGGGCAGGCTGGCCCTGAGAGCTGGGAGGTGTCATCTGCCCTGTTTGCCCGTGATGAGTGCTGAGCAGCACTGTGGGAGCCAGAGGGCTGCTGGCAGCCCTGGGGCAGGGATGGGCATCCCAGCTCCCCCTTCAGTCCTGGGCTGGCAGAGCTGAGCTGGTGACTCCCAGGTCCCCAAACTGCTAGAGGACCAGTTGTGGGGACCAGGACAGGCAGCTGGAAGTGAGATCGGAAGCAGAGCTGGACCATGCCTTTTCTTTATTTTTTTTTGGCAGGGGACAGGGCTCTCACAGCAGGCCTGGCCTGCAGTATCTACCCTGTCCCTTTTCCTCCCCCCACGCAGCACCTCTACCCCATGGCTCATCATCAGGGCTCAGCCTGTGCAGGGGAACTCTGCCTCAGCTGGTGCCACCTGTGGGACCCATTCTGCACCCAGTGGTGTGGGGTAAAGCAGTGCCCAAGCACCTGTGAAGCTGCGCCATGCTGCCCGCTCCTCCGTGCAGGCAGTGGGGCAGACGGGGGTGCCATGCAGGGGCCTGCCCCCAGGGATGGAGGTGTCAGCAGTGTAGGCAGGGAAAGATGGGCCCCAGCCAGTGCCATGACTCACCCGTCTAGCTTTGCTCTGGTATTTCACTGCTTTTTTGGTGTCAGACACAGCCCGCTCCACGTAGTCCACCGAGTGCTCCACGTTGTACTCAATGCGGTCAATCATCTCACCCTGCAGAGCAGGGACAGAGCCCACATGCCCCCATGCGTGCAGACATGAGCTCCTTCCTGCTCTGCTGCTCCAAGGCACCATGCAGATGTCACCCTGCCCAACAGCCCTGCCTGGGAGAGAGAGGGACCATCAGTTACCTGCAGGCAGTGGGTGCCCTGGGGTGAGGGCTCCAGACCATGGGATTTGTCCCAGAGGGCTGGGACCTCTGTGCACATCCAAGCAGGGAGGCAAGCAAGAGTGAGGGTCAAGGGGATTCCCCAGCCTGGTCCTGGCCTGGTGGCCACCCTGTCTGATGTCTCAGGTGACATCAAAGCCACAACAGGATCTACACTGACACTGCGCTGCTCACTGCTGAAACCAGAGGCATGGCAGGGGAGCAAAGACAGCACCAGCCACGCCGTGTGGGATGCTCACAAAGCCACTCACATGCAGGGACAACCATTCTGATCTGCACATGCACCCTGACAAGAGCAGAGGGCCCTGGAGCAAGGCTGGTAAAGCTGGACCGCCGGGCCCTGCAGGGACTCCTGCTGCACTCTGCCCACATGGCTGCAGGGGTAGGCTGAGGGTGTGGATTCCTGTGGACACAGACTGGGCGAGCTTGCCCCCCAGCCTGCCTACCTCCTTTGGCCCTGTTCTGACTGCACACAGAAGCAGCCAGCTCCTGCAGCAGCTGGAGACAGAGACTGACAGTTCCTGGGACCGAGAGGGTTGGCAGGGGTCAGCAGGGCTCAAAGGCCAGTGCCCTTCTGCATGGCACAGAGGGAATCAGGGAACTGAGGCTGTGGAGCTAGGCATCATGGCCAGGAGCTCTGCAATGCTGATTTCTCAGCCTAATGCTGGAGAGCATGGGGAGGATGAGCCTTGCAAGCCCAGAGCTGCTCTGGTCTTAACCTCCTGCCAAAGCACTGACCCCACCAGGCTCCCTGCTGCCCCCGTCCCATGCCCTTGACATGCCAGCCTGGCTGCACTGCGTAAAGCTGCTGCTTCTCCTTCCCACCTGTGCCATACCTGGGGCACAGCAGGCAGCTGCCAGCACTGCTGCCAGCCCAGCACTCCTCTGCTCCTGGTGTGAGCAGCTTGGAGCTTCCCACCTCACAGGACAACACAGGGTGCTGGCACGGTCTAGCCCTTAAGAGTGGGGCAGGCCTCTGCAACCCCCCCACATCTGTCCCCCAAGGCATGCAGGACAGGGCGGCTGTGCCATGGCCACCCTTGCCCGCGTGCCATGGGCAAGCACTGGCGCTATGTGAGAGCCACAGACATGCAGGGAGCAGCCATGCAGAGCAGAGCATGCAGCACCAGCGAGAGCTCCGTGGGGCTTTACCTGCCACTGATGTCTCCTCAGGCCATGGCAGCATGGCAGGCAAGAAGGGGAATGAGCAGAGACACCGGAACATATGCCCCACTGAAGGGCCAGGCACTGTGGGCTGGCAGCACAGCCAGGGGCAGCCTGGAAGGACTGCCAAGGCTGGCGGCACTCTGAACTCACCTGGCAGGGCCTGGTGCTCCAGGGGAGATGGCAGCCATCCACTGCCCTCTCCAGAGCCCATCACGGCACCTCCCACCCCAAGCACATAGCAGCCCCCAGCTGTGGGGCACAGGGTGGGGGGCTCCAGCCCTGGGGAGCCCAGCTCAGACCCAGTGGGAGCACGTCAGCCCCAGATGGAGCTTTTCCCCTCAGCACTGATCCAGGCAGCGGTCTGCCAGCAGCCCCATCCCCCTCCAACCTCCCCAGGTGAGCTGGCCACCGGGCTGCGGCATCTCCCTACCTGGCTCTCCACCAGCATGGCCATGTCCATGAACATGTCATGCAGCTCTCGGATGCTGTTCTCCAGTTTGATGATCTCACTGTGCCGTGTCTCAATCTCATTCAGTGCCTGCTTGGTGATGTTTGAATCCATAATGATCTGCAAGAAGACACAGCCACTGAGCACTGTGCTCAGCTCCTCAGATGCCAGGATTAGGGGCATGAAAAGAGGGAACAGCAGGAGCCTCTCCAGCCAGGCAGTTTGCAGCAACCCCCCACACTACCCTCCGGCCAGGACACAACCCCTGCTCAGGCAACATCCTCAGGCCAGACCTGAGCTCCCAGGTCCCACCTCCTGTGTGGGCTGTGCTCTTCACACCTCTACTGGGGCCACCATGGCAGCACGCCCACCAGCCAATGCTCCCAGGATGAGCGGGCTGGCTCAGCCTTTGCCTGTGCTGGATTGGACCAAGGCTGACATGCAGGGCTTACCCCAGAAGAGAAGATGGCTGGGTTGCCGCTCTCCAGCATGTCCTCCAGCTCCTCGCTGGTGGTGGTCCTGCCAGCTGGAAGCAACACAACATGGGTCAGCCATGAGCCCTCTGTCCTGGCCATAGCTCCCACAGCCCTACTGCAGGGTTCTGCTGGCTCCATGGCATCTCCCGAGAGTGGAGTGGAGCAAAGCTTCCAGCCCCGAGAGTACACCGGGCATTTTGAGAGGATGCCGTCCCACAGCCAGGCTCTGTGCCAGACCTGCAAACCCTCTTTTTAAAGGCGTCAAGCTGCCAGCTTGGCCCAGCTCACCCAGAAAAGCCCATCTGTTCCCCCTGGTCAAGCCTGCCCATTCCTGTGGGGCAGGACCACATCGTAGGCCAGTTCAAGGCCACAAGGACACTGGGCTTAGCAGGGCTCACTGGCCTGGCAGGCACTGCTGCAGTCACTGGGGCTGCCTGAGTTTTAGCCTTGCAGCTATGTAACAGAAACCAGGCTCTGTCCTTCCCCTGCGACACCGCCCTCCTCCTCGGCCTCAGGGTGGTACGTTCAGCCTCACAGCTCCTTTGTGAGCAATTCACCCATGGTTGCCTCCCCTCCCCACAGACATACTCCACACTGCTATGGAGGAGAGAGATAGTGGTGGAGGATCAGTGTAACCCACAGTGTGATTACTAATTGTAGCATGCTCTTCAGGCTAACAGCCAGGTAGGACCTGTGAAATTACAGCGCTAAACAGAGGCGACTGTGCTAGGCAGGCTTTTGCTGGGGCTGCCCAGTGGGAGTGGGAAGGGGGCACTGGAGTAGGTCACATCTGTAGAGAGGACAGGCGACATCCCACCGGTGTGATCAAGAGAAGACAGGCAGGAGCAGCCAACTTTACCAACTTTACCAAGCCCAACAAACCCAAAACCAGCAGAAGGTCACACAGGGAAGGACAGGGTTCTGGTACAGTGCTCCTCTGTTAAATGCTGCCCACATACAGGCTCTGCCAGTCGTATAGAAATGGACAATAACATCCTCCAGGATGAGTCCAGGGCATCTCTGAATGGGGAGATGGAGGAGATGTGGCAGAATGCCCACAGGACGGTGTTCCCTGCTTCCAGCAGTGCCACACCAGGGGCTCAGAGGAGGGAGGTGACTGAAACCTTGAACCCAGTCCAGACCTTCACCACAAGTATGTCAGTGTCCCAGGGAGCACCACGGTGGGCCCAGCTCACCAAGCCATGGCTGGCTACCACCCCACAGGCATGGTGCATGCTGACACCCTGCTTGGGGAGTTCCTCCAACAAGGACACCTCCACACTTCATTACACATCTCTTTCTCTGCAAGGTCCTGCACTGGGTCAGGGCACTCCCCAGTAGCAGCACAGACTGGGATGGATGGATGGATGGATGGATGGATGGATGGATGGATGGATGGATGTAAAGCAGCCCTGTGGAGAAGGGCTTGAGGATATTGTTGGGTGACAAAGGGGACACGAGCTGGCAATGTGCGCTTCCAGCCCAGAAAGCCAACTGTCTCCAAGAGTTGCATCACCAGCAACGCAGCCAGCCGGTCGAGGGAGGGGATGCTGCCCCTCTGCTCTGCTCTCCTCAGACACCCCCGGAGCTCTGCGTCCAGCTCAGGCGTCCCCAGCACAAGACACACACGGACCTGGTAGGGCAGGTCCAGAGGAGGCCACCAAAATGCTCCGAGGCCTGGCACACCCCTGCGATGGAGAAAGGCTGAGAGAGTTGGGGCTGTGCAGCCTGGAGAAGAGACGGCTCTGGGGAGCCCTTACTGCCGCCACTCAGTACTTTAAGGGGGCTTATAGGAAAGAGGGAGAGAGACCTTTCACCACGGCCTGCAGTGACAGGACAAGGGGTCTGACCAGGGGCGGGGTGAGGCTGGACATAGGGAAGAACTGTTGCACCATGAGGCACAGGCTGCCCAGAGAAGCTGTGGATGCCCCATCCCTGGCAGTGTTCAAGGTCAGGTTGGACGGGGCTTTGAGCAACAAGATCTAGTGGAGGATGTCCCTGCCCATGGCAGGGGGGTTGGACTGGATCACCTCAGAAGGTCCCTGCCAACCCAAAGCACTCTGTCAGTCTATCATTCACTTGCCCTGCGATGCAGAAACAAGAAGACCATGGAGAGCTTCTGTGCTCTGCTCCTTTCTGGGGCCCCACATGCATGGGCGCTCTGAGTGGCCATGACAGGAAACACACTTGTGGCTTTGCCTCAGGAAAATTATGGCTTATCAGCAGGTATTGGTGGTTATGGCAGCCAGGAACACGTGGGAGCCTGCAGTCTCTGGGCAGTGTTACCAGTGCCATGTGGAAGTTGTCTGATGTCTCCTAGCAGCAGGAAACTGCACAAAGAGAGAGGGAATAAACCCAACCACACACACCTGACAAGCAGGAGACGCCAGTACAAAGGCTTTGTTACCTGCTAATGCTCATTGGCTCTGATTTCCCACCAGACCGACAGGGTTTACATCTGTGTCTGGGCCAGGAATAAGCAGCCTCCTCATCAAAAGCAGTCAACAAAGCTTTCTGTATGCTAAACATAATAAACAGAGCACCAAGACCAAAAAGGGTGGCAGGGTGCAAAATATGCTAGAGTTCCTTGCAAACACTGTCTGGGACCTGGAGCTCCGGGAGGGCAGCTGGAATTATTCCTCTGATCTGCTTCATGCTTGCACCTCCTTGCCCAGCAGTAAGTAAGTGTTGCATAGCTCCTTGCTGTCTGCACCAGATTTGTATATCCTCCTGGGAACACAGGCAAGAAACCAAGGGGCGGGCTGAAGACACGGCAGCAGAGGGGAGCAGCTCTCCCAAAGGCCTCCAAGGAGCAGTACTAGCTAGAGGGCTGTGACAGTCCCCCACGCACAGGGGACACAGCCTACATACAGGGTTGTGAAGGGGCCTGGCACCCAAGAAGTGACATCTGAAGCCCGTGTCATCCCAGCTACATCGGGCAGGGCTAGATCCAGCGCAGCCACTCCCCCACCTCCTGCAAGAGGTCGTCCTTAGCAACCAGCACAGATGGGACATTGCAGTAGAGCAGGAGCGGAGAGCTGCAGACTGGAGCTCATGGGGCTTCTGAAAGCATCATGGAACTGACCGACAGGTGGCACAAAAGAAGGAGACATTTGCTGCAGTGTCCAAAAAGCAGTTACAGTCGGAAGAGAAAATAAAAAACATAACCAGAGAAAAAACAGTGGCCAGGAGGGAAAAATGGAAATGCCTTACAACAAAATTTTCCTTTTATTGACTTTCTTGAAATGAAATCTCTTCTCTGCAAGTTAACTGCCCACGGCCAGGAAGGAATTCCTCTATTATTCATGTGACTAATATCTCATAATCTAAAAAGCTAATGGGATTTTTATTTTAATAACTGAGAGGAACAGCTCAGTGACACTGCGAGCTGCTCCTAGGTGGCTCTTGCAGCAGAGATCTGGGGAACAGACCCTACCGGAGCCAGTACTGTTCCTAGCACACCCAGGGCTGTCTGGCAGGAGCTTGGGACAGGCAGCCTGGGATGCACAGAAACGGCACAAAATGGGATGAGCTTGGTCCTGCTGTGCCCAGACCCTGAGCTTTAAGGCAATGGGATGGCTCCTGGGCCACTGGTCCAGGTCACAGCAAGCTGTGGTGCTATGTGGGAACTGGAGCACCCAGATCTCCCTGAGATCACAGACTGAACAGGGAGAGCAAAGAGATTCACAGAATAGCAGCCCAGATGGTGTGGGGAGGGCGCAGAGCAGCACTGCCAAGTCTCCCAGGCTTGGGCTCTCCCAGCAGCAGCTTCTACTGCTGCAACAGCAAGTTGCCTTCAACAGACACGAGGAGCCTCAGATGAGCTCCTCTCCCAGGGTGCCAGGGGCTGACGGGAGGGACTCAGCTGAGTGCTCAGCAGGGAGCCCAGCCCACAGAGCATCGCTTCTCCTCTGCAAACAGAGTACATCTTCAAATCTAGCTGGTACTGCAAGAAGACCAAATAATGAACAGAGTAGACCTTAAGAACATCTTTTAAAAGTACAACAAATTTTATAAAATGGAAGAAAAGGAACTGGTCCAATGCAGTGGAGAGATGATGCACATGTGAGATGTTAGCACCAAGAACTAACTAAGGGAGAGGAGCTGCAACCTTCTTGTGGTGGCTGGTTGCCAGGTGCCAACAAATGCCGCTCTATCACTCCCCCTCAACTGGACAGGCTCATAGGGCAAGATAAGGACAGGAAGAGATCACTCACCAATTACTGTCATGGGCAAAACGGGACTCAACCTGGCAAAATTACCTTAATTTATTACCAGTTAAATCAAAGTAGGGTAATGAGAAATAAAACCAAATCTTAAACACCTTCTCCCCACCACTCCCTTCTTCCCAGGCTCAACTTCACTCCTGATTTTCTCTGCCTCCTCCCACCCAGTGGTGCAGGGGGTCGGGGAATGGGGGTTGCAGTCAGTTCATCACACGCTGTCTCTGCCGCTCCTTCCCCCTCAGGGGGAGGACTCCTCACACTCTTCCCCTGCTCCATCATGGGGTCCCTCCCACGGGAGACAGTCCTCCACAAAATTCTCCAACGTGGGTCCTTCCCACAGCCTGCAGTTCTTCATGAACTGCTCCAGCATGGGTCCCTTCCAGGGGGTGCAGCCCTCCAGGAACAGACTGCTCAAGTGTGGGTCCCTTCCAGGGGGTGCAGCCCTCCAGGAACAGACTGCTCCAGCATGGGCTCCTCTCTCCACGGGGCCACAGGTCCTGCCAGGAGCTTGCGCCAGCACAGGCTTCCCATGGGCTCACAGCCTCCTTCGGGCATTCACCTGCTCCAGTGTGGGGTCCTCCATGGGCTGCAGGAGGATATTTGCTCCACCATTAACCTCCACGGGCTGCAGGTGCACAGCCGGCCTCACCATGGTCATCACCATGGGCTGCAGGGGAATCTCTGCCTCGGTTCATGGAGCACCTCCTCCCACTCCTTCTTCACTGGCCTTGGTGTCTGCAGAGTCGCTCCGCTCACATATTCTCACTCCTCTCTTCAGCTGCAGTTGCACAGGGTTTTTCCCCCCTTCTTAAATACGTTATTCACAAATCCATGGGCCCCAATGCAATGCACCCACGGGTGCTGAGGGAGCTGGCAGATGTTCTTGCTGAGTCACTCACCATCACTTCTGAAAGGTCACGGAGGACAGGAGAGGTGCCCGAGGACTGGAGGAAAGCAAATGTCACTCCAATCTTCAAAAAGGGCAAGAAGGAGGACCTGGAGGACTCTAGGCCAGTCAGCCTCACCTCCATCTCCGGAAAGGTGATGGAGCATTTCATCCTGGAGGTCATCTCCAGGCACGTAGAGGACAAGAAGGTTATCAGAAACAGTCAACATGGATTCACCAAGGGAAGATCGTGCTTGACCAACCTGACTGATAGCCTTCTGTGATGGCGTGACTGGCTGGGTTGATGAAGGGAGAGCAGTGGATGTTGTCTATCATGTCTTCAGTAAGGCATTCGACACTGTCTCCATAGCATCCTCATAGGTGAGCTAAGGCCGTGTGGGCTGGATGAGAGGACAGTGAGGTGGACAGAGAACTGGCTCAACAACAGAACTCAGGCGTGATCAATGGGGCAGAGTGTGGATGGAGGCCTGTCACTAGTGGTGTCCCCCAGGGGTCTGTGCTGGGTCCAGCCCTGCCCAACGTATTCATCAATGACCTGGATGATGGGATAGAGCGTAACCTCAGCACGTTTGCTGATGACACCAAGCTGGGAGGAGCGGCTGATACACCAGAGGCTGTGCTGCCATCCAGCGAGCCCTGGCCAGGCTGGAGAGCTGGGCCCAGGGGAACCTCAGGGAATCCAACATGAGCAAGTGCCAGGTCCTGCCCCTGGGGAGGAACAACCCCCTGCACCAGCACAGGCTGGGGGCTGAACTACTGGAAAGCAGCTCTGTTGAGAAGGACCTGGTAGTGCTGGTGGACAACAAGGTGACCATAAGCCAGCACACAGGAAGTTCCACCTCATTATGAGAAGAAACTTCTTTAGTGTGAGGGTGCCGGAGCAGGGGCACAGGGTGCCCTGAGAGGCTGTGGAGTCCCTTTCCTGGAGACATTCACACCCCACCTGGACGCAGTCCTGTGCCCCTGCTCTGGGGGTGCCTGCTCAAGCAGGGGGTTGGACAAGATGATCTCCAGACACCCCTTCCAACCCCTACCATTCTGGGTTGTGTGATTCTGTTATCCCCGATGCACTACCACCATCACAGATGGGCTTGGCCTTGGCCTGTGGTGGGTCTATCTTGGAGCTTCTAGCAGCTTCTCACAGAAGCCACCCCTGTAGGCCCCCCAGCTAGCAAAACCTTGCCATGCAAACCCAGTGCACTGCTCCTCCATGCTTGGTCTGCAACCCCAAAGAGAAGCAGTGGAACCAGATGACCGGGACTCCTGCCCAGGAGAAGAAGCCATCCTTTCGCAGAGCAGCGGTAGGGATCCTCTGGGGTTGGGGGGGAGTCTGAGCCAGAAGCCAGTGAGGCCCTAGCACATGCAGGGCCCTCACCACGCTGGCACCCGTCCCACAGCACATGAGCAGCGTGCTTAGAATGGTGTCCAGCAGTAGGGCCAGACAGCACAAACTGTGAAATCAGGCCTGGGGTAGCTCCAAAGAGTCCCATCAGGAGCAATAGGAGATGGGAATGGAGATAGGGCTGGAGACAAAACTACAACGTAGGGCTGGGGTCCTCCCAGGAGGCATGGCCAGGAAAGAACTGGGGACACTGGCACAGGTTGCTCAGAGAAGCTCTGGATGCCCCATCCCTGACAGTGTTCAAGGCCAGATTTGACAGGGCTTTGACCAGTGTGATCTAGTGGATGATGTCCCTGCCCATGGCAGGGGGGCTGGACTGGATGATCTTTGAAGGTCCCTTCCAACCCAAAGGACTCCATGAGTCCATGATCCTATGACTTGACTGCAACAAAGATCCAAAGTCCCAGGAGACAGGTCTGGAGAGAAGCTACCTTGAATGTAGACTTCAGACCACCCGGGAACAAGGCCAGAGCCAGGGCTGAAGGCAGGTACTTCTGCAGCACGGCTCAGATATGGGCTGGGTGGCTCACGCCTGATCTTACACAGCTCCTAGACATGGACAGAGGTAGAAGTCCCGTGTGAGGCTGGTCTAGACAACTAAGACCTGTTAGTGCCCCAAAGCCCTGAGAAGCTGCTGCTTTGCATCAAGAGATCATCCTGACCCCTGTCTGTACTCCATGTGAGCTCAGTGCAGCCTGCTCATTGCTGCAGGTGAGGGCTGAGCTCTTCTATCTGTGCACTCACAGGTCTAAGGAGCAGCATAATTTCAACATCCCCTTGGTTTGATCGCCCTCCCCAGTGTCCCCATCTCCAGGAAGGGTCCACAGCCCATTTCCAGCCACCATGCTATGTTTTAGGATGACAGAGCTCCACTCCCACCAAGAGTGACCCACAACACCTACTTGCCAGCTCTTCCTGCCTGTTGGCTCCTCGCTCTCAACTGAAACTGCCCTGGTTCCAGGAAGGGAGAACAACAGCTCAAACAGCACAAATTTACACACCCTCCTGTTGACTGTTCAGGTCTGAAAAGTCACTGGCACAGTGACAAGTAAGAGTGTGCCAGGTGCGGTGCATCGAGGGCAACTTGCTCTGCCCAATTCCAGCCCTAGAGACAGCCCCAAGGGCAAGCGGTGGGATCAGCTCCAGGAGATGCCATGTCTCTCACAGGCAGAGGCGGGATGGGATGCAGGTACATATTCTCATCCCAGCTCTCACCACCTCCTCACTGCCCCATTCACTTATTGCAGAGCACAGGGCCAGCAAAAGCTGTGACAAGGCAAAGGATGAGAGCAAAGACATCACATGGATTAACAACCAGCCAGCCAGTGTGGGCTTGCCCAAAGGCCACAGCTGGTCAGGAAGCACTTGCTTTAATGCTGAGCCAAAACACGAGACCCAGAGGCTTCATCTTGCCTACGCTGCCCAGCACAATGCTTGCCAAAGCCACATAACCAACCTGCAGGACCCCAGAGGACCTCCCAGGGGGTCCACCACCTTCTAGCTAGATTTCCTGGTTTGGAAAAGCTGTCATTAGCTCCTCAACAACCATACAACCAGATGAAAGTGTGCCAGATACTTGGTTGACCTGCTGCCCACATTACTACACAGCTACTGCACAGCAACAAATCGGAATGAAAGGACTGAGTCAATGCTAGGTGCCCATGAAGGGAGAAGAGCCTGGGGGGAAACTCCTGCCCTGAAATTTGGCAGAACACTGGAAAATCAGAACTGGACCTGCACCTCCCCAGAGATCTCCAGAGTGCATCTGGCTTTTACTTGGCATCTCTAGAAATTAAAGTTTCCCGGAGAGAAGAAGCTCTGCCAATGAGCAAAGCAGCACAGAGCATCACTGGCAGCTGCAGCACAGAGGGAGAAGCAAACTCAGCCTTGAGCTGGCAAGGAGAGAGCGGCAAGAGAGACAATGCACAATGCAGGGCCATCAGAAGCTCTGATACAGGCAGAGACATGAAGCCACTAAGACAACTTTCCACCTCAAAGCCGTCGCGCAGTCCTTGGCCCTGTGATGCCCAGGTGGATGGAGTGACAGTCTCCATCGACCAGCTCCCAGGGGACAGGGCAGGAGCAGCTCCATCAGGGCATGTAGGACCCTGGGGAACCTCCCAGGGAAGCTTCTGGTGCCACAGCTCACACCCATCACCCAGCTGATGCTAAACAACAGTTTGCCCAATTCTGCGTGCCAGACGCTTTATAAATAGGAAAGACTTCAGACACCTTGGGGCTGCAGAAGTCTAACATGCCATGGCTGAATTAACTGTAATGGCTCGGCTATCCTCCTTTGGCTCACAGCATCCCTCCTCCTGGCAGCAGTGCTGCACAAGCACCCACAGAGCAACAGCTAGGGCTCAGGTTGGAAACACTGAGGATACGGCACCTTGCCAAGGCTGGGATCCTCTGCCTGGATCTGGCTTTCAAGATTCAAATCCATACAACTCATGGAGAGTTGTCCCATTCACCCGTGTGTGTAGAGGTATCAGGTATGAGTGCCCTGACCCACTTGGCCATCCCCCAGCTCAGAGGTTGAGCGCTACCTGTGGTGGTGTCAGGATGAGCAGACTTCAGCTATAAAAGCCTGTCCAGCACGTCACAAACAGCCACCCGCCTCCCCATCCCTCAGGACCCCTTCTGCTCAGTCACAGCGGGGGCTGCAGGCGCCAACTTCCAGCGCTGTGCAAGTGTTTTCACTCAATGAGACATTTTTTGCTCTGATAAATTCTGTGGTCTTTCCTGAGATGAAAGTGTCAGAGGAATCCTAAATAAGGCCACCTCAGCACCAGGGGCTCCGGGACTACCCAGGGCTGCCTGGAGGAGATGTTGGGCCTGGAGCAGCCCCCAGATTCTTCTGGCTCAAGGGCAGCTTGGGATGCATCCACAGCTTGCCTTTCTGTGCATCAATTAACCTGGTCTCGCACAGTGGGGCGGGGGCTGATTAATTCTCACAGTGCCTTTGGAGATGGCAGATGCTTTATTTTTGCCTTCTTGGTCTCGCACATAACAAAACTGTTCATAAAAACAAGCAGCATCTGTGCAGCACTTCCATGGCTTCAAAGCGGCAGACCCACCACAGAAAGCTCCTCCAAGCCTCAAATCCAATTGCTCTGGGAGCAAAACCTAATTAGATTTAAGACGTCATTTCTCATAATGGACCAAATGGAGACAAAAAAAAAAAAGGATTGACACCTCCCACCACAGGCAGCACGGAGGCTCATGCCTGGGAGCGCAGCTCCCAACAGCAGACAGGGACACTGCTGTGGGGAGGCACAGTCCAGCCAGGGGACAGCCACCAAGCATCTGTCCTGCCATCACCAACCCCAGGACACAGCACGTCCTGTGATCCCTCCATGGCATCTGCGGTCTCAGTGCATTTGGGGGCACAGTGAGTAAGTAGCAGTGGGGGTGAGGGCAACGATTCAGGCTGGGGCAGAAGGAGTGGGAGAGGAGAGGACATCCACTTCATCACGTTAGTCAGGCTCCCAGGCTCAGTGTGTGCCGGACAGGCAGGGGTGATGGCAAGGGTCACTGAAGCACAGCCTCTGGCACACACAGGCACAGTGGTGCCTACACAAAGAGACAGAGCAGATCATGAGAGGGCTGTGAGGAGTCCTGGAGGGGGAGCTATGGCACGGGGCAGTGACTCTACAGTCACCATTTCTTCTGCAACTGTCCCAGTTCCAGAGCAAGAAGCAGATGCAGTCAGGACAGAGAAGCTCACCAGTCACTGGATAGCACCCCCAGAGCAGCTGAGAAGTCCCTGCTCTAATATTTTCAAAACCCAGGTGATTTACTGGCTTCGCTGTCAGAGCTCCCGGCACTTTCTACCTTTGGATTCATCAGCTGAAAATGAGAGCTGAGGATTCTGAAAGCTTTGTGCAGTTGCCACATCCCAGCTGAGCTCTGCTCAAAAGAGCCTGTTCAAGAGTCCCTGGAGTAGCAGGGACTGAAGGTGCTGGCTGGGATGCCCTAGGACAAGCAGAGCCCTCTGCCCAGGAAGCACTTCTGATAAAACCTCAATAAGATTGTTGCTTTTGATGAGCCTTTTTGTGAGAAGAGGTTTTCCACTGTCCTGACAGAGAAACCCAGGTTTTGCAAAGGACTGTGCACGGGATTGTGTACCTTCCCAGGACAGACCCCAGCCTGCATCTGCTCCACACCTCCACCCTAAAGTGAAAGCAGGTCCCTCACAATCACTAATTAGGACACCTCCTCTGCATTCAACCACTACACCACGGTGAATCCTGAGCAGCCTTTTCCTTGCAGCCCATCAGTGCTCTGCTGGGCACAGACAGCCTGGCACAATGGACAGGGCGAAGACAAGTATAATTTAATATATCTGCAGAATTTAAGCAAAGCAGCAGAGTCCTTCCAAAATCTGTGAGTAGATAAACAAGAGGAAGGTTTCTTTCAGGTCTGCAGACAATTAAGGACCTGCCTAAGTCCTTTCAAATCTTCTCCTCTCTTAGAAGGGAGGCATAGGGATACCTTAAACTCCTGTTTACATTACAAGCCACCCACATGGCTGGGTATCACCTACAGAATGATGTTAGCTGACAAATCAGTCAATTAGCTGGAGTAGTGACACACTCACCAGCCTACTTTACATTAAATGTCAAGCTCTTGCTGAGCCTCACGTCAATCAATCCTTCCATTCAGCCAGTGTGACACATTTCTATTATTATTATTGTTATATATCATAAAGACTAATCTTAACAGAGGAAAGGCTTGCACAGCCAAGTCTCCTTCTAGCCCTCCGCAGGAACTACCACACCCCACTAGCACCCAGATCCCCAGGCATCTGCAGCACATGAAGGACATTCCTACACGTGACCATCAAGGACACCATTCTGACTCAAAGATCTCCTACCGTATTATTCATGCCAAGTTGTAAAAAGGAAGGAAAACACCGTTTGTCTGTGAGGAAAAAAAAACTGGACTAGGCTTCAGACTCTTTCCTTTTGAGCACAAAAACCCATGATTTGTTTCTGACAATGAGATTATTTGCAAAAATCTCTTTTAATCTCTGCTTGCCCTGACTTTGCCCTTGCTTGCTTATCCACCTAATTATGGGGGTGGTATAGATCTCCTTTGCTGGGAGATGACCATGTTTATACAAAACTAACTAGGTATCAACAGTTGCCCAGAAGAACCACCGGGAGAGCAGGTTTTGTGGGCAGGCAGGACCAGACCTCTCCTAAGCGATGGGCTGTGGATGATGCAGGGAGATAGTGCCACAGTGGTGACAGCCTCAGAGGTGTCACCTGGGGCCCACCTTTGGCCAGAAGACACCGCTACTGCTGCCATCACGGTCCTGGGTCCAGGGAGATACCTGAGGCAGGCACTGAGGCTTGTGCTCCTCCTGTGGCAAGGGAAAATGCTGAGAACAGCGAGTGCCTCCTTCTCAAGAGCTCACTTTTCTAGTTTTATATTTAGTTCAGTTCACCCAAAATGAAAAGCACCCAGAGGAAAGGCAAGGCAACACATGGCAGTCAGGAATTCCCACTAGCTTCTTTGAACTCAAAATTGGCTACAGATAAGGAAGAAATTTCTCCCTACGCTCTCTGCACTCTCTTCACAGCATTTAAGAAAACCTGAGGGGAGTTTTGCACTTTGCTGCATCAGTTTGACAGCAAAATGCTAGGTACCACCACTTGTCTATCCCCCAGCAGGAGCTGTGTCCCAGTTGCTCCCACGTGTGCACGCGCAGCCCTCGTGCAGCCCTGCGTTCTCACAGGGGAGCTCTGCACAGCTGTGGGAGCAGCTCTGATCTGCCGAGAGCCAGTGCAGGATGTGGCCCCACGGCGCACACAGCCCAGCTGCGTTCCCCCTCCAGGTTTACTCACTGATCTCCAGCTGCCTCTGAATCCTGCCCTTGCAGCGCTCCCGGTAGTCAGTCTGCGTGGCGTTGTACTCGGACATCACCTCCACGAACTTACGTGACAGTGTTGAGTGCTGCAGAGGGGAGAGGAAGAGAGAGCGGGGGTGAGGATCCCATGGGAGGGAGAGACCTGCTACCCTGAGCTAGGGGAAGGCTCAGCCCTGAGCACCCCCCATACCTCTAGCAGCCCAAAAAGCATTTCTAGCCCAAAAGCTGCTCCGAGGAGTGTGATAAAGTGCAACGCGGGCAGGTGGCAGCAGGGGATGTGGCCCCGGTGGGGTGGATCGGACACAGCCCTTGCCCAAGCCCAGCCCAAGCATAGCCTTCAGCCCCAAGAGGACACCCTGGGGTGGTGGCAGGTGGCAGACCCATGGGTCACAGCTGGCAGCACCATCCTGCACCACACCACAGCCTGTGCCCAAGCAGCCCAGAACTGAGGCCACAGCAGGCCCTGCCTGCCTCTGCCACACTACTGCAGTGTGATGGACCTGGCACAGGTGCAGGATGGTCCTGTGGTGGTCCCTTTGCAGTGCTGGAGCTGGGCAGGAATGCCCGGGGGGGATCCTGGATTCCCCCCCGCCCCTGTAGAACCTCCTCCATGTCTGGGAACGCAGGTGCAGCTGGTGGGCTGGGGCATGCAGGTTGGGCCAGGGGCCAGGGGATGTCTGGCGTAATTGTCCCTGCTCCGGACGCACAGTCCCACTTTTCCTTCCCACACTAGAGGGCTCTCCCAAGCACCAGCCGCATGGGGACGCAGAGGATGGCTGCTTGCCCCAGACCAAGTGGCTGCCTGCGGAACTGCCAGCCCATGGCGGCTGGTGCAGCAGAGCTGTCAGCCCCCACACACAGACAACCCGCGTCTTATTAGGCTGCTTTCTGTTCTCCAGGAAACACACCAGAAAACCTTGGAAATACACCTGACTAGGGTCCAGTAGAACATGCCCCCCACAGTGCTGGCTGCTGCCCCTGAGGGAAAGCTCACCCCCACATGAGCACCCACGCTGGGGCCCAACTTGCTGTCTGATCTAGCTGCCAGGCTGGGCACAGCAAACAGCCCTGAAGATGTTCCAGGAAGGTCAGAACCGAGCATCACGTGCATCTTCCATCCAAATGTTTATATCTCTTGAATGAGCCCTTTCCCCAATATGCCAGAAAGCGAGTTTCATAGGATCATGGACTCAGAATGGTTTGCTTGGAAGGGACCTTCAAAGATCACCCAGTCCTATCCTCCACTGCTGTGGGCAAGGACATGTCTTACTAGATCAGGTTGCCAGAATGTAAAAGACTTTGGACTGCTCTTCAGGGCTGTGGAAGACTTTCTTTGGAGGTAGTTTTGCTTGCAATTGAAAAAGGGATGCATTTCCCTTGTCTTGTTCTTGGGAGTGGTTGGGCTGCTTATAAAGGCACAGAAAACCCCACCCTGCAGCTGGGAGCTTCACTCTGACCAATGGCACTTGCACAATGTGAAGAACTGCCAGCAGTGGGATATGGGACTCAGCTGTGCCTACTGAGTGCGGCTGGAGCAGCAGCTCTGCTGGTGCCAGCTGCTCTCACACTAACGCTGAGTTCCTCGCCCTCCACAGATGCTGGCAGCAGCCGTTCCCTGCAGTGTGCTCCCATCCCATACACTGAACCAGATGGGAAGTGCTGGCAAGGGGTGTCACAGGTCACCCTTGGTGGGAGTGGAGCTCTGTCATCCTAAAACATAGCATGGTGGCTGGAAATGGGCTGTGGACCCTTCCTGGAGATGGGGACACTGGGGAGGGCGATCAAACCAAGGGGATGTTGAAATTATGCTGCTCCTTAGACCTGTGAGTGCACAGATAGAAGAGCTCAGCCCTCACCTGCAGCAATGAGCAGGCTGCACTGAGCTCACATGGAGTACAGACAGGGGTCAGGATGATCTCTTGATGCAAAGCAGCAGCTTCTCAGGGCTTTGGGGGCACTCTTGTCACAGAACCATGAACTCACAGAGTGGTTTGGGTTGGAAGGGAACTTCAAAGGTCATCCAGTCCAACCCCCCTGCCATGGGCAGGGACATCCTCCACTAGATCATGTTGCTCAAAGCCCCATCCAACCTGACCTTGAACACTGCCAGGGATGGGGCATCCACAGCTTCTCTGGGCAGCCTGTGCCAGTGTCTCACCACCCTCATGGTACAACATTTCTTCCCAATGTCCAGCCTCACCCCACCCCTGTTCAGTTTTAAACCACTGCCCTTGTCCTGTCACTGAAGGCCGTGGTCAAAAGTCTTTCTTCATCTTTCTTCATCTTCATCTTTCTTACAAGCTGCCTTTAAGTGCTGAGCAGCCACAGTAAGGACGTGTGGGGCCCCAGAAAGGAGCAGAGCACAGAAGCTCTCCATGGTCTTCTTGTTTCTGCATCGCAGGGCAAGTGAATGATAGACTGACAGAGTGCTTTGGGTTGGCAGGGACCTTCTGAGGTGATCCAGTCCAACCCCCCTGCCATGGGCAGGGACATCCTCCACTAGATCTTGTTGCTCAAAGCCCCGTCCAACCTGACCTTGAACACTGCCAGGGATGGGGCATCCACAGCTTCTCTGGGCAGTCTGTGCCTCATGGTGCAACAGTTCTTCCCTATGTCCAGCCTCACCCCGCCCCTGGTCAGACCCCTTGTCCTGTCACTGCAGGCTGTGGTGAAAGGTCTCTCTCCCTCTTTCCTATAAGCCCCCTTAAAGTACTGAGCGGCGGCAGTAAGGGCTCCCCAGAGCCGTCTCTTCTCCAGGCTGCACAGCCCCAACTCTCTCAGCCTTTCTCCATCGCAGGGGTGTGCCAGGCCTCGGAGCATTTTGGTGGCCTCCTCTGGACCTGCCCTACCAGGTCCGTGTGTGTCTTGTGCTGGGGACGCCTGAGCTGGACGCAGAGCTCCGGGGGTGTCTGAGGAGAGCAGAGCAGAGGGGCAGCATCCCCTCCCTCGACCGGCTGGCTGCGTTGCTGGTGATGCAACTCTTGGAGACAGTTGGCTTTCTGGGCTGGAAGCGCACATTGCCAGCTCGTGTCCCCTTTGTCACCCAACAATATCCTCAAGCCCTTCTCCACAGGGCAGAAAGCCTCCCTGTGTAGAGAAGGCAAATCTGGTGCACATGTCCCAAACAAAGTGAAATCCGATACTGTGTCAAGCAAGAAACACTTGTGCACTTCTTCAACCGTGCAGCAGAAGCAACAACACTTGACTGATAGGCCACATCTCACACACCCAAACTGTGCACCCAGCATCACTCTCACATGCAACACGCACCTGCAAGTTGGGAGCAGCGACCGTTACTGCTGTGGGGGGAGAAGGATCTGTTACCCAGCCTCAACCAATGGACTGCTAATGCAGCCGAACCCAGGGAGTGGGGAGCAACAGGAGATATGGCGAAATGGTGGAAGGTGAAAGGAGAGAAGGGGATGGAAAAGGGATAGGAAAAGAGGATACTGAGAAAGGATTAGAAACAAGATACAGACTGATACAATGAAGAAACTCCCGATGAGTGTTACCCCATGGACTTTCAGGGCCACCAGCATGGCCTGAGCTCACCCTTACAGAGTTACAGCTCACAGAGGGCTGAACTGATGGGCTGTACCTAGCCCTGCTGAGCTGGAGCAGCTCTCAAAGCCTCTATGCAGGGGAGGACTGGTGCAATGCTGCAGTTCTGCAGCGTCAGATGTGTCTGGAGCACACTGGCACTCAGACACTCCTACTGGGTGTTGGTACACCCAGAGCAGCCCCAGCCAACACACCCCTGCCTCCAGGAGACAGCACTGGAAACATCTTGAAGATATACTTGTGTTTGCTTTGCAGCTATTCTAAGCAAGCAGCAGCTCGGTATTTATGGCAGAGGCTCAGACTCAGCTCATCTTATTCCTCCTCTGCTGGCAAACCTCACATGAAAGCATCTGTGCAGCTTCAGCTTCAACAGGCAGCCTCTGCTTGAGAGGTGCCCAGCCCAAAGCAAGGTCAAAACAGCTCCTGAGCATCATGGCTTGAAATCTGGCAAAAACATGATGTGCCATCCAAGCGATTCTTCTTCTGCCTTTCCAAAATTGTTTTCCTAAAATCCAGTTCATTCTCATTTAGCTGAAAAGTATCAACATATGTTGATCTGCAGCCAAATATAGTCTGGGTGTTGAATGACACCCCTTTCAGCTAATCACACCATACCTCTTTTACTTAAGAAGTTATTTAACTTAAGTGTTTATTTTGTCAGATTGTTAGTTTATGTTCCCATGGGCATCCCACATGTCTACAAAATGCATTTGATTTTTGAAGGAACACAGAGTTTCATGCAAAATGTTTTGGAAAAAGCATTTTAAATGGCTTTCAGTCATTAAATAAAAGTACCTGAATATTCAGAGTAACTAAAAAGCATATCAAAGCATACTTTGCATTTGAAAGAAACTCACTAAACAGAAAATATTACCTAAAGTTAAGAAATGGGTTGTTTCAGCCAGGGCCAGCAACTCTTCACTCCCCAAACATGGAGAAAGCAGCCCAATTTGCTGACCCACCAAGCTGGATTTCCAAAGAGCTCATGCAGCTCTGTGCTCCCACAATGGGCTCTGAAGCCCCCACAAAACAAAACACGGTAACCTGGGACCTTGGCTTTCGATGTTTTTAATTTAGAGAAAGACATTTCTGAAGTGCACATCTCATGGGAGAGCCTGGGAGGGGGTCGGCCTTCCTCCTGAGCCCGTTGGCATTACAGAGGGAGCAGAGACCCCACTCCTGAGTTCCCACTGATTGGATTTGCTTCAGTGCTTGAACTAGTCCAAGCGAGGCGAATATTTCCACCACACCAGCTAGATAAACCAAGCTGTCCTGGTTTCAGCTGGGACAGAGTTAATTTTCTTCATAGTAGCTAGTATGGGGCTGTATTTTGGATTTGTGCTGAAAACAGTATTGATAATGCAGAGATGTTTTCATTGTTGCTAAGTAGTGCTTACACTAGTCAAGGACCTTTCAGCTTCCCGTGCTCTGCCGGGTGAACAAGGATCTGGGAGGGGGTGCAGCCAGGACAGCTGACCCCAACTGCCCAAAGGGATATTCCATACCGTGTGTCATCATGCTCAGTATATAGGCTGGGGAACGAAGGAAGGGGGCCTTTTGGAGTTATGGCATTTGTCTTCCCAAGTAACTGTTGCATGTGATGGAGCCCTGCTTTCCTGAGGATGGCTGAACACCTGCCTGCCCATGGGAAGTAGTGAATGAATTCCTTGTTTTCTTTGCCTGTGTGCGCAGCTTTTACTTTACCGATTAAACTATCTTTATCTCACCTCACAAGTTTTCTCACTTTTATTCCTCTGATTCTCTCCCCCATCCCACCAGTGGGGAGCTGAGGAACCCCTCAGCCTCCCCTCAGTCACTGGGAAGGTCACTGAGTAAATCTTCCCAGAAGGAAGTCAGTCTCACTTCTGTGCCTGGCAAAATTATGGAGAAGATTATTCTGGGAGATATGGAAAAACACCTGAAAGACAATGCAGTCAATGGTCCTAACCGGCATAGTCTCGTAAGGGGAAAGCACTGCTTAAGAACCTTAATTTCATTCTATGACAAGGTCACCCACCTAGTTGACCAAGGGAAGCAAGCCGATGTGATCTTTGTGAATTTTGTAAAGCTTTCGATCCTGTCTCTCACAGTCTCCTCCTGGACAAAACGTCCAGCACGCAGCTGGATAAACACGTAATGCAGGGGGTGAGCAATGGGCTGATGGGTCGGACTCAAAGGGTCACAGTAAATGACCAGGCTGGCGGCCAGTCACTAGCGGACTTCCACAGGCATCCGTCTTGGGGCTGGTACTCTTTAATGTCTTTGTTAATGACTTGGATACAGGACTGGAAGGAATACTAATTAAGCTTGCTGATGACACAAAATTGTGAGGAGCTGTTGACACTCCCGAGGGCAGAGAGGCCCTGCAGAGAGATCTGGACAGACTGGAGAGCTGGGCAATCACCAACAGGATGGAGTTTAACAAGGACAAGTACTGGATTTTACACTGGGGGCATGGCAACCCTGGATATACGTACAGACGAGAGGCTGGGGAGCATCTCTGCAGAGGGACCTGGGGATTCTGGTCAATGGCAAGTTGAACATGAGCCAACAGCATGTCCTGGCAGCCGAGAGGACCAACCATGCCCTGGGGTGCATCAAGCCCTGCCCTGCAGCCGGGTGAGGGAGGGGATTGTCCTGCTCTGCTCCACGCTGGGGCGGCCTCACCTCGAGAGCTGGGTGCAGTTTGGGGTGCCGCAGGACATTGAGGGTATAAAGCTACTAGAGAGTGCCCAGAGGAGGCCACGGAGTTGGTGAAGGGTTTAGAGAAGAAACCTTTTATGAGGAGTGGCTAAAGTCCCTTGGTTTGTTCAGACTGGAGAAGAGGAGACTGAGGGGAGACTCATCACGGTCTGCAGCTTTCTCACAAAGGGAGGAGAAGCGGCAGGCAGTGATCTCTTCTCTCGGGTGACCAATGATAGGACCCATCCTGGGATGGAGGAGCAGAGTGCATTTTCAGCAGGTTTGAGAAGACACCAAACTGGAGAGAACGATAGAAGACAGGGCTGGTATTCAGAGGGATATTAACAGTCTGGAGAAAGGCGTTGACAGGAACCCCATGAAGCTAAGAGGCAAATGCAGTGTCCTGTGTTGGGGGTGGGATACACATCGTGGGACAGGCTGGGGGCCAGCTGGCCAGAAAGCTCCTAGAGCTCCCAGAATCCTCATGGACATCAGGGTGCCCAGGAGTCAGAAGGGAAGGTAAAACTCATTATGGGCTGGGCGAGCAGGAGGACAGCCAGCGGGGCAAGTACAGGGATTGTTCACTTTCACCTAGCACTTCAGAGACCACAACTAAATTGCTGTGTTCTGCTTGAGGCTCCCCAAAAACACATCATGTGGGAGTGAGGCCAGTTGAGGCCACCAAAGTGGTCTGGGCTGGAGCACAGGACAAATGAGGAGAGGCAGGGTTTGGCCAGCTGAAGGTGACAAAGCTCAGGGGGATCTTATTGCTGCCTACAACAACCCAGGGGAAGAATGGAGAGAAGCTGAAGCCAGACTATTCTTGGAGGTGCAAAGGGGCAGGACAAGAAGCAACAGACCAAGCTGGCTGTGCTGGTTTTGGCTGAGAAGGGGTTAATTCTCCCCACCGTTGGGGGGCAGCTGCCTTTCCAGCTTCCCGTGCTCTGCTGCAGGGTGGGGGGCTGGGAGGGGCGGGGCCGTGGTGGGGGCGGCTGACCCCGACTGGCCCATGGCATGTTCATGCCATACCATGTGACACCATGACCAGTATATTAAGGGGGGGGCAGCTGCGCTTGGGGGCGGCACGGCATCGGGTCAGTGGGTGGTGCGCGGCTACAGTGCGTGCGGGTTGTTTCAGCGGTTCATTCCCCTTCCTCCCCCCTGGGGTTTCGCACCTCTCGTTGTTTTCCTTTCCATTGCATTTTTGTTTTGTTTTTTTTTTTTTAATTTTAATTATTAAATTGTTCTTATCTCAACCCACAAGCGTTACCCTTCTGATTCTCTCCCCCATCACACTGGAGTGACTGTGTGGGGCTGAGCTGCCAGCTAAACCACAACACTGGCACACAGAGAATTCCAGTTAAATATTAAGAGGGAGAAAATCATCATAAGGGTGGTCAAACACTGGACTGGGACCAAGAGGACCCATGGACCGATGTCCATGGCATCTCCATCCTTCTAGATACTGAGGACACAGCTGGATAAGGCCATGAGCAACCTGATGTGGCTGGCACTGCTCTGTGGCAGGGGCTGGGATGTCCTGAGCTCCCTTCTCACCAATATGCTGTGATCCCATGACAAGGAACAAACCCGGGCACCAGATTTCTAGTTGGGCCATCCCTGGATGGCTGGGAGTCCAAGGGGGACACCCATGCTACAAACCCAGCCAATGTCAGCTGCAATAGCTTCATTGCAGTGTGGTGTTCCCACTGAGGATCCATCCCATGGCACCAAAAATGCAGTATCGCACCAGCAGTGCGCTGGGTACCAGGGCAAAACCAGCACAAGCAAGGGTCAGAGACTTTTTCTCACTAATGGTTACAGCAGAAAACTGCCATCATTTAAGCTCACCCCACCTCGCTCCCCAGGTGACAGCTCCAGCAGTCACATTGGTATGGCTCAGCCGTCAGGCACACACATCCTGGCGGCGCTACTTGCCAGAGCTGTCATCTCCTCTTACCTGCAGTGCGCAGTGACAAGCAAAGCCAGCAACATAACCCTGGAACAACACCGCTATGAGCCCAGCTCACCTCCCGTCCTGTGCATGCAGGCATGCGTGATGGGCGCACGCACTGCTGGGCACGAGGTCCCAGCATGGGGTCAGCATCCCTGGGAAGATGAACGTCTGCAGAAGCCCAGAGTCAGAGACCACCCCGGTTAGAATCCAAAGCCCAGAAGCAGAGGAGTGTGCTACATCATCCACCTCAGCCTCCCAACACAGGGGCTCCAAGCTGCAGCCCAGAAGAGCTCCTCTCCCCAAACCACCTGAAAAGCCTAGAGAAATTCTAAGAAATGCCCAAATTACAAGAAAATCTCCCACTTCCTTGACTGAGTGGTCCATGGCTGAGACAGCTGGGGTTGTTCAGCCTGGAGAAGAAAAGGCTCTCAGGAGACCTTACTGCAGCTGTTCAATATAGAAAGGCAGCTTGTAAGAAAGATGAAGAAAGACTTTTGACCAGGTCCTGCAGTGACAGGACAAGGGGCAGTGATTTTAAACTGAACAGGGGTGGGGTGAGGCTGGACATAGGGAAGAAATGTAGTACCACAAGAGTGGAGAGACACTGGCACAGGCTGCCCAGAGAAGCTGTGGATGCCCTATCCCTGGCAGTGTTCAAGGTCAGGTTGGACCAGGCTTTGAGCAACATGAGCTAGTGGAAGACCAGGCAGGGAGGTTGGACTGGATGACCTTTGAAGGTCCCTTCCAAGCCAAACCATTCCATGTCTCTATGGTGGAGCACTCTCCCATGTGCCAGGATAACGTCCAAACCACAGAGCGAACGTAAACTCTGCTGAAATTCACAGCCCTGGGCTACACAGCACCAATTTGTGGCCACCTATAGTTTCCTCAGATACTACAGAAGCAATGTGTTTGCCTGGGAAGCACGGGCACACCAGAGCCAACACCAGGGACAGCCACCTTCGACTGCTACCTCCCTGCTCTCCCCCTCCCTGCCACTGCCACCTGGCACTGGCCTTTGAGATGGCAAACAGTTCCTGAAGGGCACAGTGCAGAGCACAGCGGAGCAGAAAGCCCAGCGGGGGCTTCACGGCACTGCTGTCAGCATACAGCAGTGTCTCTGGAGTGGTAAAGGCAGAGGTTTTTTTCTGGGAAGAGATCTGCTGAATCCCCTCAACACTGCTAGAGCAGAGCTCTGCCCATGTCAGGACCCCTCCAGGGAGGGACAGGAGAGCTGGCGTGCAGAGGGACTTGCTGCTGTCCTGCTTTGCTGTGTGCTGTTGCACCATCCTTTGCTTTGGCTTTGCTATGCCCTAGCAATTCTCCTTCCCACTTGCTCTACAGACAAGCCTTTCTCTTGCCCCAGTTTTGCAGCGGCCTGTGTCCCCACTGCCTGAGGCTCAGCTACAACAGTCTCTCGCCACTTGTGCACAGCCAGGAGACTGGGCTCCAAGCTGGAAGCTGCCTCTGCAGAGGTGATCTAGGTGATCACTGCTGTATTGGTTCAGCACCAACTGCGGCATGGGAGAGCAGACTATGCAAGGGACTTCCCAGACTGAAAAGGAGCTACGCTATAGACACCAAAACTCATCTGGCTTCACTGCTTCATGCTTAGAGGAAGTAGGATTTTTCTTGAGCTGTATTTGTGAATAAACCCCCTGCGAGAGCAGCAGATCCATGCCTGGATCCCCACCTTTGGGTGCTGAAGAGCAACACCGGCAGATCCCATTGCCTTTATCAGTTTAATGGTTTGATAAAACACAGTTTTCACTGCAGAACAAGGCCTTGCTTCTCTGCTCTGAGATGGCTCCTTTTCATTCACATCCTCCAGTATGGCCAGTGAGGACAAGGCACACCATGCTCACCCTGCAGCCATGCAGAGGCAGATTCCACTGCTGGAGCAATCTTGCTCTCACCAAAGGATCATCAGAAGGTTGGCCAGACCACAGTAAAAACTACACAGCAACCCTGCATTGTGGGGCAGGAAACAAAGCTTCAGCCCAGAGAAGGCTGATTTTAAGAAGCCGCAATAACAAGACACCCTGACCGGCTCATATCCCCTCCACCAAACATGCAGCCATCCCATGGGTGCCCTGGACCCAAAGTGCATGCCCTCAACATGGCCCCTCACAAAGCACATGGTTTGCCTGGCCACCACAGTGTGACTCCCCTGAGGGAAACATCTTCAGTCTGGCTGAGCTCTCACCACAGAAGCCCACGGCCAAGCTGGGATGGGGAAGGTTGCTTAAAATATAGACATGAACTGAAGAAGCTCAGCACCAGAGTGCTGCAACTGAGCTAACAAAGCTTAGCATGAGACTGCACTGTACAGGAAGGCAATTTATTCAATAAAAACACATTTAAAACAAAGCTAGGTTCACTCCATCCTGGATTCACTCATTTTCTTGTGCCCCATGCACCACAAGATGTACAGCCAGCAGCTCTGTGTGACACATCCTACAGGACACCCCATCTCCTGGGCCCCTTGTTACCGGTGGCCACAGAGGGGTTTGGGATGCGCCTTCTGTGCTTGCCAAGAGCTGCCAGCAACACTGATCTTCCACTCCATTGACCTGTCCTGCCTCAGGGACATTAGGTAGCACACCTGATTTACATTTATGTTCTGGAGTACATTGCCCAAAGGTTTTCCACTCTAAGCCCTCTTAAAAGCTGCATGTATCATTGCTGGCATATCATAGAATAATAAAATCATTAAGGTTGGAAAAGACCTCTAGGATCATCAAGTCCAACCACCAACCCAACACTACCACGTCTCCTAAACCATGCCCTCAAGTGCCACGTCTACACATTTTTTGAACACCTCCAGGAACGATGACTCCCCCACCTCTCTGGGCAGCCTGTTCCAATGCCTGACCCTGATTGTACAGGGGCACAATCACTTCCCTGCTCTTGCTGGCCACGCCAGTGCTGACACAAGCCCGGGGGCTGGTGGCCTCCTTGGCCACCTGGGCACTGCTGGCTCATGCCCAGCCGGCTGTCAGCCAGCACCCCCAGGGCCTTCTCCGCCGGGCACTTTCCAGCCCCTCTGCCCCAGGCCTGGAGTGTTGCCTGGGGTTGGTGTGACCCAAGGGCAGGACCCAGCACTTGGCCATGTTAAACCTCATACAATTGGCTCAGGCCCATCGATGCAGCCTGTCCAGGTCCCTCTGCAGAGTCTGCCTACTCTCAAGCAGATCAATACTCCTGCCCAGCTTGGTGGTGTCTGCAAACTCACCGAGGGTGCATTCAATCCCCTCATCCAGGTCAGCGATAAAGATATTAAACAAGACTGGCCCCAACCCAGAGCCCTCGGGAACCCTGCTTGTGAGCAGCTGCCGACTCGATTTAGCTCCATTCACCACAACTCTCTGGGCTTGGCCGTCCAGCCAGTTTTTTGCCCAGCGAAGAGCACACCTGTCCAAGCCATGAGCTGCCAGCTTATCTAGGAGGATGCTGTGGGAGACAGTGTCAAAGGCTTTACTAAAGTCCAGGTAGACAACATCCACAGCCTTTCCCTCATCCACCAGACAGGTCACCTTGGTCATAAAAGGAGATCTATGACCTTTTGGGTTAGGTGCCATCAACCGATGCCGGTCTTGTATCCCTTCTTCTGCTATTCCTTCTGCTGCTTCCATGTGTACAGTTCCACTGAATTTATCTAACTCTTTTTTACCTCTCCCTACCGGAGACACAGAGGGCACTACCTGCTCATGAGCAGAAGGTCCCAGGCTCACTCTTTCTGCATGACAAAGTGAGAGGACAAAGAAGTGCTTGTGCTATTTCCCAAGGCATAAACATTTCACCAAGACCTCTGTAGCAGGGACCAAGGAAATGAATGCTGCAGAGCACAGAGAACAGTCCAGAGAACCAAGAACCATGCATGGGAATTTGGAGATGAGGGGACCTGCGGGCTGAGCAGGTACCTGGGGTTACCCAAGTGTGATCCCCCCCCCCCGACAGCCTGATGTACAGTGGTTTGCAGGAGAGGAGTGACTCCTTCAGCCTATACATGAGCCAGTAGCCTTAGAGTCCAGGTAGCTGTAGAGGGGACAGTGCTAAAGTCAGATCCCATGGCAGGGTGCAGCTGCACTCATGATTTGGCCATGGCTTAGACATACAACTGCCAGTGGGTGACCTGATCCTGCCATCAGGACCTGATCACCCTTGTACAGCAGGGACAGGTTCACCCATCCTCAACATGGATCTGCTGGAGTATCACCCTCGTGCCCCCAAAGGCATCAGTAACCCAGCACAAGTGGAAGAGAGAAGCCGGGTCACACCCCACACTTGAGAAGGCGCCCACGGATGCACTTCCCCACCACACCTGTGGCCTGGAGCGACACCACAAAGCCAACAACAGGCAGACACAACACCTCTTCAGAAAGGCTTTGGAGGGAGCTGCTCCATCAAGGGTGATACAGAGATGACGGGAGAAGCTCTTGTCAAACAGTTCATGCAGTCATGTTCTGGTTTTCCTCCTGGCAGAGGGAGGATCCAAAGCCATAAAACATCATGTTCTTTCACAATCACTTCCCCACAAGAATTAACCCACAGTTTCAGCCCATTACTCAGTAGTAGGGCCAAGTTATATCATCTCTAAATGAAACACATTTGCTTTGTACATTTTTTCTGGAGATGAGTAACCTCCTCTGTCTAGTACCATTTATTCAAGCTAAACTAGTTGAGCTTTTAGAGTTCAGGCTGTAGCTGACAACGGATGGACCCAATAAAAAATGCCATAGTCACACAACACAAGATGCCAACCCAGCAAAAATTCACTCTTTTGGAGCCACTTTCCTCTAAAACCTGGAGTTAATGATGTGTTTGTGGGTGCAGTGTCAGGTGCCACCTACCCTGCCGTCTGTGGTGCAAGCAGCGTATGGCAGTTCCAGGCAGCACAAAGTTTTGCACGTGCGCTGGGGCTAAGGTGCTATCACGTGCCTACACCTCAATCAGATAAATTTGCACTGCTGGCTGATCCAACAGAGGCCACTAGAGCTATGGCCTTGGTCTCTCCTGCCTCCATCCAACATGCTCTGCAATCCTGGGATGTCCAAGACAATTGCATAGCTCTGACTTCAGAAAATCAGTAAAAGCATATATTATTTTCACAAAGGACACATTATTTAGGAATTCAAGCCCTGCTTTCAAAAGCAGCTGGGTTACCATGGATAACCTTGTCTTCTGAGACCTCAAGTCATCAGCATTCAAATGCTTGAGTTAACCTGAGACCTGTGAAGATTCCCCAGGCTGTATGAGGGGTGTATGAAGCTCCATCATCTCCCCTGTCCCCAGCTACCCCCCAGTATCCTTTCCCTGAGCACTCCCCCAGCACTTTGCACTGCCTTCCTGGGTCGTGCCTGCCTGCTTGCTTCCCCAAGGAAATTTTCTTTCGGCACCTTCTGTCAAGCCATTGCCCTTGCCACAACCCCATTGACTGCGCTCTCTCTGTTGGTGTTCTCCAAGTCTCCCCAGTAGCACTCGCTACGGACATCACAGAGAAGTTTGTGACCTGTCCTCACTTTCCAGCTGCCTCAGACCAGGACCTGAGCAGTGCCCAGCAGGGATGGGCAGCAATCAGACCTTCTCACCGCAATCATCTGCTCCTGCGAGAGAAGAGCCTCTCTGCAAGACACCCCAACACTTCTTTCATCAAATATCTCTAATCTATTTCTTGACTTTGGAGGGGTGGAAGGGTTGTTACACAGAATTGTAGGATAATTCAGGCTGGAAGAGGCTTCAGGAGGTCATGCAGCCCAACCTCTGGCTCAAAGCAGAGTTGATCACTTCCAGTTTCTAGTGCATGCTGTTGAAGCCACAGACAAGCCCCATGTCCCTTAACCCCCATCTCTTGTAGAGCCAACATACTCCACCCTGCCTTGGCTGCAGACAGAAGCGCAATTTCATCACAACTGAGCAAAATGCAGCCTCGGGACTGTAGGGCAGAGCAGAGGCAGGTGCACCCTATCTCTACTTCTATCCCTGGATAAGCTAAGCAGCCCATCAAAAGCAGGTGCTAGTTATTGGTGGTTTTATGGGAATAAGAGGAAGAGTTGTGTCAGCCCTCCAGAAGTCTAACATTTCTGGACATCGATGCCCAGTGGAGGTGCAACCACAGCCCCAACAGGGAAGGGTATTTGCAGCAGGCTGCAGGCCTACACAGTACTTGCTGAAAGCCCACCCATCATCTTAGATTAATTGAAATGTTAGGTGAGTTACCCAGCTGCATCAGTAAGCCTTGGTCTCATTTACAAGCTGCTCAAGCATCCTTCCAGGCACTGCAGAAACACACAGAGACTTTGGGTTTCTGAACACATCGCAGGCAAATGTTCTCTCCCCAAAGATGGCACTTCAGAGGGTATTTTTGCTCCAGTCAAAATCACCTTTAGTGAGATGCTTAATATGGATGTGCAGAAACCCACCACCTGTTTGTCCACACAGACATTCAGACTTGCACACAGGGATGAAGCCGATGCATGCTGCCCTCCCCTCCACAGCTCCCTCTGCACATACTTAGGTCACAGGTCTTTCAGGCTGTTTTTTTGGCTGATCTATTGGGAAATGTGTTGCATTATTTTGCCCAGTGTTTGCACACCAGAACTTAACTGCTCTAAAGCCAAGGAGAGCTCCCCTCTCCCATCACCTCCTGGGATCCCTCAACTGCCTCCGGCTACTTCCCGTCCTCCCCTTCCCAGTGCCACAGGGCAGAGACTCACCTGAGTCTTCCTTATCCGCAGGTCAGCAGATGACCTGTTCAGTCCTTCCTCTTGTTCAATACTCTGCTCAATACCTGGATGGGGTAGAAGGACACAGATTATTTCACACTGTTTAGAAAAAGAAAAAGGGATTGTTTGGCAAAGGGACTGCGAACCAAGGAGCGTCTGGCACAGAGCATTCTCCAGCTCTTGACTGTAGCCTGTGATTTAGCCTGGACTGGCAGCAAAGCCCCAGTTTGTTACTGCAAAGCATTCAGTGCCTGGCCACCGGCTGAGCATAGTGCTGCTGAGGGCAGCACCCAACACCCCATGGCTGGTAAGTGAGGATTTCAACACAGAACTGATGTGATGCTCGGGTCTGATCTCCGTTCTTTCTGATATTCAAACAAAATGGAGGGCTCTTCTCCCCTTGCTAGGCAGGAGGAGGAAACCCAGCGCTAAAATGTCTCTGCAAAATACCAAAGCTCAAGCCTTCTCCAGGGACCCTAAAAACAGTAGGTCTGCCAGCTGCCCGGCCTTGCACAGGGAGGAGCAACAAGGCTGGCAAGAGCACGCTTCATCTTTCCGATCAGTCCTCTGCAGCAAAGCAGAGATTTTCTCTTTTAATTATGCCCAGTAGTGCAACTAAGTGAGATTAATTCCTCACTTTCCCAATGACCATAAATCACAGCATGGAGGAGTGCTTCCCTGCTCAGCATCCCACCACGGTTTGGACAGGGAGAGGGCCCAGAACAAGGCAGTGCAAATTTGCTCCTCAAGGCCAGCCTGGGACATGCTAATTCAAAACTTAAATTCAGGAACTCAAAAACCTTGGAAGAAAGCTCCCATCAACAGCCTAGCCCAGTGAGCAGAGATACATATCTCCATGTAGACCACCAAATGTGAGCTGGTGGCATCCCCTGAGTTTGGCTAAAGACCCCACTCCCACTGCAGATGTCCGACAGCTCTCTGAGCCTGACTGTCCCTAGCACCTTCCCTGTTGGAGCAGGTCCCACAAGCCCAGCATGGGTTCCTCCTGCAGCAGGGGCTCCTCATTCCCTGGAGCTGCCCATCACCATTCAGCAGAGCAGGGCAGAGTGCAGGACACCACCACAATGGTAGGCATCTGTGTTTCTGCTGTGTGCTGTTTAGCACCGGTGGCCCCACAGTACCTCCTTCCAGAGAGCAGCAGTGTAGTAAGGAAGACTGTGGGCCTGGGGAACCCTTTGTGGTACTGGCAGAGGGTGTCCGACAGCACAGCACGCTCCAGGGAAGTGCTGGAGAACATCAGCACAAATTCTGCACTCCCTCCTATTGTCTCCTAGAACAAGTGCCTCTATCTAGAACTTATCTGAAGGTCCCGTCCCGCACAACCAGATGGCCACAGCACTCCTTCTGTGCACCACCCTGCCTGTGAACGCACTGGCTGCTCCCTGCCCAGCAGATTTCATCAGCAATTGGTTTTCCTCCACACTTGTCATAAACCGTTCCCGGTTTCCAAGGAACAGTATTGGCAAACATTGTGCATTTATGATAATTAATAAAATCACATTTTCCCAGGAAGATGGTAATTAGAATCAGCCACTGCATGAGCAATGTCTGTCTAAAGGAGTCAATTCGCCGTCAGCAGATGGTGTTTTTGATCAGTCCTGACTGTTTTCTTTCACTGATCATGCTGGCCACGAGGTGATCTCTGTCAAAGCACAAGGGCTAATCATCTGTTGCTGCAGGTAAATACAATACCAGTGAGTCTTTCTGGAGGAGGGAAACAGGAGTCAAAGCCTGTTCTGCAATCCTTCAGGCTCCCAAAGCCCCTTAAAAACCAGAACAAAACACATACGGAAAAGGATTTTTGTTTTGCATAGGCTAAACCCTGTCCCCACCTGGACACCAGGGATCCCAGTATGGTCAGGGGGGCTCTGGTCCATGGGAAGGGATCCCCTGGTCTATGACATGGGTAAGCTGGCCCGTAGCTCTCCTTCCTGGGCCTAGCTGACATCATGTGTCAGGAGGACAGAGGGCAGCAAGGGGACAACAGAGTTACAAGTCCCCTTCTGAAAATACATGCAACATGCCCATGCCAGCGGTGACACACCTAACAATTGGCTCCAGCTGTATCTGAGGCCTCCACGACTGCGGGGCTCCACAAAACCCTGGGATTAGGGAGAACACTGCTGCTATTGCAAAAGAACAACCCCCCTTGGAAAGAAGAGGCATCGACTATGTTTAATTAGCATGAATCTAGACTCCTTTTTTATCAAGCATTGTTTATGTGGCATTTGACGTTTTAATATTTAACCTAAGCTTAGGGACACCATATCTTGGCCATCACATTATCCATTTAATCAAGGACAAAAGTTCCTTTTGGAAGAAAATAAAGGAGAGCTGGCAAGAGAAAATAGCCTTGAACTGTCCTTAGGTGACACGCAACCATATACGGATAAAAAGGGTTAGGGTACTTCATCTGTAAAGACCACCAAGGGCCCCCAAAGAGAGAAAGACAGGCGCAGAAGGATCTGAAATGGAGCCAAGAGGAGTTGATTTAATGCCATTACACAACCTATGTAGGTTAGAATGAACGTGTTAGATAGGCAGAATATGTATGAATTTATTGTATAAATATAACAAAGAGGCCAGCTTCAGTGTACTTGATTTGTGGAAAACCACCAACCACCCAGGCTTGTGCAACCCTGAAATAAATAAGTGATGTCTCTCCTGAGCATGTGATTATTGACTCACTGCACACCTGGCGACAAATCCGCTTTTCAGACAACCCCATAGGGGAAGGACCAGCTCCTCTTCCACCCTTTGGGCACAGCCAATCAACATTGGTTGGTTCAGACATGGCACAATCAACTGCAACAATCTCAACCAAATCCCACACTGATGTCCAAGACCACTGCAGGCAAATCAGAGTGGCACCAGGGTGACCTGCCTCCTGCCTCAAGACCCCCTGAATCCCCTGGGGTCCGGTCTTGGGCTTTTGGACTCGTCTGAGCGCTCCAGCACTACCCTGGCCATCAGTGGGCTGACAGTCCTGTTGTTCTCACTCCCTGCTTGTCAGAGTGATTTACTCTTCTGATGGCGGAAATTAATGGTCATATTGGCTGCACTCTGTCCCTGCGCTGCCCAAGGCGGAGGCATGCCAAGACAATGGGGCATGCTGACAAGACAGGATAACCTTCCCTGAGTGCAACGGCCCCTTTCTTCCCCACCACCTGCCCCACAGAGTCCATGTCTGGGGGCAGCGGTGCCTCCTGCCCGTCCCAGCCACGCCAGCTACGTCCCAGCAGAGCCACCAGCAATGTAGCCTGCACTGAGGATGGAAAGGCAAGACCAGCCCGGCGGGAGCAGGATGGAGGCAGCAAGAAGCACAAGCCTCAGGGCAACACGACCCATGTCAGCACACCACCAGTGAGCCAGCAGCACCACCTGGCCTGGCCAGAGCCGCACAGGGAAGTGGGACCATGGCTCTCCAGAGGGGACCCCTTGGTGCTTCACCTGCCTAGGCTGCCTGTGCCAACCTGGCTCACCAGGGAAGAGCCAGCTCTTCTTAGAGGCTTGCAAGTCCTGCAGCAGCACCTCTTCAAGCACTCAGCCCTGGTAATACAACCTTTGGCCACGCCGTGGGTTAGCTCAGAGCTGAGGCTCACCAGGAGACCCCAATGCCTGCCAGTGCTGGTGAAGCAGGACTTGCCCGCAGCCCCATTCCCTCACCTCCATCCTGGCAACAGGGCACAAGGGGACAAATTCACAAAGGGCAAATAAAAGCAGCTAGAGTATACTAGGCAGGAGGAAGATCACCATCCCCAGGTGATCCCTGCATAGCAATGGCAGATGCCACTTTTGGTTGTCCCTTCCCCCAGCTCTGCGACCCCTCCCAGTGCCAGCTCAGTTTGCCAGAGGACGCACAGATGGGGCCAGGCTGTGTGTCTGTAACCTGCCCCTTCCTACCTGGAGCAAACCACCACAAAACTGTCTTGACCTGAGTCAAACACCAGCTGCTTCTGGCACAAGGGTGAGATGACAGCCAGGGCCCCACAGCATTTCTGGTCATGGGGGACAAGCAGGATGTGCTGAGCAGTGGGGACATGGAGCAGGACCCAGGGCAGCAATGCTCCCTGCCTGCTGCATCCCCAGCCCAGGATGGGAGCCGCAGCACCCACTGCTTGGGGCTGCACGCAGCGGGCAGGGCCCCACAGCAGCATCACAGGGAAACTCACTCTTTAGCTTGGAGCGCACTTTGTTCGCCGTCTTCTTTATGTCAGACATTAGCTCTTCCAGCTCCTCCTTCGTTTCTGGGGAGAAAGAAAAGAGCAAACATGGATGTGTTGCAGACACTGCTAAAATCTGCTGCCCAGCCCCATAGCATGTGGAGACCAGAGCTGCAAGCATTCCCACTTCCACACTGGGAGCACTTCCACCCAACGCACCCTGTTGGACTCTCCTCACGGTCCTGAGCATAGAAATAACCCTGCTGCTGGTTGAGCAAGCTGGCAGCCAGGGGGCTGTTCTGCAGGTCCCCTTGCCTGCACAGCCACAGCCTGCCCCATATCCAGTGCTCTGCAGAAAGTGACAGGGAAGGGATACACAATCCACAGTGCTCGTTCCTGTAGTGGAGAGAAAACCACTGCTGGACACCAACAACCTTCTGCTCACCAAGGGTTGATCTCTTGAAGCCCCTGCCATGCCGGCCAGCACTTCCCAGGGCATTATGAAAGGTCATGTCTTCCCCTGCCACCCCTTGACTAACAGCCAGTGCCTGTGTGTTCACCCTCCAGCTTAAATTTGCTGCTTTTGGCAGAAAAGTAGGGGCTGAAGTGGCCAGAAACGCGCCCCCAGTCCCACAGCCCACATATCAGGAATGACTCTGAGTGGCCCAGCAGGGGTACAGGACTGTAAAGCAATTCTGGTATTTCAATGGGCAGGGGCATAGGAGTTGCAAATAAAAACAAGCATAAGCAAGTCCCTTCCTCCCTGTCCCCACTGGCACCCCAAGGTGGCTGCATGACCTGTGTGGAGCTCCCATTGTGGGAAGAGCCCAGCTGAGCAAAGAGCCCATTGGTGAGTCTCCGCATCTCCCCAGGGCTGCCTCTCCAAGACTGCAGAGCTTTTACAAGTCTCTAGAGCTGCCAGGACTATTGGTTTGGCTGAAGAGAGGAGTAAACTACAGCATATGCCATTCTCAAGAGCAGTACATCAGCTGGGGAAGATCTGAGCACTGCCTGACCAGTGGGTTCTGGCACAGGGCTATCTGCCCTTGCTCCCATGCGCAAACACCAGGAATCAGCTCCGAGCTCACCACCACTGCCAGCACAACCATTGTACCACCTCCAGGAACTCATGGCTTGCAGGATTTTTCTCAGCATTGCAGCAGGATCTCAAAGCCACAAGCCATGCTCGGCAAACCTGGATTGGAGTGAAGCTCCTTGATCAGCCCTGCAGAGGACTGAGGGAGACTGGTGGGTGACAAAGGGGACATCAGCCAGCAATGTGCCCTTGCAACCCAGAAAGCCAACTGTCTCCAAGAGTTGCATCACCAGCAGCACAGCCAGCAGGTCGAGGGAGGGGATGCTGCCCCTCTGCTCTGCTCTCCTCAGACACCCCCGGAGCTCTGCGTCCAGCTCAGGCGTCCCCAGCACAAGACACACACGGACCTGGTAGGGCAAGTCTGGAGGAGGCCACCAAAATGCTCTGAGGCCTGGCACACCCCTGCGATGGAGAAAGGCTGAGAGAGTTGGGGCTGTGCAGCCTGGAGAAGAGACGGCTCTGGGGAGCCCTTACTGCCGCCGCTCAGTACTTTAAGGGGGCTTATAGGAAAGAGGGAGAGAGACCTTTCACCACGGCCTGCAGTGACAGGACAAGGGGCAGTGGTTTAAAACTGATCAGGGGTGGGGTGAGGCTGGACATTGGGAAGAAATGTTATACCATGAGGGTGGTGAGACACTGGCACAGGCTGCCCAGAGAAGCTGTGGGTGCCCCATCCCTGGAGGTCAGGTTGGACGGGGCTTTGAGCAACATGATCTAGTGGAGGATGTCCCTGCCCACGGCAGGGGGGTTGGGCTGGACCACCTTAGAAGGTCCCATCCAACCCAAACTACTCTGTGAGTGCGTGATCTCAGCCAGGTTCCTCTCCCATAAACCAGAGTGTCCTCGAAGGAGCCAAGATGTGCACATGTGCCCCTCGCCACCCTGTGCTTCAGAAACTGCTGGACCCCCATGAGCACAGCAGCAGGGCTGGAGCGGGGGGCACAACACCCATGCCCAGCACACAGGTATCCAGTCATGCTCTGCCTGTGCAGCCCTTCATGCTGTGCTCGTGCAAAAAGGCTGCATGCTACGAAAAGCCCTGTGCTCGCCCATGGTTTTGTGGCAGCCCAGATGGCTTGTGAGGGGCGCAACCCTGCCCCCACCATGCAACCGGCCAACCCCAAAACTCAGCAGTGAGACCAGCACGTTGCAATATCTGAAGATCCAGATACTAAAGAAAGTACAAACCACCTGCCATTCAAATATGATTTCTCGGAAATGCTGCCACCCTAATGCTCCCTCTTGATTTTGATGAGATCAAGACTTAATTAAATAAAACTTTGTTTAGTAGACTCTAGGCACATTAAGTGAGTCATTTCAATGGCTGTGGTAGCTCGGCTGATGGATGCTCCTAGCTGGCAGTCACAGACATAATTACAAAATCATGATGATGGGAATGTGCTGGGGGAAGGTCACATCCTATCGACAGTTGTACACATTTCTGACTCAGAGTTAAGAGCTTCAGCACTATTGGGAAAAGGAGAAAACAAACACGTCTGCGAATACCTTCATCCCAGGCTCCAGGTACTTCTGAGCAAGCCAACACAGCAGTCTCCCTGGGGGACATGCTACAGTTACCTATTTTCTAGAGAATAAGTAAAAATGCAGGGAAAGGAAGAGGACATTTTCTGTTCAAGTTCTCATTTAAGTGACTAGTTATTTATTTTTCCCCATTCTTGAAAGAACTTGTATTTAATAAAGAAACAAACCAGCCTGGGCTGAGTAAATTCCTGCACCTGGACAGGCTAGGGCCAACTGACGGGGAAGCAGACAGTGACCCCAGAGTACCAGGAGACAACAGGCTGCCACGAACACGGGGACAGGCTGAGAGCTGGGCTTGTTCACCTGGAAAGGGGAAAGTGGAGGGGGTTTCTACTGCTGCCTACGACTACCCAGCAAGAGGGTGGAGAGGAGCTGGAGCCAGACTTCTTGCTGGTCCTTGGAGGTGGCCTTCAGCTTCTTGCTGAAGCTTGGATGTGCACAGGGACAGGACAAGCAGTGATGGACCAAGCTGGGACAAGCAAAAATCGAAATAGATATTAGGAAAAAAACCTGTCATCATGAAGGTAGTCAAACACTGGACCCAGAGCAGCTCCATCCTTAAGGGTATTCAGCATGTGACTGGGTAAAGGTCTGAGCAGCCTGATCTAATGGACCTGCTGGAGGGTTCTAGACCAGGGACCCCTAAGGTCCCTTCCCACCCATACCCACCTTTGATCCACGTAACGCACTGCTACATACTTTCCCTTCTCCCTGTCAGTTCAGGCCAAGGGAAGCGCTGCAGTGGTGCTGTCACTGAGGATGTGCAGGGCAAGTGGTGAGCATGGGTGAGCATTCCCCCGTGTTGCTGCTCAGGAAGGGGACAGGACCATGCATACGGATGGAGGGGACATGGAATGGGGAGCTAGGCTGCCTTCCCTCAAAATATTTCCAATTGAGCAGCAAGGAGAAAACACTCCTTCTGGCTGGCTTTGAGTCACAGGACATGTGAGGATTACTTGGCAACCCGGCAGGCACAGGCTTCCCAGACAATTATTTTCACATCCATGGCGTCTGTTTAAGTGACTCACTCAAATCTATTTAACCATTCACGGTGAGTAACATTCAGCAACAAGAAGCTGAAGTACCACAACATCATCGCCACTACAGCCAGAGTCACCCCGGCAAGTAGAGCAGTGCTAAGGAGCAAAAGATGATGTTTTGGAGAAGGGGCACCCTCCATGCATCCCACAGCCAACCCAGGATGTCTGCTCCACTCCTGCTGGCACTGAGCACAGCAGGGAAGCAAGGATGCCCCCACAGCCACCAGCACCCACTGTGGGGCTGCGTCCCCAGTCACCACTGGGAGAGGGGAGGAGGTCTTTGGTCCCAAGTCAAGCCTTATGCCCCTTAGAAGCCCCTGGGCCTGCTGTGACCTGGCCTGGAGGGGAGCCAAGGCAGCACAGGGGAGGCAGGGGTGCAGGCAGAGGTGCAGGCAGCAGTGGGAGCTCTTTCTTCTCCCTCTGCCAACAGCAAACCCAGCACTGGCCCTGCAGAAGGCCCAGCCCAGGCTGGTAACACCACTCAGCTCCAGCACAGCCTCAGATAGTTGGGAAAGAGGAAAAAACAATTCCTTCCAGCTCCCCTTCCCTGCAGCTCTCTGAGTTCCCAAAAGCATCGCCCATGGAACAGGGAAGGGGACAAACACAAGGAACTGGCACCCAGAGGTGCCACATAGGATGCTCCTGAGAGTGGGGGGGACAGGTCCTGCCTGCAGCCCAATACTCAGCATTGACATTCACCATTATCAATAAAGAAGGAGGGGAAAAGCCTCCAAACTGCCCAGCCATGAGCAGGAGAGCAGCAGCAGGCAGGAACCAGACCTCCACCTTTCACAGGTGACTGCAGGTGACCCACCCGCCCACCACAGCACGCCTGAGCATTGCCGTGATGGTGACTTTGCACACGTGATACACTTCCCAGACACCAAAGCTTCCTCACTCACTTATTGTTCGGAATAATAAACCTTCACCTCTTTGCAACCTGTGATTCTTTACTGACCGCAACCAACCAACAAAATCAAGAAAAGTACAATTTCAAACTAATTCATAAGTGAGTTGCCTGACAAAGCTGGGGCGAAGCATCTTTTTGGCAAATAGTTAGCTCTTTCAATAACAAATTAAAGAAGATCTTGACCACAGTTCCACCAAGGAAATTTTAAAAAATAAACCTTCTTGCCTTAAAATTTTTCTTCTGTCTCTCACAAGTTACCATTGATGTGCCTGTTTATCTTGGCCCTTATATTTACAAGATGTATGGTATTTTTTAAAGGTAAACATAAAAAGGAAGCACAGACCCGGCAGCTCCACGAGCTTAACAGTCTCTGGGAGCAAACCACAAGGAATCCTTCCTAGGGATCTACGGGGTTGGTTGAAACATTTTCCATAGTGTTTCATAACAAAAATTAAACCTGTTTTAAAAACCAGCAGGAGGAGATTGACTAGAAAGGCTGATCCAGCCCCAGGCTGGGGCATACTGATCAGTCAGCCTCACCTCCATGCCCAGGAAGATCATGGAGCAGATCCTCCTGGAAGACATATCAAAATGTACGGATGACAGGGAGGTGAGAGACAGCAACATGGCTTCACAAAGGGATAATTGTGCCTGGCTGATGGTCTTCTATGATGGAGTGACTGCACCAGTGGACAGGGGAATAGCTACCTCGACTTCTGTGAAGTCTTTTATACAAGCCCCCACAGCTTTCTTACCTCTTATTTGCAGAGAGATAGATTTGAAGGACGGACTATAGATGGACAGGAAATTGGCTGGATGGCCATATCCAAACTGTTGCAATCAATGGCTCAATGGGAGATGGGGCTCCGCACTCCCCCTCCTCCAACGAGCACGGCCCAGCAAAGCAAGGGCTCCCTGGTTCCTGAAGCAAACAGGCAGCTCTGCTGCCACACCATGCTCTGCCACACCTCAACAAGGCTGAAGAACCACCTCGGTTGGTGGGGACCCTGCCATCTACCAGCTGCACTGGTGTCCTCCCCAGCCCCAGCCCTGCTCTGGGAGGTGTGGTGAGCAGCCAGACCCCGTCCAACCTCCCTGGGCCACTCGGGATTTTACGTCCATCAAATCCACTCCACATCTTGCCACCCAGTGAGGCCAAGTGCGAGGTCCTACACCTGGGTCAGGGCACTCCCCAGTACCAGCACAGACTGAGGGAGGGAGGCAGGGAGGGAGGGGAGGGAGGGGAGGGAGGAACGGAGGGGAGGGAGGAACGGAGGGAAGGAAGGAGGGAGGGAGGGGAGGGAGGAACGGAGGGAAGGAGGGAGGGAGGGAGGGGAGGGAGGGGAGGGAGGAAGGGAGGGGAGGGAGGAACGGAGGGAAGGAGGGAGGGAGGGAGGGAGAGCAGCCCTGTAGAGAAGGACTTTCCAGCTGAAGCCCCATTTGCCAAAAGAGATACGGGACATCAGTGACCTCTATGTGGTCCTTCAGCTCCCAAACGCTCATGTTCCTTCTTGGAAATGGAGCTCAGAGTCTGACATTGCAACTTATTTATTCAAGTTAAGTAAAACAAGAAGAAAAAGATTAGACGCTCAGTTTGCAAGACATTGACTCAACCCCTTCCTAATTTTCTAGAGTTTTCTTTCCACGCTGACCAATGCAACCATTTGCAGCAGGTATGACAGGGCAGGGGAGAACGTAGCGGGGTAGGCAGGAGAGAGCTGCACAACCACGGCCCCGAGCAGAGCCAGGGTTGTCCCTTCTGTGCAGAAGCAACATAAGGAGCTCCAGCTGCTTGCTGAGCTGCAGTAACAGGACATGGCGGTGCCGTCCATCTGCCTTTGCCAGGAGTGAGGGCACGGGAGACGTCTGGTCCCATCATAAGAGGACAGCAGCCCTGGAGTTTTAACTCCCAGCATACGAGGAGAGACAAACCCTGCTTGTCATATGGCAATGAGAGATGCTGCCGGCATTCAGTGTCAGTGCAAAATGTCACAAGGCTTTTACACAAGAACAGAACAGAGATGATGCGTGGAAGGGTCAGAAAAGCTCTTATGGATCCCCTGGGACTAAAGGGCTTCCCCAAAACGCCTTCTCTGTACCATCTGGCTGTGTTTGGAGGTGATCCACAACAGATTAAAACTGTAGCTTTTGACATTAAGTCACTAAAAAAGGAAGAAGGTGAGATGTTTAACTGATATTTCTACTACATAGCATTAGATAATTAAAAGCTGGTTATCAGAAATATCAGTGGAACTGCACTTATAAAATACCTGTTTATATTAGCACTGATGGATCGTGTTTCACACATCTTGGAAACCCAGTGTGCTCCTTGCAGGCTGATGGTCCGGCCAGGCAAAGGTGCTGAGCTGCAGTCACCAAGAAGCATAGAAACATCTGTCCGAGTTCGCTGGCCAGACAAGGATACTAGGAATTTTGAACCAACAACTGGGCTTGCAATGACAGAGTGGCCACCGGCAGCCTCGCACCCAGGAGCCCAGCACGCAAAGACCTTTCACAGCCTGTGGCTGAGCCAGCCACCAGCTGAGCTACTCCCTAGGATGTTCTCATCCCGCGGCTGTCCTCCTCTGACTGCTCCTGCTGCTCCAGAGCCAGAAACCCACCCTGGGAGGCAAATCTCAGGATGGAGGGAGCCGTGTTATGCATTAACTGCTTCTCCTGCAGCCATGCTTGTTGGTTGCTTACAGTCCAGCAGCACAAATGATGGGATCAAAGTTTGCTCGCAACTAAGCATTTTGGATTGGTGATGAACCTGTGCAAAAGGTAGAGGAGACAGAGACGGTAGAGTGCAGCGCCTCATTCCAGTTCCCCTTTTTTGGGAGAAAGTCTCAGGATTTCATTTTTTTTCCAATTACTCACAATAAAGCAACAGTTTGCATATGGTGATGAAGAGATAGGGGTGAAGGGTGGCCATGCAAATGCTGTAACGCCATCTGGACATTCATGTGAGATCAAATTCAGCTTGTGTAACAACACAGCTCCCAAGATCTGCTGCCCGTCCTTCCTGCAGCAGGCTCATGGAGCTGCCTGCCATCAAACCATGGAAGGAATGGTTTGTATTCAGCAGCAAACCTAGTGGGACCCACAGCTTGCCTCCAGCATCTCCAGCCCATCATGTCCTGTGCCAGTACTCCAGCTTACAGCCCCATCAGAGCTGCTGTTCGGAAAGCAGGAGGCTGCTGAGCTGGCAGGAAAAGCAAGTATCAATAGCTCAAAGCAGGGGGAGTTAGGAGATCTTTTAACTAATTTTTAAGCAATAATTACATACCCTGAGTTACAATGCAAGCTGAAGAGCATAGTTCTGTTCGCACAGCAACGAGGTCCTGCTATAACGTGGCTCAAAGCAGGTAATGGGCCTGACAAAAGCACAGCAGCTTTTCACAGGATCGATCTGGTGGGTGCTGTGCGGGCAAGGGCAGGTGCCGGCCGCCAGCGTCCCTGGGGACTCATCCTGGCCCACAACAGAGCTGCCTCCATGGGGGGCATCCACATCCAATTAAGACAGCAAAATGATTGTGAACATACAGCTTTGGATGGCTGTTCCACCAACTACAAACGTGCCGATCCGGCAAGCCCGAGTTTGTCAGAGATCTCTGGCCCTGGCTGTTTTACAGCATTGCCTACAAGGTTTCAGGGTACCCAGTACCCACCTCTCCAGGAGCAGTTAGCTGCTGACAAGCAAATTGCTCCTTCCCCTTCCACGGCCTACTCCCATCTTCTTCCCAGCACCCTGTCCTCCCTGTGGTTCTCTGAGCTTCTCCATCCACCCCATTTGCTCCAGGGTGGCACAAAACGCCGTAACGAGCTGTGCTGCGTGAGCACCCTGTCCCTTTGCCTCCTGCTCCCATCTCACTTGGTGCCATACACAACGCCCGGGGAGCTCCAAGATGGGTGCAGGGTACAGCAGGATGGCAGTGCTGGGGCTCACAGGGAGCAAACCTAGCCCAGCCCTTCCACAGACACTCAGAGGTACCAAGCTGCTCAGATCTATCTTTACAATGAACCGCATAAAATATCTTACCCTCCTTTAATTCTCTTGATCAAATTTCACTTCAAATATTCCATTATTTTGCCCAGAAGCAAGGTTGGGTTAATCAGTCAGTAATTACCCAGCTCATTCCCTCTCTCTTTCTTTAAAAAAATCAATGCTGTGCTACCTCCTGAGCTCCTGATGCCCGTCAGGTATGCAGAGACTTATTGGAAATCAACACTAATGGCAGAGGTGCCATCTTACTCAGCTCTTGGAAAATGTCCCGGTATCAACCTTCAGGTAGACTGGATTCAGCAGTGTCTATTTTTGGTACTGACTGTTTAGCAACAACCTGAATTACTGTTGGAATGTAAGGATTAAATCACCATAAGATATATCACATATTTTCTAAAACACTCAAAAAAAGCATTTCCCATATATTTCTATCCTTTCTGCATTATTCTCCAATTTTCCTTTATTAATGCACCAAAACAGCTGAGAGGTTTCTTTAAGCACATCACAAAAAATCAGGACCATCCTTTGGGCTACTGCTTGCTGGGTTTTCTGGCTCCCTGCAACTCCCAGCTCCAGTTTCGGTGCCACTGGGAGAGGGTGGGAAAAATGGAGCTGAATGTAAATCAATGGCAAGTAAAACACCAAAAGCAGCAGTTACAGAAAAGTGGTAAGAAACACAAAAAGATGCAGTGAGAATATAGTGCTTTAAATTCATTCTGTGTGCACATGATATAAAGGAGTAAGTCACAATCATCTGCACCAAAGCTTCTCATTTTTCATCTTATTCTCAGTTCCCCTTTCTCTGCTGAGACAAAAGGGGATCAAGGCTCTTTGGCAGGAATATGGCACGTTTGCTTGACGGGAAGATTTGCTTCTCACTTCTACCAATCTCAAGGCCGTTATGCTAATGCCCAGCCAGCCCCACACTGAGACCTGCATACAAGCAGTGCTGCTGCACACGGAGTCCCTCCCCCCAGGCTGTGACAAGGATATTTCACACTCCAGTGATACAAGTCTTTCTTCTAGGTCTGATTAACACAAACTAGGCTGAATTTGGGATCACAAACCAACAATTGCAATTCTCTGGTTTATTAATTGGTCTTGTAACAGAGATGTCTGGGGCAATAAAATAATTCCTTTTTCACGATCATAGGACCATGGGCTCACAGAGTGGTTTGGGTTGGCAGGGACCTTCTGAGGTGATCCAGCCCAACCCCCCTGCCATGGGCAGGGACATCCTCCACTAGATCATGTTGCTCAAAGCCCCGTCCAACCTGACCTTGAACACTGCCAGGGATGGGGCATCCACAGCTTCTCTGGGCAGCCTGTGCCAGTGTCTCACCACCCTCAAGATACAACATTTCTTCCCTATGTCTAACCTAAATCTCTTTGCTAGGCCAACCGGAAGGGATGGTTCTAGCATGGGCTGCTGAGCCCCCATGGCTGCCTGCTCTGCCAAGCCCCTGCTGAAGACCCCCCCCGACCTCAGGAACTGGCTTCATTCACTGAAGCTAGGGTCACCCAGACCCCCAGGGCTATGTTTGGTGCAAGAAGGTGACCGCAGTGGCAAGGCAAGATTTGGTCCATTTATCTTCTTCTGCACCCACATCTCCAAACATAAAAGCAAGCCAGCTCTGTGCCTTCATGTAAGACACACGTGCTGCAGCTTAGCCCTCTTCCATGATCCTCACCACAAGGCTGCCTCACTGCTGAGCTCTGTTGTTTGTTAATTTACGGAAATCAGAAAGAAATTGCTCCTCATCATGAACTTCCCCCCGATCCAGCCCAGGAGTGTGGGAACACACCTCCCACTGGCTGGAGAGCTCCCTCCCACACAGGGCAAGCACATTGGCAGCCTCCGACTGGTCCTCTCTTCCACCACCGCCCAGCTCTCCCCAACAGCTACCCATCGACTGGCCCCTGCGTCCCTCGAGGCGCTGCTGCTTGCGAGCTCTTCCCGGCCTCCCCCCACTCCTGATGCCCACAGGCAGAGCCGGAGCTGCGTGCGTGGCAGGCAGTGCTGACGTGCTCCCCAGCACACTCACTCCAACCTCCCACTGCTCCCCAGCTCCCCAGCGTGGTGTCAGCCGCCAGTGTCACCGGCCTGTCACCAGCCACCTTTTCCACAGCGCTCATTAATTAATTGGAGGGGAAATCTCGCCTCTGATGGAGGAGGGAACAGGGAATCCCAAAAGCAAGGGGACCACCAAGACCAGCAAACCTTCCTTGCTCCCTGCTTCAAACTTCCAGCACTGTCTTTGCTCCATACCCGTCAGAGAAGGATAGGTTAACTCTGCCTGCTTGAGATAAAAATGGAGAAACTGGGAATAGCATTAGCAAGGGAAGAAAACCAACTTGTCTTTAACAAGAAAGATGAAACAAGACAGCTTGAATGAACAGAAAATAACAGACACCTTAAAATTACTGCAAAACAATGCAAGGATGTGTTAGGGCCATACAGAAAGGAAGGGGTAAATAGGATGGATGCAGGTCTGGGATTGCACAGACCAACTGCCAAGTAGTCATTCGCCCTCCTCAACTCTTGCATAGGAAATATTTATGTGTACTGTCTCAGGGTGGCCCCCACACTTCCTTCTCAGCACCAACTCACTCATTCCCTCCTGGGCCCACACCTCTGTAGCCTCCTCCCAAGCCCTCCAGCTATGTTGGACTCATCTTGCTCCCACTGTCTGTCTTGCTTAATTACAGCTTCCCCAGCCGGCTCCCTCTCGGCTCTGGATTTCACCATCCCCTGCCACTTCACTCTCCAGGTGTCTTTACCAGGATTTGCCTCCCCAATCGCAGTGCTGCTCACTCCTAGCTAATTACCTAGCACTACAGCAGGCTCTGCCCTGCCAGCCTTCATGCTTTGCCCCAAGCATCTGCTGATGGCAGCTGGCTGGCCAGCAACTGCTACCTGTCTAACCATTTGCATACTTAAAAAGTCTCTTTAAAATGTAATTACTGTGCAAGCAAAGCTGTCTGCAGGCACCCACAGCCCCTGCTGCATCTCCCCACTGCCACGTGGCTGGGCAACCCCACATATCTGGCAGAAGATTCTCATGCAAGAGCACTGCCCAAGGCTCACCCTTCCCAGGACTTCAGCAATCCTGACACGGCCATGAGAGCCCTTCTCCTCCCCAGCTTGCCCAGGAAGGGATGTCCCTCTCCCTACAGGATAGTATTTCTACCTTTTAGACAGCAGGTTTTGTATTTCTTGGGGAGAATCCTTGGGGAAATCTCATACTGGTGAGTCTCTGGGCATCCTGGGTCACAAGACATGGCTGTGTCCCCCACCCTGTACACTAGAGTCATGGTGCATCCTGGTTTGTCCTCACCAAACCCTAACAGAGAGAGACTTTTCCCCATCAACTGCCTTCTTCCAGGTTATCCTGCCCCATATTTCTGGCCCTTCGATCCAAACCCACAACACTCACACTGCAGGCATGGGGCTGCTCCATCCACAGAACACATGGCCATCGTCCACACTTCACATCGAGACGTGCATGCAGTTCTGCAGTGGCTCTCACAGGGACAGCAGTGTTTTCCCCCAAGATTGTAAATCCCAACTCTAACTCTCAATGAATGACAGCCTTAATACACACAGGTGATGCTCAGGAAAGACAGGAGAAACCTCCAGCTGCTGAGATGTGAAAGCACACATCTAACACAGCTCAGAGGCAAAATTATGTTCGGGATAGGTGAAGGTTTTAATCAAAGCAAAATGTGCAAGGAAGGAAAAGCAGCAAGGAGAGTGTATCTTTGGTTTTCCTGCAGTATGTAGCAACCAGGGGCTAGGCAGGGGTGTACAGGTATATCACACCCGTCCAGACACAGGGAAGAGATGATTAAAGATTTGGTGTCAGACTGGGGAAAAATGATGAGTGAGTCCCATGCAGGGGTCACTCCTGGGTCGAGTTCAATTCAGTATTTTCATTAAGAGCTTGCAGGCTGGAGGAAAATCTACTCAACGGCTTGCAGAGGTGGCACAGAAATGCTGTGCTTGCTTCATCTATCTGATTTAAAGACACACTTGATTAATGACAAAACCAGGCTAAAAATCAGTTACAGAGATACTGAAAAAGGACAAATCTCAGCTGGTTCCCATGGAAAGCAATAATCTAACGGCCAATACAACTCCAGGACCTTGCATTCTCTCGTACACTGGGAGGAGGTTACATGAGAGCCACCTAGGAATACAGCAATTGATGGCAGGACAATACGTGCGGGGATCGAAGGTGTTTTTCCCTTGGGAAAGAGCAAATCTGAGCAGGACTGATACACAACTGCCTCCCCGAGCTCAATGCAGCACCATGCTGAGGATGGGTATAATGCAGACAGAAGGGGGCTGTGATCCCACCTCCAAGCACAACATTGACCCTGTGTCCCAACAGTGCTTCCACATTTCCCAGACAAGGATGTACCAGGAGAAAATCAAGCACAACAGAGGCTAGAAAACAGGGTTTCACCCAAGGGAGGTCTGGAGATGCTGTCTGATCATCATTGCTTGCAGGTGCTGGCCCATGGAAAAGCTGTCCACACACATAGCAGTCTGAACACCACCTAATCTCAGCAAAAGATCTCGTTAATCCAGTTTCTGGAAGTAGTTGGTGTCCACTAATGCTTGGCTTGCCTGCTTCTTGCAGTCTGTGAACAGTTAATCCCCTGTTTAGCCCCCTCCTTCTGGGGTCAAGGGGTGATCAGGATTTCCCACACCAGCCCCAGCTGGGCCACAGGACTGCCAGCCTGGTGCTGGGACAGGGACTGTGCTCAAATGCTGTGTTGCAGAAGATATGACACCTGTGTGCAACGGTCAGGGTTCTTCTTGTTTCCATCTCAGTAACTAATAATGGTCTCCAAACTTCTTCTGAAGACCAGACAGTGGCCATCACTGGACAGGGTCCACTTGATAATGATGATCTGTGTTTTCAAGAAGTCTTCTCTGATCCAAAGCTCACATGCTCTGGACCAAACTAAGCATCAAATATGCACTTGGGTTGTCAGGAGCCTCCACCAACCGGGGCCCCATCTCTTTCATGGATGACACATCACCCGACCAACTCCTTTGGCATGAGACAATTTCAGTCTTTCCTGCTTTTGACCTACCACAGCCTCCAGAGGTGGAGCAGAGGTCCATGCCAACGTCAACCAGCCTGTGGTTCTGTAAGGAAAGGGTCTTTTACTGTGATGGTGACCAATCACAGGTCACCCAGAGACACTGTGGAGTCTCCATCCTTGGAGCTATTCAAATACCATCTGGACATCGTCCTGGGCAACCTGCTCTAGGTGACCCAGGTTGAGCAGGGATGTTGGACCAGGTGACCTCCAGAGGTCCCTTCCCACTTCAACCAATCTGTGATTCTGTGAAAATAAGGAGCTGCAGTGCCCTGTGATGTTTCAGACCGGACAAGAGAAGCTGTTCTGCTGTATGTTTCACAAAATTTGTGAAAAGCAGCTGTGTCACAGTTGACACAGCTGCAGAACATCAGCTGCCCCCATGCAGCACCACTGATGCTGCACCCTGGGACAACCTGCACCTTGATGGACACAGGCAAGTGGAACTTCCTCATATGGAGGCTATCTGAAGCAGATGGGAGGAGAGCCAGTAAAGCAAGGAGATGGCATTAATAGTAGAAATCGTTCATGAACAAAGGAAAATGCCTTACAGAAGGAGATTCTAGAGCCCAAGAGAAGGCTGTCTTCATTACAATCTGCTGTCGCCTTACAAGGAGGAAATGTTGAAAACCAAAGAGCTGGTTAGTCTTCACCATGCCCTTATACCAAGACCTTGACCTTCTGGACCACCTCCTTTCTCAAATTCAAGTTACCAAGTTCAGTCAAGGGAGAACCAGGACGAACACCATGTCTCAAGGCATACAGGCACCCAGGCAGCACCACAGTCCTGCCCAACCCTGCACCATTTGGTTAGAAAGCCCAGACAAACCCCCCATCCAAGGCTGACTAAACCAAATGGCTGCCTTTTCCTCTGCATGTCATATCTGGCCATGTCCTGCAACACACAATGCTCTTCATCTCCTTCCCTGGACAGCCCGCACACCACAGGAATAAGGAATAACCAGGAATATACAGCAGCATCACACTCAACAAGGATACGACATCCAACAGCTGGAGCAGTGCTGGGGACCCCACAGTGCCCTGTGCCCTGAAGGGATGAACCTCTATTATGTTTTTTGACAAAAAGTTCCAGCAGTTTCACTCAGAAAACAGCATCCAGAGCAGTAACAGTTAAGGTTGGTACTGCCTTTCAGTATCAATTACACACACAAACACTGGCAACGAGAGCCGTTCCCCTTCTGGCACACCCAGTATCTCATCTGGGACAAGCCCATTTCCTCTTATCATTAATTATTACACATTACGAGCCTGCCAAGTTTTAATAGCTAATTCCAAAGCTCTTTCTAGTTGTTTCAGCATCTCTCTCTGCCAAGGCAAGGTGGGACCTTCTGCCCCTACACTGCAGAAGATGCCAAGGAGCAGATGAAGCCCCAGACCCCTAGATGGATGCTCCTGCACCCCAACAGCACGGAGAGACAGGGGCCAGGACCCTTCCCCACCGCCAGTGCCTTCCCAAACAGACACAAGCGTAAGGCTAGGTGGCACAGGCAGGGAGGACACGGCTCACAGCAGTGGCCCTTCCTCTGCCATCAAGGGTGGTCAGTTTTGCAGCAGCTTTTATCTAGTGCTTTCCCTGGTGCTTGCTCCAAGCTACAGTCTAACGATGCTTTAACAAGCCCCCAGCAGGGGTGACAGTGGAGGGCATGCGCCCTGACTGCACACACAGCAGTGGTTTGTCAACACCGTGACCAGGCTTTGCCTGCTCACTCTTGACATTTCAATAGCTTCTGCAGGAGCTGTTTTTGTCTACCTGCTGTACGGTCTCTGCCAAGGGCAGGGCTCCTGCATGGGCAGTGAGAGGAAGGGGAAGCAAGGGGAGGTGCGGGAGCCAAAGCCCCTCAACGGGGGCTCATGAGGGTGCTCATGGCAGCAGCCTGCGGCACAGATGAGCACTGACTGCTAGCAAACTCGTCCCATGGCCCACCTGCATCGCATCCCTGGCCACACAGGCTGCTCGAGATGAGGGCAGATTTGCTTCCAGTCTGCCCCAGGCTGGGGGTTTGGCAATCCCCACAGGGCTGTCCTGAAGGAGTCCATGGAATCACCCCACCAACCCCCTTCCTCCTGCCCCCAGAAGCAGGAGCACCCTGCATGTCCCAGCGCAGGCAGGCACAGACTGAGTCTGTGCTGGAGCAGGAGCAGCTCAGCAGAAAGCCAAAGAGCCTGCACAGCATTTACCTTTGGAGGATCAGGTCAGAAAGCACATCTCACTACCAGGAACTGAGCCTGGGGGCAACAGCTCAGCATGGGCAGCCAGCACCCAGCTGGTGCACTCCACCCTTTCTGGGCATGTTTTTGCTTGTATGCAAAGCGGAATAGATTTTGCATTTGCATTCATTCAGTGATGTTAATTATAACTCCGAAGCACACATAACAAAGGAGAGGTTTCCACGCCCCAGGACCCACCAAGCCAGAATTGCTGCCTAGAACTCCAGGCCACGTTGTAGACAAAATTGGACAGTTCAGAAGTTAGTGCCTTCACGTAACTTTATTTGGACTCTACTAAATTTAAAGTTTGGAAATAGGAAGAGGTTACTGCCTGAATACCAACCCTGACAGAGAAGCATCACGGCCCTCTTGCTAGAGTAAGGCAGGCTCGTGCCTTAGCACCACCGCTACCTATTGCCAGGGACACCGAAGCAACCATCCACAGGAAGACACCACAGCGGGCTCACAAAAGCCTGATTCCACCACAAGAATCTGGATTTTTCACATAACAAATCATTTCAATGGCAAAAATATTGATTTATTTCCATTCCTTCTGTTACTTAGAAGCATAGAATCATTAAGGTTGGAAAAGACCTCTAGGATCATCAAGTCCAACCACCAACCCAACACTACCACGTCTCCTAAACCAGGCCCTCAAGTGCCATGTCTACACATTTTTTGAACACCTCCAGGAACGATGACTCCCCCACCTCTCTGGGCAGCCTGTTCCAATGCCTGACCCTGATTGTACAGGGGCACAATCACTTCCCTGCTCCTGCTGGCCACGCCAGTGCTGACACAAGCCCGGGGGCTGGTGGCCTCCTTGGCCACCTGGGCACTGCTGGCTCATGCCCAGCCGGCTGTCAGCCAGCACCCCCAGGGCCTTCTCCGCCGGGCACTTTCCAGCCCCTCTGCCCCAGGCCTGGAGTGTTGCCTGGGGTTGGTGTGACCCAAGGGCAGGACCCAGCACTTGGCCATGTTAAACCTCATACAATTGGCTCAGGCCCATCGATGCAGCCTGTCCAGGTCCCTCTGCAGAGTCTGCCTACTCTCAAGCAGATCAATACTCCTGCCCAGCTTGGTGGCGTCTGCAAACTCACCGAGGGTGCATTCAATCCCCTCATCCAGGTCAGCGATAAAGATATTAAACAAGACTGGCCCCAACCCAGAGCCCTCGGGAACCCTGCCCGTGAGCAGCTGCCGACTCGATTTAGCTCCATTCACCACAACTCTCTGGGCTTGGCCGTCCAGCCAGTTTTTTGCCCAGCGAAGAGCACACCTGTCCAAGCCATGAGCTGCCAGCTTCTCTAGGAGGATGCTGTGGGAGACAGTGTCAAAGGCTTTACTAAAGACCATGTAGACAACATCCACAGCCTTTCCCTCATCCACTAGGTGGGTCACCCTGTCATAGAAGGAGACCAGGTTGGTCAGGCAGGACCTGCCTTTCATGAACCCATGCTGACTGGGCCTGATCCCCTGGTTGTCCTGCACTTGCCTTATCAGCTCACTCGAGATAAACCGCTCCATAACCTTCCCTGGTACCAAGGTCAGGCTGACAGGCCTGTAGTTCCCCAGATCCTCCTTCTGGCCCTTCTTGTAGACGGGTGTCACATCAGCATGCCTGCAGTTGTCCGGGACCTCCCCTGTTAACCAGGGCTGCTGATAAATGATGGAGAGTGGCTTGGCCAGCTCCTCTGCCAGCTCCCTCAGTGCTCTCGGGTGGATTCCATCCAGCCCCAGAGACTTGTGAGTGTCCAGGTGTAGCAGCACGTCATAAACTGCTTCCTCCTGGATTATGGGGAGTTTATTCCGTTCCTTGTCCCTGCCTTCAGGCTCAGGGGGCTGAATACCCTGGAGATAACTGGTCAGACTGAGGAAAAGAAGGCATTTAGTACCTCAGCCTTTTCCTCATCCTCAGCGGCAATGTTCCCCTCCGCGTTCAATAGAGGATGGAGATTCTCTTCTTATTGTTAATATATTTGTAAAAACATTTTTTGTTATCCCTTACATCAGTGGCCAGGTTGAGTTCTAGCTGGGCTTTTGCTTGCCTAATTTTCTCTCTGCAAGACCTAATGAGGTCTCTGTACTCTTCTTGTGTTACCTGCCCCTTCTTCCAAAAGTGGTAGACTCTCCTTTTTTTCCTGAGCACTAGCAGAAGCTCCCTGTTCAGCCAGGCCGGTTGTCTTCCCTGCTGGTTCATCTTGTGGCACTTGGGGACAGCCTGCTCCTGCGCCTGCAAGACTTCCTTCTTGAAGAAAGCCCAGCTTTCCTGGACTCCTTTGCCCTTCAGGACTTCCTCCCAAGGGACTCTCCCAACCAGTGCCCTGAACAGGCTGAAGTTTGCCCTCCAGAAGGCCATGGTAGTGGTTCTGCTGACCCTCCTTCTTACTTCACCAAGGATTGAGAACTCAATCATATCATGGTCACTAAGCCCAAGATGGCCTCCAACCACCACATCTCCCACCAGTCCTTCTCTGTTTGTGAACAGCAGGTCAAGCGAGGCACCTTCCCTGGTAGGCTCACTTAACAGCTGCATCAGGAAGTTATCTTCCACACACTCCAGGAACCTCCTAGACTGTTTCCTCCCCGCTGTGTTTTATTTCCAGCAGACATCTGGTAAATTGAAGTGCCCCACTAGAACAAGGGCAATTGATGATTGTAATACATCCTCCAGCTGCTTGTAGAACACTTCATCTACCTCTTCATCCTGGTTGGGTGGTCTACAACAGACTCCCAGCAGGATATCTGCCTTGTTGGCCTTCCCCCTCATCGTTACCCATAAGCACTAGACCTTATAACCAAAATTGCTAAGCTCTATGCAATCAAAGCACTCCCTACCATATAGAGCCACCCACCACCTCTCCTTCCTTGCCTATTCCTTCTGAAGAGCTTATAGCCGTCTATTGCAGCACTCCAGTTGTAAGAGTCATCCCACCATGTCTCTGTGCAGGCAGCTAAGTCACAGCTATCCCGCTGCACAATGGCTTCCAGCTCCTCCTGTTTGTTGCCCATGCTGTGTGCATCGGTGTAGGTGCACTTGAGCTGGGCTATCGGTTTCACCCCCAACCCTGGCACGACACCTCTAGGCTTCTCTCTGGTGGGCCTGCCCCTTACCCCTTCAAACCTAGTTTAAAGCCCTCTTGATGAGCCCCGCCAACTCACGTGCAAGAATCCTTTTCCCCCTTTGAGATAGCTGAACTCCATCTGCCACCAGCAGGCCTGGTGCCACGTAAACCTCCCCATGATCAAAAAAACCAAAATTCCACTGATGGCACCAGCCTCTGCGCCACATGTTAATCAGATGAGTTCTCCTCTGCCTTTCAGTATTATTCTTCCCTGCCACTGACGGGACTGAGGAAAACACTACCTGTGCTCCCATCCTTCGACCAGTCACCCCAGTGCCCTGAAGCCCCTTTTGATTGCACTTGGGCTTCTCTCCACAATGCCATCGCTGCCCACCTGCACAGCCAAGAGCGGGTAGTAATCAGAGGGCCGTACCAGACCAGGGATTTTCCTTGTAACATCTCTGACCCGAGCGCCAGGGAGGCAGCAGACTTCCCTGTGGGATGGGTCTGGTCAGCACATTGGACCCTCTGTCCCCCTCAGAAGGGAACTGCCTACAACAATTACTCTCCTTTTCTTCTTAACAGGGGCGGTCATGATGCGTGGGGCTGACCAACCCTCCCGAGGCAACCCCCTGGATGGACCTTCGCCTACATCCTCATTTGCCTGGCCTTCAAGTTCCAGAGCACTACATCTGTTCTGTAAGGGCAGCTGGGAAGGTGAGGGAGGCCGGGAGGGGATTCGCCTGCCACCCCAAGCAGGGACCTGCCTCCATTACCCCCTGTCTCTTATGCTTCCTCCTTCTGCTTGGTGGCAAGAGGGTAGGGGGTTCTCTGCTTCTTGTGGAGCTTCTTGTGGAGCCTCCATCCACTGCCTTGACCGTGGGGATGATAGGGTGCAGCTCCACCAACCTATCTCCCTCTCACACTCCCTGATGCTCCTTAACCTTTCCATTCCCTCCTTCAGCTCTGCCACCAGGCCAAGCAGATCATCCCCCTGGTCACACCGCAAGCAGCTGCTGTCGCTGCTGCCCTCCGATGCGAGTGCCAGGCTCAGGCACTCCCTGCAGCCAGAGGCCTGGACAGCTGCGTGTTTGTGCGGGGACTCCATCTGGGACACCACGTCCCCTCTGGCAGCTGTTCTCAGCCAAGTGGAGACCACGGCTGGGGCCTCTCCTGGGTGGGGGGGGCGATAGCCAGTAGCTGAGTGACTCGTTAGAGCCTTTAGGGCCAGGAAGGGGACGGCGCCCTGCCCGCACGCCCTGCCCGCACAAACAGCCACGCCACACCCTTCTGACGCACTGTACCCTGTTTGCCCGCCCTGTTCGCCCGCTCCTGGTCACTCGTGCTGGGCTACACTCACTCTGCCTGCGCTTTTGCTTTTGCCTTCGTGCTTTTTGCTGCGGTTTTGCCGCTTTGGGAAGGATCCCGTGGTGCAACCCTCCACTCCGGAACCCTTCGACTCGGTGGCGTCATACTCACAACCAGCGAGCTGATGGGACATTCCCAGCCGCTCCATCCATACCAGTCACCACCCTCCCACCAGCGATGCATTCAGACAAGGACAGAGGCTGGTCCTAATGGGAAGCCTGTCAGCAGCAAAGTTAACTACTAGTTTCTTCACTTCAGGCTGCTGAAAAAAGCAGCTCAGAGCTTCTCTAGTGAGAGAGCTGGAGCTCCCCAGGGTTCGGATGCTGTGAGCAACACCCTGCTCAGAGCTGGTACAGAGATGGCTCCACTGTGGAAATGGAGCTACAGTGGCATATGCTGATGACTCCTTTTATATAGCAATTTTCACGTAAAACTGAACAAAAGGACAAACAAAAAATAATACGATGGAGGGTTGAGATATCACTTTTTTTTTGCAGTTAAGAGCAAAAATCACATACCCTTCCACAGCTAAATCTTGAGAGCAGCTCCAGTTGATATGGCTCTACTGCAGAAGTCAAACTGCTAAGCAGGATCTTCTTAAAACTCAGAGGAAAATAAGGTGGGTGATCCGCTTACGTTCTTCAAATCACTTTCCCACCAGGCTCCTTTGCTGTAGCACCATAAGCTATTAAAAGCCCTTGCAGTACTCTCAATGCACAGAATTATCTTCCAGATTGGGAGCTCCAGATTCCTTTTGGTCATGACGAGATATATAATCCGCACATGGTGCCATTACCCACTCTAAGCACCATCTCTGCAAGAACCCAGATGGAAGACAAGAATAAGGCCCTTCTTATAGCTGTTGCATTTTTAAGAGACATTAACATGCCTTGCATAAAAGTGTCCTAATTTCTGACTTGGGCTGAACATGCATGAGTCACTCGGCTGCATTCTTCTAAAAGCCTACACCTGTACAGAAAAATTCCAACTTCTCTCTCACATACCCAACCTGCTTGGTAAAAAGGGCATTATAAAGGCACAGGCATGTTTTCTCTTCATGATTCAAAACCTTTAAGCTCTCAATGGAGAAAATGTTACTACACGCATCATTTCCAAATGCTTTGCAAAGAGCACTGCTCAGCTTAGGACACTGCACACATAGTGTCATCTTCTACCATCACCACAGGCTGATGCTTTTACAGATGACCCTGTGCTCAGGAGAGCCTTGGCCCCAAAAACCCAGGAATCAGCATGAGGTTTGAATTGTCTTTCATCAAAAAACAGTAGGTGAGGTGACAAGAAGCAACACAGAGACTCCAGTGCTCCTTCCAAGCTGACGTACAACAGGGAAGACATTCCCTACCACACAATGACAGGGCTTTACTGCCTGCATTTGGAGAGCAGATTTAGTGTCTGGCTCTCTCTGCTGCTACTCCTATAGAAAGAGGCTGCCTTTCAAGTCTCGACATTTTCACCTTTTCTCAAAACCTTCTCACTATGGTAAAAAAGAACAAGAAAGGAAAGGACCAGTGGAGGTCACATGGGCTACGGTTTCTCACCAGCAGTTTTGGCTAACTAAGAGAACTTTGTAACTTCAGCCTTGTTTCTTCAATGGAAAAGCTTTGAAGAGAAGACCCGGCTAACTGGGACCAGTGGCACCCTGCAGCCAGGAAGAGCAAGGTTGTTCCAACAAGCCAAAGGCAAAGGGAGCATGGAAAAAAAATCTTCCAGCGAGTGTGTCCCTGGTCTGCTTCTGACCCAGAAACTTTCTAGGAAGAAACTTGTGGTTTTCTATCCACTGATTAATTGAAGTAACCACAGAAACAAACTGCACTGTCTTCCTATCTTTGCTTCTTTGCTCTAGATAAATGCTAATGCACACTGAGCTACCCCAACTGCTCTCCGGGCTCCAGAGACTCCTCAAGGGGTCAGTGCCTTCTTGAACCCAGGTGTTCTTTATCTTTTTAGGATTACATCTTTTAAGGCGGCACTTAATTTAAGAGATTAAAGACCAATAATTGTTTGAAGTGGAAATTAAGACCTGAAGATAAAAACAGTGAACTTGAAACCCTTCAACACAACCTGTCCAGTTGTAACAGCCCAACTGTTTATTACAATTTTTGAAATATTAATGCAACACTAAACCTTTTCATATTGCAGTAAAAAGCCAAGCGATACTCAAAGCATAAGCCACAGGCATGGAACAAGTGATGGTTTCACGTTACGGCACTGGAAAAAGGCTAGAACTGACACAGGCTCAAGTCTGCACATGGGCACATCAGGATTTTATTATTTTCCACCACAACTTTCCTCAGGAGCTGTTCCCTTCATGGCTGTGGTTAGAGGGACAGAGGAAGAAGTTTCTACACTTGCAGCCACCTCTTTTGTCCAGACCTGAAAGGCTTCCAGCAGGCTCAGATGGGGACCAAGGAGGTGACAGCTATGAGAACGCCCACAAAGAAGCCTTCGGGTTGTAGGAAATGGCACAAGTGCCCTTGCACACACACACGCAGACTCAACAGCTGCTTTGGAGATAGTTTCCATCAAAACAGTCTAAAACAACATCACAGGCGTTTAAATGAACATCTCTGATGTGACCCATCTCAGATGGGGTCAGTAAATGGGTAGGGTACCCACAGGGGTAGATCCTCCACATGGGGACAGTGGCACATTTTGCCAAGCATGTCAACAACCCCCCAGAACTCTGCCGTGTGGATTCCACCTTGGGACAACCTTCTAGCTCTCTCACTCACCAGCTTGCTGAGTGGCGGGGAGGAGAGACAGTACAACAGCCAGGTCCAGGCAGCAACTGCTACAGGAAATTATCAGGTCACTGCATCTCCTGACGGCTTCCAGCTCTGACTGGGGGGCACACGGAGAAAACAGAAAGGCTCTAAGGACAACTGGGCTACATGTGCACCTGCCCAAAATAGGGAACGCCCATGTGTTGCCTCAGGGACAGAACACCAGTGCTTTTCTCTAAGGCAGAGAGTGAATGTGGTACAGAGATCCGTCACTATAAAGAAAAAGTGGAACAATGCTAGTTAATGGATAACTGGAATTCTCACTCATCCTGTGCTCCTCCTTGCAGCTTTCACTTTGTCCAGGATAAGAGATTTCACTTTTTCCTGGATAAAAGGTTTCGCCTTGTTCTGGATAAGAGTCTTCTCACTCTTATTCACATAACATGGCTGGACTCGGTACCCAGGATACTGGGCAACCCCCCTCAGCCAACACTAACAGGAGCACAAGAGAGCTCAAAACACAAGAGCAGAGATGCTTGCTCCAGGTGAAGCCCTTTCCAACACAAGGTGCAAAGTCTCAGCACCGTTTCACATCTCATCTCTGTGCTGCACAACTTCACCTCTTGCTGATGACCAAGTTGTACAACCATCAGCGCCACAGACATCTTGCTCCCATTTCCATAGCTTGCCTCCAGGCACTGCCACCAGCGTGGGGACACCAGGGAGGTCTTCATCTCCTCTGTTACTCAGTGGCACGCTTGTAAATGGGACAGAAGCTGTACTTCCCTTCCCATGTAGAGTTATTTTAGATTTACAGGTCAAAATGCTACTACCTAAGTGGCACTACCAGCTGTGACAACCTCTGGCAGTTATCTGAGCAACGACTGATGGCTCACTCTTCGTATTAAAAGTGCACAATGAAGTGCTTCGCAGAGGGCTGGAGGCTGGTGATAAATAATACCTGCACAAGATGGTCTTCAGCTGTGCGCACATCAGTATTTACAGATCAGAAGCCAAGTTCTGACCTGTTGAATTCTATACCAGTTGATTATTTACCCAAAGCTAATTAACCACCCATTAACTCTTTGTGAGCTCTTCTACCAGTAGGGTACACTCATTAAGTGACTCAATAAATGCTTCTAACACCTACAGCTTCATATGACGAGGAAGAAAAATTTTTCATGGGAGAGGCCCAGGCCAGAGACCAGAGGAGGCCACATCCCAGCTGCATTTTATCTTCTTTCTGTGATAATTATTTGGCCTTGCCTGATTCTCCATTATCTGCCATGTGGTGCTCACAACAGACTGCTTCTCCAGACAGCACCTTTTTTTTACTTGCAACCAAAGCAGCTCTTTTATTTGCATTTTTGCTAATAATCTGATAATTCAATTAGGAAAATACAGTTCTGCTCCACCTCTGTGGGGCCTGGAAACTCATTAACATTGCTAGGAGACTGCTTAAACCTATTAAGCAGGCTCTGCTGGCATTAAAAGCAAGCTCAAGATTTATCCTGCCTGCCTTCAGAAAATATTTCTTTCCAGCAATCCACAGAAACTGAGGCAGGATAGGTGGGCAGGTCTCCAGGGCCACAGGAGGAGAAATGCCACCATGAAGGAAGCACCAAGGCCAGGTACAAGCCATCATCTCCTCAGAGAGCCTTCAAACTTAGTGCTGCCCGACCGCAGCCTCCACAGCCATCCTGCCTGAATCAGCAATAGTTTTTCCCACTTCCCCAACCAAATGCAAACCAAAGGCTTCCCAAACCCCAAAGGTCTCAGGTTTAGGGTGCTCCTGCTGCGACCATAGCTCATCACCACTTCGCTTCCCATGTGAAGTATCTGCATCAGCATCTGCCAGCAATGCACAGGTTCCCCTCTTCTATTTGTCTCCATTGGTACTCGCAGTTTCTTTTGTCAGAGGAGTTTTCTTTTTTGCTTAATGTGAGGCTATAACTCAGGAGATTTCCTGGATGGTAGAAATGACGTGAAAAGTCCCCCAGTAACACTGCACCAAGATCCTCCATCCTCCTGCCCCTTTGATGCTCACATTCTGCCACCTTTGCTGCATGTGAGCCCAGACACCCTTGCACCCTGCTTCCACACCCAGGGTCTTTCCCACACACCATTAACCTCAATCCACTTATTAAACTGGGACCTCCGACTGGGATTTTTAAGGGTATTTGGTGTCTTACATGTGGCTGACAAGTCCCTGATTTGAGGTCCTTGCCTGCCTGCACTGTGGTGTGACACAGTTGCCACATAGGGCTCAGTCTTGGTCCCCCCAGTAATGTCACCTGCCTGTCCAGAGCCCAAAACTTTCATTTCAGGGTCCCCTGAGCAGTGGGAGGCAGGAGCTGGTCATCTGTCCATCTCCAGCTCCACAAGCTCAGTGCTGGGGGAACCCATAGCCCAATCTCCTAACACTAGGATCATAAGAAATAGAGCCAAAAGAGACAGGGATGTCACCTGGCCCTCACCTCTCTGCCACAGCAGTCTCATCACATGCCCGGTGGTTCTGCAGCTGCTTGAAGAGACACCTCCAAGCAAGCCTCCAGCCAAACCCTACGCAGGAGGACACCCAGGACACACACAACGGCTTTTCTCACATGGGTGCAGCCACGGATCACCTCAACAGTTTCCATCCCAAATACAGGTGCCGTCACCCCCTGCTCTCCTGGAACACTTCCACCCAGCTCCACTCTCTTGGGGGCACCACTGGCATCGGCAACAAAATCTCACAATGTACCCAAAGTCCTCATTGAATAACAAGCACCACAAGCCCATTCAGGAAGCGGGTGTCTAGCCAAGACCTCCAGCACTCCCCAGACTCTGGTAGGGAACCATGTGATAACCATGATTTCAACACCCAGGACCACACAGGGGATGATTTCAACACCAGCGGAAGCCTCCGTTGGTCACACACATCTGGTTGCCACTCACTAGTTCTCCATCATTGGAATTGTTCCAGGTCAGATTGGACAGAGCTTTGAGCAACCTGCCCGCATGGCAGGGGGTTTAGATGGGATGATCTTTGGAGGTCCTTTCCAACCCAAACCACTCAGTGAGTCCATGATTCTGTGGAGAAAGCCAAGCCACTACAGCCTGCACCATGCTGCAGATGTGCAAGCCAAGGGAGGACCTGCACCCACATGCATCATGTATGTGACCCTTCAACTCCACCATATACCAGGCAGAGCCTAGCAAAAGGCAAAAGCACCCAGTTACTGGCATGAGGGGCAGAGGAAACTTCTCCCAAAGCGACCAGACCGCTCTCATCTCTCCCTCAAGCATCAGGATTACATCCTGACTATGACACTGAGCTCACAGCACGGTATCACTTCTCCTCCCCACTCTTGTCCCCTGCATCCCACAGCCATGAACTGCTCTTCTCCCATTCTGCAGGGAGGACCCCACTTGAGCCCCTGCCATGCTGCATCCACCCCCTGCTCCACAGGCACCAGCTCCCTCTTCCCCATGGGGGAGTCGGCTGAGCTGTACCCAATGCAGCTCAGGAACAACTGCTCTCAGTTTGCATTTCATGTCAAAGCTGGCTGTTTCTGTGTCAGGTACCAAAAGGGCTTACATGCACAAAAGAGCTGCTTTTTCAACCATGTGGTTGAGTCTGGCTCTGTCTTCACTCCTGCCCACCAGGTGCTCGTGCTGATCAACCCCACGAGCCCAGCAGCTCAGCCAGTTTGCAATCTACCTCCCTGTCCATTTATTTAACCCATACTTTGTACATGGGGATATTATGGGAGCCAGCGTCAAAAGCCTTGCTAAAGCCAAGACAAACAACACCCACTACTCTCCCCACACCCACCAAGCCAGCTTTCATAGAAACTATCAGGTTGGTCAGGCATGATTTCCCCTTCATAAACCTTTGCTCCAGATCACCTTCTTGTCCTTCACGTGCCTGGAAATAAGTTTCCAGGATTAGCTGCTCCTTCCCAGGTGCCATGTGAAGGCTGACCAGCCTGAAGCTCCCCTGATCTTCCTCCTGGCCCCTTCTGAGGACAGGAGCGACATTTGCTTTCCTCAGTCTTCACATACCTCCCTGATCACCATCAGCCTTCAATGATAGTTACAAGTGGCCTCGCAACGACCCCAGCTGGCTCCCCCAGCACTATAGGCTCCCCCAGCACTATAGGCTCACCCTATCAGGGCCCCCAGATCTGTGTATGCCATTCTGAAGTGTTCCCAAACCCGATACTCTTCTACTAAGGGTCAGCCTTCGCTAATCCAGACTTTCAAAGTGATCTCAGGGGGTCCTTCCTGACTCTGCAGTTTTGTTTAAGGCCCTCCAATGGGACTGAGCTCATGCAGTGCCAACCTCCCCAGGTGAGCAAATATTTCATACCAAAATCTGTTTTGAACATGAGATAATGCCTTTACTCTACCCAGCACCTCTTCCACTGCTCTCTCCATCACCAGAGCAAGACAGAATCGGCACCGTCTGGCTGCTGGGAAGAGACGCTTCTTTGCTGTTCACCCCTGCCCTGGTGCAGGCACCTACCCAGCATAAATTACTTGTTTTCAGAAATATTTCCACTTGGCAAACAATAAAGACAAGTCCCCTCAGTCAGTGACCACCAGCAGATACTTGCCTCCAGCTCCATCAAAGCACCCCTCTTGGGCGACAAGAATGCATATTTTGAGGTCCACTTGATTACTGTAAGGCTTTTGCCCAAAAATTTAAAAAAGCAGGATGAAGAAAAGCAACTTTCCAAAATATGGCTCACAAACCACCCAAGGTCCAGACAGTGTCCACCCTGCCAAGCCGCTCCTCTCCCAAGGGGCTGGCACTGTCCTAACACCCACCCACGCGGGACATCAACACTTTCCATGCCATCACAGGATGCAGCAGCTCACAGCCCAAAACATCAAGAACTCAAATGCAGCCTTTGCCTAAAAACCACTTTTAAGACCAGATGCCGGCAGGGGAATACATGGAGGCAGCGTGAGGGCAACAGTGAACTCATGGAGCGCAACCTCAGCTCATACAGTTCCAGACTCTCCTATGGCTTTGGTAATAACCCTTGATGCACCACGTCAAGGGCTGCTCCCAAAGGTGGAGGATGCTCAGGGAGGAGAGGGGAAAGCCTGGCCTTCAAGAAGTCATCAAGAGCAACTCACTGGAAAAAGACACCAGTTCCAGGAGAGGGTTACTCATCCCTGTGGCCACCAGAAGCAATGTGGGACACTGAGCTCTGGTGCCCGTTGGCAGAGAAGAGCCAAGAGGAAAGAATCTCCCAGGTGAGACCTGGAGCAAAGCCCTCACCAGCAAGGAAAAAATAGATAAAACTGAATGAAATCCCCTAAAAAAAAGAAAACCCTCCCAGGCTGAGAGACTGGGCAGAGGTCATGCAAGTTTTCTCTTCTCTCTGGCTTGCCAGGGATGACCAGACAGCCACTGACCATCACTGTCACTAACATGGTGCAGCTGTTGTGACTGGGGTGACAGATTAACAACCAATTTCCTTGTCCTTATCATCCAGCATCTGAAAAGGTCACATATTCAGGCTGCTGAGTCTGGAATATCAACCCAAACCCCATTTCTAAACTCTGTCACAAGCCAGGATTTATGGTAACACCTCCCCAGACCACATGTCACCATCTCCAGAGGAGACTGGTCCAAACACAGCACGCCATTGCCAACAGGAAAGGAACTGGAGCATGCTAACAACATGACAAGTCCCCGAAAGGACAGCCCAGCAATCTACTGATTGCATTAACTGCATCTACAAGCCAGCCATGTTATGCAGAAAGTCTCAGGTGTAACAAAAACTATGCAGCAGTGCCACATCCCATGAAACCATTCCCAGCCACAGGTCAGGATACTGGGGACAGCCCCAGAGGACTGGATGCACCAAATGATCAACGGGGTGTCCAGGGTGTAGACACAACTGGGGTGCACCCTTACATCTCCATCCCACCCTGTGCACACAAAGCTGCAGAGCATCTGCAACGTGCACCAGTGAGCATGCACTTATTAGAGGCAGGGGAGTGAAGCCCTTATAATTAAGCAGCAAATTGCAGGGGAAGAATGCCAATAGGATTTTTTTTCCCTTCTGAATAATGTCTAGCTTATAAGCAGCAACTGACCCAGGTTATGGTAGGACCTTCCCTTGATATCTCACTTCCCAGTTGCTCACGTCATCAGCCCTGCTCTAACTTCTGTGATTTCTACCTGCCTTATGAATTAACTTGAAAATACCTCAGGGGCCCTTTCCTGCAGCTCTGCTCTAGCTGAAGAAACAAAATCCGGGGTTGGCACCTACAAAATCAGCTTCCCAAAGAGGGGTTGCCACCGGCCTGGCACCATGGCTGGGAAGCCCCTCCCCTCTGGCCAGCACCCTGCACATCAAGTCCAAGCAAAGCTGGATCTGAAGAAACAGCACTGAGGGTTGGTGTTTTGGGGGATGATTTGGAGGTGGGGGAGGAGGCAATGCAGACGACCTGATGCATGCACAGCCCCTGCAGACCCCAGAGTGCTCAGGGATGCAGGACCCACAACCCAGCCGTGCAGCCTGTGGGTTTGTGCAGGAACCTTATCTGCAGATTACGATTTTTGGTTAAATCTTCAGCTGGACAACTGGGATGCATTCTGCTGTTCCAGTAGCAGGTGGTGGGAATGGCTCCTCTCCTGTGCTGCTTCACTGCAGGTGTTTCACCTTGCTGATTGGTGGAAGCTGTCTGCCTGCACCCTGCCAGACTGTGGGTAGGGCGCATGGCTCCAGCGCCATCCCTTTCCTCCCATCACAGCAAGTGAGCCAGCACTTGGAAACAGTGCTCTGGAAAACTCTATGAGCCCCAATGACTGCAGCACACCTCCTCACAGCCACCACTGCTAGCAGACACGGACTTGGCCATGACCTTGGAGATTCAAACCAGTACAGAATTGAGAGAGATCACAGAATCATAGAATTGTTAAGGTTGGAAAAGACCCTAAAGATCATCAAGTCCAACCGCTAACCTATCACTGCCAAGTCCAGCACTAAACCATATCCTCAAGCACCACGTCTACCCTTCTTTTAAATACCTCCAGGGATGGAGACTCAACCACCTCCCTGGGCAGCCTGTTCCTATGCCTGACAACCCTTTCGGTGAAGAAGTTTTTCCTAATATCCAACCTAAACTTCCCCTGGCGCAGCTTGAGGCCATTTCCTCTCGTCCTATCGCTTGTTACTAGGGAGAAGAGACGAACCCCTGCCTCGCTACAACCTCCTTTCAGGCAGTTGTAGAGAGCGATAAGGTCTCTCCTCAGCCTCCTCTTCTCCAGGCTAAACAACCCCAGCTCCCTCAACCTCTCCTCATAAGGCTTGTTCTCCAGACCCTTCAAAAACTTTGTTACCCTTCTCTGGACACGCTCCAGCAACTCAATGTCCTTCTTGTAGTGAGGGGCCCAAAACTAAACACAGTTTTCAAGATGCGGCCTCACCAGTGCCGAGCACAGGGGGATGATCACCTCCCTGCTCCTGCTGGCCACACTATTCCTGATACAAAGCCAGGATGCCATTGGCCTCCTTGGCCACCTGGGCACACTGCTGGCTCGTGTTCAGCCAGATGTCAACCAACGCTCCCAGGTCCTTTTCCTCCAGGCAGCTCTCCAGCCACTCCTCCCCAAGCCTGTAGCGTTGCCTGGGGCTGGTGTGACCCAAGGGCAGGACCCGGCACTTGGCCATGTTGAATCTCATACCGTTGGCTCTGGCCCATCGATCCAGCCTGTCCAGGTCCCTCTGCAGAGTCTTCCTACCCTCAAGCAGATCAATACTCCTGCCCAGCTTGGTGTCATCTGCAACCTTACTGAGGGTGCACTCAATCCCCTGATCCAGATCATCAATGAAGATATTGAACAGGACCGGCCCCAACACTGAGCCCTCGGAAACCCCGCTCATGACTGGCCACCAACTGGATGTGACTCCATTCACCACCACTCTCTGGGCTCGGCCGTCCAGCCAGTTTTTAACCCAGCGCAGAGTGCACTTGTCCAAGCCATGAGCAGCCAGCTTCTCTAGGAGAAGGCTGTGGGAGACAGTGTCAAAGGCCTTACTAAAGTCCAAGTAGACAATGTCTACAGCCTTTCCCTCATCCACTAAGGAGATCACCTTATCATAGAAGGAGACCAGGTTAGTGAGGCAGGATCTCCCTTTCATAAACCCATGCTGGCTGAGCCCGATCCCCTGGGTGTCCTGCATGTGCTGCGTAGTGGCACTCAAGATCCTGGCGTAGGCAAGATGGCTTCCAGCACGACTGCTGAATCACAGCTGAAGTGAGCTGGCACTGAAGCAGAGCTCTCACCAGAGGGAAATCCAGGGAACTTTGGAGAAACGGGAACTGGAAATATATGGGTTTGATGGATGGACTACAGATGGATAGGAAATTCACTGGATGGCCATGTTCAAAGATATACAGACAATGGCTCAATGTGAAAGTGGATACCTGCAACAAATAGTATCCGTACGGGGACCAATATTATTTCATAACTTTATCAATGACATAGACATTCAAACTGAGTGCACCCTCAGCAAGTATGTGGATGAACCAAGCCAAACAGTGCAGTCAATACACTGGACGGAAGGGGTGGAATTCAGAGGGACCCAGACAGGCTTGAGAAGTAGGCCAGTTGAAGCCCATGAAGTTCAACAATGCCAAGTGCAAAGTCCGACACCTGGGTCACGGCACTCCCCAGTACCAGCACAGACTGAGGGAGGGAGGGAGGGAGGGAGGGGGGAAGGAGGGAGGCAGGGAGAGCAGCCCCACAGTGAAGGACTGGGGAATACTGGTGGGTGACAAAGAGGTCATCAGCCAGCAATGTGCGCTTGCAGCCCAGAAAGCCAACTGTCTCCAAGAGTTGCATCACCAGCAGCACAGCCAGCCGGTCGAGGGAGGGGATGCTGCCCCTCTGCTCTGCTCTCCTCAGACACCCCCGGAGCTCTGCGTCCAGCTCAGGCGTCCCCAGCACAAGACACACACGGACCTGGTAGAGCAAGTCCGGAGGAGGCCACCAAAATGCTCCGAGGCCCGGCACACCCCTGCGATGGAGAAAGGCTGAGAGAGTTGGGGGTGTGCAGCCTGGAGAAGAGACGGCTCTGGGGAGCCCTTACTGCCGCCGCTCAGTACTTTAAGGGGGCTTATAGGAAAGAGGGAGAGAGACCTTTCACCACGGCCTGCAGTGACAGGACAAGGGGCAGTGGTTTAAAACTGATCAGGGGTGGGGTAAGGCTGGACATTGGGAAGAAATGTTGTACCATGAGGGTGGGGAAGACACTGGCACAGGCTTCCCAGAGAAGCTGTGGATGCCCCATCCCTGGCAGTGTTTAAGGTCAGGTTGGACGAGGCTTTGGGCAACGTGGTCTAGTGGAGGATGTCCCTGCCTATGGCAGGGGGGTTGGACTGGATCACCTCAGAAGGTCCCTTCCAGCGCAAACCACTGTGAGTCCATGATTTTATGAACCTTCACATCCAGCGCAACAAAACCGCTACATGAGAAGGGAGTGAAAGATATGCCAAAGTGAAGGATGTGAGGTTTGATGACCAAGGCCCACAGCTTGGCCAGCTTAACAAGTGAGTCACTAATTCATTTTTAAGCCTAAGGATGTTGCGCTTTTACAAGGGTGCATTGTGTTCACATGGGAAGGTGTTGGCAGTGGAGGGACTGCAGTGTGGCCTCTGTGAGAAGACAACAGGAGCTGTCCCCTTGCTGGGCACAGCCAGTGCCCCCTGTCTCCAAGACAGACCCACTGCTGCCCAAATCTGAGCCCATCAGTGACACTGATGGTGCCTCTGTAATAATGTATTTCAGAAAGGGTAAGAAAACCACTGTGCAACAGCAAATGTGAGAGAGGAGTGAGAATATGTGAGAGGAACAACTCTGCAGACACCAAGGTCAGTGAAGAAGTAGGGAAAGGAGGTGCTCTGGGCTCTGGAGCAGAGATTTCCCCACAGCCTGTGGAGAAGAGCACGGTGATGCAGGTTGTCCCACTGCAGCCCATGGAGGACCCAATCCTGAGAGCAGGTGGACGTGCCCTGAAGGAAGCTGTGACCCTGGGGAGAGCCCATCCTGGAGCAGGTTTTGTCCTGTCTGCAGACTGAAGCTGTAACTGCGGCCCTGACACACAAAGCCATCACCCACCCACAAGCTCCCCAGTGCCTTGCCGTCCCCAGGCTTGCAAAGCAACCGCAGTCCCCACTATTCACTCCCAATTCCCTGAGCAAACAGCCTCAGACTCACCAGGACCTGAGATAAGCTGGCATCTTGTCCAGCAGGAGAGTCCACCTTCATGGTGGGGGAAGAAGCCAGGGGACACGCTGGTCCTGGCTTTGGAACATGCATGAAGCTAACCTCTCCATGGCAGGCCCAAAAGGCTTCCTCCCAGCCCTGCATCCCCTGCACCAATACCTAAAGCTGGGCAGAAGGAAGGTGGACACAAGTCCACAGTGTGGGCAAACCGGGGACATGGCAAAGGAGCCTGACAAGGGGAAACAAAAATAAACCCCAAGTCCTAATCAAGCTTTTGGGCAGCTCCCAGCCACAAACAATGCCCAGCTTGGGAAACTGAAGGTCACAGTCGTACCCAGTAATGTCCCATGGATGCCTGGGTTGCATGCCTGGCAAGGTGATTGTCCCGCTCCGCTCCGCGCTGGGGCAGCCTCACCTCGAGTGCTGGGTACAGTTTTGGGCACCACAGTACATTAAGGATATAAAGCTACTAGAGACTGTCCAGAGAAGGGCCACGAAGTTGGTGAAGGGTTTAGAGAGGAAGCTGTATGAGGAGCAGTTAAAGTCCCTGGGTTTGTTCAGCTGGAGCAGAGGAGGCCGAGGGCAGCCCCATGGCGCTCTGCAGCTCCCTCCCAAGGGGAGGAGGAGGGGCAGGGCTGGTCTCTTCTCTCTGGTGACCAACGCCAGGACCCGAAGGGATGGCAGGGAGATGTGCCAGGGGAGGGTTAGGCTGGGCATTAGGAGAAGGCTCTTCCCCCAGAGGGTAGTGGAGCCCTGGAACAGGCTCCCCAGGGAGGCATCACGGCACCAGCCTGGCGATATTCCAGAAGCACTTGGCCAAGGCCCTCAGAGACATGGTGTGAATTTGGGGTGTCCTGTGCAGGGACGGGAGTTGGATTTGATGATCCTTGTGGGTCCCTTCCAGCTCAGGGCATTCTGTGATTCTAGGGTTGGTGAATGCCTGTGCGGATGTCTACGCACACCCCATGGGAGGGCTGACAAACACCTCTGCAGACATCCACACAGTCAGGAGAAGGGCTGGAGGGCAGCAGCTTCCAAAGGCAAGCTCTGTGCAGGCATCAGGGCTCTGCTGAACAGGCTGGAGCTGGCAGCTGCAGGAGCAGCAACCACTCCGAATAAGCAGCTCCCAGGCACTTGCCAGCAGACAGACCCCACCACCCAGCTCTCTGCAGGGTTCCCAATTAATGGCAAATGGGCAGCAATACACGCCTGCAGGGATTAATCATCCTCCTGGGTTGCAGGGAAATCATTATTCCCAACTACCCCGGTGCAGCTGCTGATGCACCAGCACAGGATGCACAGCCCGGCAGCACTGAGACGCAGGCAGGCAGGCAGCAGTGCTGGGGAGCAGGCAAGCAGGCAGCAGCCCCCGGGATCAAAAACGCAGTGCAGTAGGAGTGCAGCAGGCAAAGACCCGAGAGAAAGGGAGCTGGCGCATCATGTCAGGAGAGTAGGCAGCAGCTACATGTGCTACATGCTGAAGGTGGGTGGTGTAGCAAGGCAATAAAGTACAGGGATTTGGGGGGGAGTTTAGGGGGAAATAGGAGATACTTTCTGGGTGAATATTTTCTCCTAAAGCAAGAGCCAAAAAGATTTGGAACAATATTCAAACACTTGATTACTGCAGCAATTCATACATACAGCAGCATTGTGTTAACTACCTTTTAAAAAATGAACAAGATTATATTCCAAACCTTCCCCTAAGAATAATTTTTTTTGGCCTTACCACATCATAATATTAGGCCACACTTTGTACGCTATTTTTGAGCACTGGGTAAAATATTGGTTTGGGTCTCCAAGCTAAGAGTGGAAATTCTATTTTCAGTGTTCTTCCTCTCCCATTTTGTGAGCGTACCGGTTTCTGCCCCTCTGGGTGCAGATCCACATGCCACACAGCCCCGCTGCTGTGCAACGGGCCAGCAAAACTGGACTGGACTATCCTACGATCCTATTCTAGGTGTCATTGTTTTGTCATTATTCAGAACTAAAAAGGTCACAGGCATCTCATGAATACTTCCAGCAGCATTGTTGGTGTTGCCTGAACGCTGAACAACTCCAGTCTCGTTCTTGAAGGAGTGAGGCAAGCTCAGCAGTAAGCAACAGCCAAACTGGCTGCAGCACTCGTGTCCGTTCACTCCAGAGGACAATTACAGCAGACCCAGGGACTCCCCATTTCTGAGCTAGACACAACACAGCCTAAAGGTAAGAGGACCCATTCTGGCAAACACCAGCCCCATCTAGCATAAAGTCTCCCGTGTTGCAGCCAAAGTCTCCCCTCGGCACATGATCACCTACCTAACCAGCCCAGCCAAACGGTGCCCGCACGCCCGTGGCAGGCACCTATCCCACCTCCTCCTCCAGAGCCAGCCCACATGCACACCTTGCTGTGCTCCTGTTTCTCCACACTACAAAAGCCCTCGGAGTCCTTCGCCACTTGAATTTCCTGCTCCATCTGCCTGCTTCCTCCCACCACCTGCCTAAAACCTGCACTTATATCAACCCTTCCTCCTCTCCCTCCTTCCAACCACACACACTGCCCTGCCACATGTGGGTAACGGTTACCGAAAGACATAGACACAGCTGCTATTTTCCCAGCTGCGCCAAACCCAGTGGGTTTCTACCAATAATTACCCCCCCCCCAGGTTGTTTCCAGCAGTTTCCCATTCACCATCCCAACTTTTTCATCTTTCCACAAATTAGATATAGCTCTATAATGCCAATTCTTAGAACCCCACCCCACACAGGCAGGAGCCCCTTGCTGCAGCAGAGCCTGCAACACAGTCCCCAGACGCAGGTGATGGTGGGGACCCAGGAGATCACAGGACCTGGCCACACTCCTGCTCATGCCTGCACCTCTGCCCTGCTCTGCTCTCCCAGCCAGATCCACGCTCCCTCGCTGCTCCCACATGCCTGGAAAGTGCATAGCCTTCCCCATGCTGCAGCTTGCAACAGTGCCAAAGTAATCCTGGGAAAGCACAGTAACAGGATTTACGGCTTGCTCATCTCAGCCCTCCTAAACTCGTTTCTGCAAATAACAGATTATCCCCCAGTCTCAACACTGAGACAATGGAGATTTAGCAAGAGAAAGCTGAGATCTAGCTGCAAAGCATATACTGCTGGGTTTGGATGAGGTGTGCTGGAGAGCATCCTACCCCAGCTCATGGCCTCTGCCTGCACAGGCAGCACCCCCAGTGCCCTGTGGTATGCCAGCCCTGAGGCAAGGACACGCTGTTGTGTACTGAGCGGCACTGCTGGGTGATACAGCCACTCATGCAGCAGGGACGTGGCTCTGAAGAGTGTCAGTGCTGCAAAAGCCACGTGCACACAGCCATGCAGGGCAGGGCTCGCCTGCCTGCCAAGCAGATGCCAGGCTGCAGTCCCCTGATCTTGCCATTTCCTTTTCCCTGTGCTTCCCAAAGCAGCCCCATGTTTCTGCTCTTTCACCTTTTAGCCTTCAAGCCCTCCTCATCTGCCTCCCCTGCCAACACCAAGCCCAAGAGCTAAAACCATTAGAAATCACAGTAATTTTCATGTGACATGCAGCATAAAAGGGGATGGGGAGGGGACCCTGGCTGCTGTAAGCAGACGAGAGAAACTCAACCACAGGTCAGAGTCAAAAGCAAGCAACACCCAAGAGCACTGCAACGCATGTCCCCATGCAATCCAGCATCCCACCCACTGGGGCCGGTACTGCACCCCACTCGCTGCCCACTGGAGCAGGGCTTCTGCTGCAGAGGGGTCTCCAGCTCCTCTTCTGGCCCCAGCATCCAGGGTCCAGCCAGCACCAACTGCTACAAATCCAGCAGGGAGAGGTACAGAGAGCCCAAGGACAGCCGTGCAGCCAGATGCCTCAGACAGCAACCCAGCCTGCTGAACCCATGGCTTGCTGGAAGAGCCCCAACCTGGCCAACCTGCTGGGCAAGAAGGACTAAACTCTTCCAGCCAGTGCTGCAAGGGGCACAGCTGCCATAACCCCCCTCATTTTTGCTCCTTTCCCTTCTTCCTCCCTCCTTCCAACCTTCTCAGGCAAACAACTCACCCTGTGGGAAAGGGCACGCAGCTTCATGGTGCAGCCGGTGCCACCAGTGCAGCACACGCAGCCCCAGCCTGGCTTGGCTCACCCACACGCCTGGACCCCAGCCACAGCTCAAGGACCAGCCACGGCTGGTAAGCACCAGGGGAGGAGATGCAGGGTGCGGAGTGCAGCCGAATTTGCACACAGACGTGAGGGTGCAACAGGGCTCTGGGCAGTGCTGGCCCCGTGTCCCCTCACCCCCATGGCTGCTTGCCTCCTACCAGTCGCTCTGTCCCAAAGCACCCAGGACACAGGAAGAACAGGGGCTGCAGTACCATCCCAGGGCTACACTGCTACACTTGGCACAAAGCCAAGGAGCCACGGGAGCTCTCCTGCGTTACAACAGGAGCACAGTAACTCCAGCAGCAAGGACGGGCTTCTGCTCCACAAGTTACCTCCTTGTTGCCCACCATGCAATGGGCTCTGGGGTGCAACAGGGTGCACAGCCCAAAGGAGATAAAGTTTTCTGGCAAAAGCTGCACCTTGTGGCAGTGATAAAATTTCTTCCAGGAGTGCCACTAACTGTTTGGTCTAAATTAAGCCCAGAATAATTACAGAGCAGCTGATTTTTATTCGGGTTTTTTATGTTGCCATGAATCACACTACAGTTAATTGATATTTACTCTGCATTCACTCTGTGTTATGGATCACCCAGCGTTGTTCAGGATGACAGAGCAGACAATAGGTGCTGGCAATCACAAAGCTCAGGCTTGCAGGGGGGCTACACAGCCGCTGAACAGTAAAAGGGAACTGGACTAACACATGCCACATCAAGGGGACACAAAAGAAAAAGAAAAGGGAGAGAGGACAAAGATGGCCCAGTCACCCTCACTGGTACTGGGATGAGGCACAGAAAGTCCATGCATCCTAGTCTCATGGGCAGCACCTGAGGGCAGGCAGCAGGTGCCACCATGCTGGGTGCGACGTGGCTATGGGAGCTCACATGGGTCCGTGCTGAGCAGCAGCGCAGCCAGGAAAGGTGAGGACCAGCGTGAGCATCCCTGCACCCATGCTCTCCCCTGCTCCACCTGCACCCTGCAACACCCGCTGAATCAGTGCCAGGAGGTGCTGGGCTGGTTTAGTGCAGAAGGGAGGCGCTTTGCCAGCTTGTGCCCCAGCTCCACTAGGGGTGCCCTGGAGACACCAGAGAGGGCTGGACTGTCCACTCCCTGGACAGCTGTCTCCACAACTGAAGGTACAGACGAGCCTCTTGCTTACATGCAGAGGTGCCACCACAACCCGCCAACCCTCACTTTGTCCACCTCCTTCAAACACTCATCGTCTGTGGGTGCCTGGGCCCAGGCTGGGCCCGGGTAGCCCCGACCCATCCCACACAGACAGACCCCGACTTCCATGGGGGTAGCAACATGACAAGGTAAGAGAAGGATACTCAGTCTGAAAACCTCAAGAAATGCTGACTAGCAGCCAGGGCTCCCCCAAAATCCTGGAGACCTCACGCCCTGGGGTACCTCAGCCCTTCAAAAGCAGAGCTGGGACAGGTGGTGGGGACAGGGAAGGCAGTGACTGCACAAAGACCTTGCAAAATGGCTGAGCTACTCCATGGCTCCAACAGGATGAAGCCAGAAGGGCAAACAGCTATTTAAGCTAAATATATTTGTTCTTGGGGTGACATTGGTATGTAAATTGATCATAAATAGACTCAGGCTGGAAATGAGAAGATGGCTCCCAACCGCTAGAGGTTAAGTCCTAGAGCAGCCCTTCAACAAGAATTACCAGGAGAACAAACAAAACTCTTTCAAGATGGAGCTGGAGAAATGTGTGAAAGGGTGCTCAAAAGCATCTCTGTGTGCAGCCACGCAAGGCAGCCCCTGAGTAAAGCATGGCATTGCTGTAACTACCACAAGCATCATTAGCACAGCTCTGCTTGGGATGCCCAAGGCAAGCATGGGTTTGAAGCTGCTCTGCAGGAGCTCCTGGACATCCAAAGTGGGTAGAGGAACTTCCCATCCCTGCACCAAGCACCCCTCCAGTTTCTCCATCTCACCCCAGGTTTGCTGCACCGGGCAGCACCAGCAGAGCCGTGAGGCCATCCCTTACCATGGCTGCACCAAGCTCGGGGTGAAAGAAAGCCTGAGAACATCTTTCTCTTAGGGACCTGCCCGGAGCAGGAAGAAGAGCAGGATGCAGAGAGCAAGGGTGGCACATGACACCTCCTCCCCACTGCCCTCATGAGCACCCGCGCCTTCCCACACATACTGCTGCCAGCACAACTAAGTACCTTAGCCACAACACGGCTTCTCATTTTGGTGTCAGCTCACCTGCCTCAAAGCCATGGCAGGAGGAAGCAAGCGGGCAGCAGCTCACAGCACTGCAGGCAGCAGGGGCAGTTACAGGGGAGGAAGACGGGGCTCCACACTCCCCCTCCTCCAACGAGCACGGCCCAGCAAAGCAAGGGCTCCCTGGTTCCTGAAGCAAACAGGCAGCTCTGCTGCCACACCATGCTCTGCCACACCTCAACAAGGCTGAAGAACCACCTCGGTTGGTGGGGACCCTGCCATCTACCAGCTGCACTGGTGTCCTCCCCAGCCCCAGCCCTGCTCTGGGAGGTGTGGTGAGCAGCCAGACCCCGTCCAACCTCCCTGGGCCACTCGGGATTTTACGTCCATCAAATCCACTCCACATCTTGCCACCCAGCGAGGCCAAGTGCGAGGTCCTACACCTGGGTCAGGGCACTCCCCAGTACCAGCACAGACTGAGGGAGGGAGGGAGGGGGGAAGGAGGGAGGCAGGGAGAGCAGCCCCACAGTGAAGGACTGGGGAATACTGGTGGGTGACAAAGAGGACATCAGCCAGCAATGTGCGCTTGCAGCCCAGAAAGCCAACTGTCTCCAAGAGTTGCATCACCAGCAGCATGGCCAGCCGGTCGAGGGAGGGGATGCTGCCCCTCTGCTCTGCTCTCCTCAGACACCCCCGGAGCTCTGCGTCCAGCTCAGGCGTCCCCAGCACAAGACACACACGGACCTGGTAGAGCAAGTCCGGAGGAGGCCACCAAAATGCTCTGAGGCCTGGCACACCCCTGCGATGGAGAAAGGCTGAGAGAGTTGGGGCTGTGCAGCCTGGAGAAGAGACGGCTCTGGGGAGCCCTTACTGCCGCCGCTCAGTACTTTAAGGGGGCTTATAGGAAAGAGGGAGAGAGACCTTTCACCACGGCCTGCAGTGACAGGACAAGGGGCAGTGGTTTTAAACTGATCAGGGGTGGGGTAAGGCTGAACATTGGGAAGAAATGTTGTATCTTGAGGGTGGTGAGACACTGGCACAGGATGCCCAGAGAAGCTGTGGATGCCCCATCCCTGGCAGTGTTCAAGGTCAGGTTGGACGGGGCTTTGAGCAACATGATCTAGTGGAGGATGTCCCTGCCCATGGCAGGGGGGTTGGGCTGGATCACCTTAGAAGGTCCCTTCCAACCCAAAGCACTCTGTCAGTCTATCTCCCTACTTCAGGTTGAGGAGCTGGAGCCATCTTTGTCATGCCCCTGTAGTGCACTGTGGACAAACCCTGCAGCCCTGCTGCGCCAAAAACCTCATGTGGCCAGACCTGAGCAGGATGCGACTGGGGCAGGGACACCATGGTGAATGGAGGGATACAGTGCTTTACTTTCTGTGTCCAGGACCCTTGCTCTGCTGTGGCCACACTTGCTTCACCATAGCTCTAGCTCCTCTTGCCACCACCTCCAAGGTCTCCTGAAGTCTGGGCTGGCTCTGATTTCCCACCCCAGGGAAGCCAGTAGAAGCAGCACAGAGGGTAGAGAAGCAAAGAGAGTCCAGGAGAACAAAGTCAGGCTTTTCACCGGAACCCTCATTCGTCCTCTCCCACTGCTCCTCTTGAAGGAGCACCATACAAGCTGAGCCTGAAGCCTCCAATACAGCATGACTGCAGCACCAGGTCTTCAAGGATACCTCCTCTCTGCCCTGGTGGTGTCAGGCACCGGGGGGAATGTACCCCCAGAAAAACCACTGCACAGTGGGAAACTGAGCTAAGATGGCACAGAAAGCAGTGTCCAAGGAGGGCAGCTCCAACAAGAACCAGCTGCAGCCTCCCTTCATCCCAGCAGTGCCAGAGCAGCATCTCCTCTGAGCAAAGCGGGATTCCAGCTGTAACACCTACCAAACAGACCTGGTCAGTAGCAAGGTTATGCTTACATGAGAGCACAGATCTTGCTCAGATGTGTCTGGCCGGGGCCTAGGCACCAAGACAGTTCCAATCTGCCTTTTTGGCACTGGCCAGATGTGTTGCTTCAACGCATTAGAGGTGAGCAGCTATAATTTGTCTCCCTGACCACCTGGCACACCTCTCTGCCACCGGAGATGGTCTTCTAGGAATTAGAGGCCACTCTCCAAATAACTCAAACATCCTCCAGCAGACGGAGAGCCTGAACAAAGTCACCTTGTGCCCTGATGTCCAAAGCCACCACCTCAAGTCTGCGCAGCTTAAATTATGAAAATGGCGGTCAAGTGTACACGCAACTGCACCTCCCCTTCCATCCTGGTGCAGATCCATAACGGACCTGCTTCCAGGTCTGAAACATTTATCAGGTCTTCCAAAGCCTGAGATGGACTGAGCTGACAGGCTGAAAGACATGACCAGATTTGAAGATTTACGTTCCTGGAGGCAATCCATTCAGCGAACAGCATCCGTTATATAACGCAGTGATGATGAGTTGTGGAGCCCGGCTGCGGGGAGCAATGCGGTGCACAGAGAAGACAAATGGCAGAGAAGTCCTTCCTTACCACTACAGAAAAAACCCAGCAGCATTTCATTCTGTTCTGGTTGGCAACTTGCCATGCAAAGTCACCTCCTCTGGGGAGCAGCCTGGACAAAGGACCGAGGACCAACAGCTTAATTCAAGCACAAGGAGTGACAACAGATGCAGCAGCTCACCAGGAAGGATTTTAGGAACAGGTTTATCAGGAGCTGTGACTCAAATCAGAAGCAGCAGCAGCAATGGCTCCAACCCGAGGAGAAATACAGCCCCTCAGCTGCTCTGAGCCCACTCAAGCTCTGACAGGATGCTGCCCACTCTGCAGCGCAGAGCTGCTCAGCACAGAGACCCTCTCTGTCCCCCTGATACCAGGAGCAAACCCACCAGTGCTGCAAGGTGCAGGGAGGCAGGTGGGTGAGGGGCTGCCACCCTGCCAGCACCATGGCAAAGCCAGCCAGCTGCCCACCCACTGGATGCCAAAATAAGCCCAGGCAGCAGTGGCAACAAGGATCCGAGAACAGTCTGTGCAGCCAGATCAGTGGGAAGGGAGGGGAGAGGAGGAATGAGCCCTTCTGTGCAACGTGGATCCAGCCCAGCACCTCCATCATGAGCTGTGCAGGTAGGTAAATCCAGGTCTTACACAGACACCTGGACCTCACCTTCTTCTGCAACAGCAGAGCATGTGCAGAAAAGCACCAAGGGCTTGCATCCACCTAAGCCTGTGTCATTTGAGACACAGGTTCCAGTGAGCCTCTCTCATCTATCAAGAGCCCCTGAAAAAGCAGCAAAGCAATTCAGCCAGCAGACACTGTACATCCATCCATCCACCCATCCCTCCCTCTGCTCAGTGCTCCAACGGCAACTCTAACCACTGATCATCCATTTTCCGAATTACCAGCCCAACTCTGTCCTGATCTTCTGAAGCCCCACTCCAAGGTCCTCCAGCTCTAGGAGGGACTTGCCAGTGGTGTTTAAGGAGCTTGTATCTCTTGACAGAGGCACGGTTTGATGGTCCTGTGGACGACCACATACCAAACTGAGCTGTGCCATGCACAGCACACACTTGCTTCTGGAATGAGAAGTCTGTGTCTTTCTTCTGATACCCTGGAGGATGACTTCCATCACCTTTGTAGTGGAGGTTTCACATGATGCTAAAGTGCTTATAGAGCACTAAGAAGTAACTGAAGTGATGTTCCAGAGGGGACAAGCAACATTCCAAATTCCCCACGAGTTTGGCCCCTGCAACATCTTGCCTTGATTGTCATTACAGACGTCATTCACTTGTCATGTTAAAAAGCAAACACCAGTGAGCACACACCCAGACCAGCCTTTCACTGCCTATGTTTCAGTGCCCCTTGGCTGCATCCCCCTCTCATGCCTCATGGAAACCTTGCTTCTTATTTTCCAAATTCATCTCAATAAATTCACTTCTCTGGATTACAAGCCTTTGCATTAATTACCAGGTTCTCAGCAGACTCAGGAGCACAGGGAGGCGGTGGGGGGCTGCCAGGCACTGTGCCGGCACCCACCATTCCCCGCTGCACTGCCTTCACTACTGTGGGGCCCTGCAATGCCTCCACCCCGCCGAAGCACAGCACTGAACTCCAGCCAAGGTTAACATGGAGGTTAATCCTGTCATTGGTTGAATTCCTGCCACGTTTCATGCATCTCACCAGGGGCTGAGAGAGCAGACAGACATGGAGCGATGGTGCTCTCAGTGTGGCTGAGTCTACTGGGAAATGGAAAAGCTATGAGCAGTACATCAGTTATCGCAGAATGGTTTGGGGTGGAATGGACCTTTAAAGATGATGCAGTCCAGCCCTGAGTTATCCCAAGAGCTGACCCACGGTCCCATGAGACAGAACATGGCCTGCCCTTACAAGGTCACTTAAGTTAAATGCCTCTCTAGGACATTTAAGCAGACCCCTGCAGCTATGTCCAAGGTTGTCTCCTGTCTTGACACCAAGGACGATTTCTAAATGCCCGTCCCCAGGTATCATGGGACAGAAGGCAGCAGCGCTCAGACAGGGTGCACGTCCTGCTCCAGTGGTCCAAGGACATGGGTGCTGCCTACGAACACAGCTCAGCTGACACCACACCACACAGCAGCCTGGGGGGCTGAAGGCTGGTCGGAGACAACGCCCGCTGTCCACCAAGCTGGGAGGGGTCAGTCATGGTGAAACAGCTCTTGCTGATTTGTGGTGGTACATCTGTGAGCAGTGGGTCCATGTGAACCCTATGAAGTTCAACAATGCCAAATGCAAAGTCCGACACCTGGGTCACGGCACTCCCCAGTACCAGCACAGACTGAGGGAGGGAGGGAGGGAGGGAGGGGGGAAGGAGGGAGGCAGGGAGAGCAGCCCCACAGTGAAGGACTGGGGAATACTGGTGGGTGACAAAGAGGACATCAGCCAGCAATGTGCGCTTGCAGCCCAGAAAGCCAACTGTCTCCAAGAGTTGCATCACCAGCAGCACAGCCAGCCGGTCGAGGGAGGGGATGCTGCCCCTCTGCTCTGCTCTCCTCAGACACCCCCGGAGCTCTGCGTCCAGCTCAGGCGTCCCCAGCACAAGACACACACGGACCTGGTAGGGCAAGTCTGGAGGAGGCCACCAAAATGCTCTGAGGCCTGGCACACCCCTGCGATGGAGAAAGGCTGAGAGAGTTGGGGTTGTGCAGCCTGGAGAAGAGACGGCTCTGGGGAGCCCTTACTGCCGCCGCTCAGTACTTTAAGGGGGCTTATAGGAAAGAGGGAGAGAGACCTTTCACCACGGCCTGCAGTGACAGGACAAGGGGTCTGACCAGGGGCGGGGTGAGGCTGGACATAGGGAAGAACTGTTGCACCATGAGGCACAGGCTGCCCAGAGAAGCTGTGGATGCCCCATCCCTGGCAGTGTTCAAGGTCAGGTTGGACGGGGCTTTGAGCAACATGATCTAGTGGAGGATGTCCCTGCCCACGGCAGGGGGGTTGGACTGGATCGTCTCTGAAGGTCATTTCCAACGCAAACTGCCTTGTGATTATGCAAGTCTATCTACCATGAGCACCACTGCACCTCCTGGACACACCACAATATTATAAAACACTAATTTCTAAATGAGGTGTGGGCTTTTCTTTCACTGCCCAGTTTTTTTTCATTATAAACTGAATTGTCTACAATACCAAGGCAAGGTAACACTGTAAAACCAAACCAGAAGCACTCCCAATGTCCTGGACACTTCTTGAAGTCACGTCAATGTCACAGTATCTTATTTGCTGCAGACCTCAGACTTTTAAAGAGTTTTTTATGCTTTTAGGCCAGAAGTCCCCTTTGCAGTCCAAACTCTGGCTCAGCCCCAAGGGGACACCATGCCAACGCATGCTATATGAGCCCAACAGCCAGAAGCAAAGCAATGGCAGCCCTTCCCTAAAAACACCCAAACAGAAACACTGCAACATCACACAGTGCAAGCGCAGACCAAAAGAGCCTGGAGGATTATTGAGCAACAGTCTGAGACATGTGAATTCCCTCGAGAAAATCCCTTGCTTCCAGGCTTGGCCAAGTGAATTTTAGCTGAGGAGCAGCTGCCAGGAGAAGGGAGCGTGAGACAATTTAGGAAGAACCACAATCTTCCAAGCAATGAGCAATATCTATTGATTGGACAGAAAATAATGTGTGTACAGACAACCTCCTGGGACCTCTAGAAACAATTCACAGTCGGATACGAGCAGACATGGAACTGCAGTGGGCAAATGAAGAGAAGTGGATGGGAGGAGGGTGGGTTGCAAGACAGAGACCTGGCCTCACCATTCCAGTCCCCTGATCATACCTTTGCACCAGGGCCGCTGCAGCCTGGAGGGCATGAGCAGCATTCAGCTCATCAGCAGTCACCCACTGGCCCATGAAAGCAACACCTTTGCCAGTGACAAGGCTGCCGGCAGCTCGGAGCCATCCTGCGCAGTCACCCCTGCAGCAACCATCAGCCCTGTGGCCACCAGCACCATGAGGGAGGTACATGAAGGAAAGCCCACAGGGGCTCACAGCAAGACTGAAGGACAGGCTTGGGGCAGCAGAGACATTCAAATTATGTCCCCCAGTGGGTAAGCCTGTCCAGCATCCAGCCCTCGACAGCCCCACCAATAAGCAGCTCTGCACAGCTCAGCACCTCCCTTGCACAGCTCAGCACCTCAGTCCCAGCTGCTCCCCAATAAGGGGTCTGCAGACACCAAAGCTGGAAAGCCTCTGTGCTAAAGAAGCCCAGCTGACCCCAACAGCCCCAAGTGCTCTGCCAGTGCCATCTCCTCTGGTTCCCCCAGTAGATGTACTGCTCACACCTGGGGACACGGAACTCATCACCCACAGCTCTAACTCTGCGAGATCCTGCAGATTCCAAAATGTTGCTACCTCTTGAGTGCTGCTATCCCTAACTTCTGTTTGTGGCAGCAAACCTTTTCAAAGGAACACAAGACTAGGGAAGAAAACAGCAATACATCAGTTAGGTCCGGAAGGGAAAGACTCTTTGGCCACCCAGCAACAAAATGTCCTGCAGGACAGAGAGGACAGCACCGCAAGTACACATCGCAGGCTCAAAGATGGCTGCACCATTTGTGGGCCATGAGGGCAACACTCAGCCTGCTCTGCAAGCGCTGCCTCACCCACACACCCTCCGCAGGCAGCCAGGGCAAGACAATGGCCAACCAGCATAAAAAGAACCATTTGCTCTTTTCAGCCTCCACGTTGCCCCACCTTTCAGGAATTCCCCTCCTGCAGCCTCATTGGACCCTCACCACCGCTCAAGGTCAGAAAGCCATCAGCCGTCCCTCCACTCCTGCCCACACGGGTCCCAGCCCTCCCTCACCCCAGCCATCAGCCACCTCGGCAGCTTGTGGCTTTCCAGCCGCGGCAACCTGAAGACAAGAAGGCTTCTGTCTGACCCTGTCCACCCCAGAAGTGGCCCAGCCCAGCACAACCAGGTGCCCGCAGGGATGCAAGCAGATCACAGTTCACTCACTCTCGTCAGGGTTAGGCGAAGCAAGAATGGCACTGTGCTTCCTCTTCACTTCCTCCACGTTCTCTGAAATTTTATCGATGAACCCTCGAATTTCTTCCACCTGTGGAGATGGACAAGAAGACAGGTCTCCTGTGAGAGGCCTGGAGTTTTCGAAAGGGGATGGATTCTTAAACCCTATCCCAAAGCAACCACGACACATCTGAACCACAGCAAACATCCTCCTGGACAAATATTTTCCAGCTAGATCCTCAAACTGTAGGACCACCATGAAATCAGACATTCTACATCACAGCAGCCAGCTTTGCAGTCACAGCAATGTAATTCAGACTCTACATCCTGTATCGTTGACAGTGCACTGAGAAGCATTTGGGGTTTATTTAAATTAGCATCAGATCTACAGATTCCCAGAGTCTGCACCTCTGGCATGGAGGACATTGCTGAAGTTGCACAAGCCAGGCTTGGTCCTGGCTAAGTACTCCACGGCTCTTTGCTCGAGGAGCTGAGAAGCCCAGTTTGCCCCTCACCCCACAGACCAGGTAAGCCAAATTCACCAGCAAATCCATGCTGGCAACTTCCCCCACTACAATCTCCCCGTGCTATAAGGAGACACATCAACATCACCGGGAGGGGGAACCTCTACTTGTGCCCTCTGCCTGCCAGGCTGCCCACTCTCTAGCTCTGTCTTCTCCTTCGACTCACACCTCCACTTTGCTCATCTTCCTCCATCTGCATGTCAGATTTTTTCATTCCCCACTCCATTGCCTGCATAGATACATTTTAACACCCCCTACACACATGCCATCCTAAGGGTGTGCTAAAAATCCGCATGCAGATCTCACAGCCACCCACATGCCAGAAGACAACCTCTTGTTTGGTAACGAGAGGTACAAAATTAAATCAATTCCATGCAGAAACTGCTACTCCGCAGAAGTGCTTTCAGGAGAGGTTTGAGAGCTAGTCCGCTTTAGCAGCAGGCTGGAGGCAGGCACGCCGCAAGGCTCACCTGCTCCCCAGGCCCAGCTGCCCCACTGATTTCTGGAGCAGGAGGTGGCACAGCAAAGCATCCCTAGGGCCAGGTAAACCCACGACAACCCCAGGTCTGTGTGGAAACCTGGTTCCTGCTAATTGGCACTCTGAGCAAGGACCTCAAACACCAGCTGAGCAGCATCAGCCAGGTCAGGACCCCATCCCCACTTCAACCGCTGTTCCCCACCTGTGGTGGGAGCCCATACCACAGCCCTGCAGCCTGCTCCAGCACTAAGAGAAAGGTCTGAACTGGCTTTAAAGCTGCATTGGAGAAACAAACCTCTCACCTGCTCAAAGAACTCATCCATGAAGCGGTCCCGGTCCACGCTGACGGTGACTTCATCATCATCATCACTGTCCTTAGCCTGCAACGACATGAAAGAGGCATCAACAGGTGTTTCCAGCATAGTGCACAGCTCCATTTCAGGAGTTCCTCAGGGGCATCTTCCCCTCTCCTTTGCTCACTTGCTCCCAGGAGCTGGGGCAAAGGCTAGCCAGAGCATGGGATGCCCCAGGCACTGCCGCACCAGAGTACTACAGACACCAAGAGAGCAGAGGATGGCCAGCTCCAGCAACAAAGGCATGATGCAAAGTGTGATGCAGTCAGCTGCCACACGGTGTGGCCCTTCGTGGCAAGCACAGAACAAGACGAACGATAGTATGCATTTGCGTAGAGCTGGAGGGGGGAACTTTATGAGCTATCCTCAGCTGTGCATGAGCACAACAGCTCTGCAAACAGCAGTGATGGGAAACACGAGGGGTACTGCAAGAGGAAAATACAAGGGGTGCTGGGGAGCACAGGGAAGGTGGGAGAGAACAGAAAATACAACAGAACCAGTAAAGCCACAGCAGGCAAATGGGGGGTTGTCCTTGTCTGCAGCAGCGTGTGTGTCATTGTCACCAGAGATGAAAACACCTCCCATCCCAGTGAGGTAGGGGACACGAGCTCACAGGGGAAAGAAAAATTACAGTCCTCTGTATAAGGAGACATTACAAAGATTATTATCCAAAGCAGATACATGACAGAGGGAAATGGAAAATTAATGGGGTGGAAAAGCTGCTTCTTACTCCATCTTCACTAGAGACAAGGAGCCAATGGAATGGAGAAGATTTAAGAGAGAGGACTGCCTGCTTATCTCATAATTGTCCCACATTTTGCAGATGGGTACACGTCATCCCATGGCTTCTTTGCACTTTGCAGAGCTAGCCAATACAGTCTCCAGAGAGATGCCTCTTACCTTGAAGTAAGTCAGATGAAATACCTAACCTTCCCCCTAAAATTGTCTTTTTCATCCTGTAGTGACTGATTTGGGCAGAGTCGCACAGAGACCTCAGCTTTCAGCCTTGCCACCGCTCGTGGCACCGTCTGCTTTGGTAACCACTTCAAAAATGGCTTATCCAAAGACCTCAAGATTCAAGAGCTACCATGACTCAAGTGAAAATCTCACCCTGACAAAGGCACATTGCTGCTTTGACCCGCTACAAAGAAGAAATTTTCCCTGAAGCCAGGAATTCAGGAGTTGTCCTTTTTGGCCACAGCTGGGCCCCCAGGCCAGGGCTCAGCAGGCAGGAGCTGCCTGCAGTGAGGCTGGGGCACGGCAGGAGCCGTCAGCTAGGAACAGATTGGTGCACTGAGATTTTGACGGAGCTCGGCGAGATCAAGTTGAGAATGAGCACCTCTTACTACCTCCTATACCTGCCATACCACCTCTCTTCTGTGCTTCTTACAGCTCTGCTGACTCCAGCTCCATGCCACAAAGCTTTTCCTCAGGCAGCAGCCCACTACCCAACCCAGCCCCAGCACCCACCACAGACTGGCTGTCCCGTGTCTCACAGCACACAGCCCACCACAACACACTGCCGTGAGGTTTACCCCACAGCACACGCGCTGTGCAGGGGGCGAGGGCTGGCACTGAAGCCCAGGCTGGGGGCAGATGGCCTGCGAAGCTCTGGGTGCAGAGCAGCTCTGCCAGGGGACACACGTCCTGCCTGCAGCCCTGTGCTGCCTCACCACACACCCAATAGCATGGCCATCCATAGGAAAGGGTCAAAGGAAAGGGGGCTGAGAGCAGCCCCACAGAGAAGGACTGGGGGATACTGGTGTGTGACAAATGGGACATGAGCCAGCAGTGTGCCCTTGCAGCCCAGAAAGCCAAGCATCTCCTGGGCTGCACCACCAGCAGCATGGCCAGCAGGTCGAGGGAGGGGATGCTGCCCCTCTGCTCTGCTCTCCTCAGACACCCCCGGAGCTCTGCGTCCAGCTCAGGGGTCCCCAGCACGAGACAATGGCTTTAAACTGAACAGGGGTGGTAGGTTGGACACAGGGAAGAAATGTTGTACCATGAGGGTGGTGAGATATCTGCACAAGTTGCCCAGAGAAGCTGTGGATGCCCCATCCCTGGAAATGTTCAAGGTCAAGTTGGGTGGGGTTTTGAGCAACATGATCTAGAGGAAGATGTCCCTTCCCATGGCAGGGGGGTTGGACTGGGGATCTCTGAAGGTTCCTTCCAACCCAAACCTATGAAATGTGATCCTATGAAAGCCCCCTCCCAGGGCAAGCAGGATGTGAAGCACCAGCAAACCTCTGCAGCCCTGCACAGGAAAATGCGCCTCTGTCACAACCCCCCCCAAGCCTATCCAGCTTTTCTTGCCTTCATGCTGTTAGGTTCTTAATTTGCAGGAATCTCAAGCCACTTTCTGAAGCCTGAGAAGAAACCATTCCCTGTCATTAACGTTAAACATAGGCTTGTACTGTGACCATGCAGGCCAGAGATTACTGGCAGCAGAGGAAAAGTATTAGATCAGCATGCCACCCGCAAAGATGCTCATCTCCTTGTCACCTCTTGCCCATACTTCCACATCAGAAACAGTCCTGGCTCATTGCATGCAGCATGCCACATCGCTTCTTGGTCCCATCCCTGCTGCCCACTGGACCTTGCAATTTGTTAGACCCAGAAATCCTGGAGGCAGGTGACACACCACCCAGGGAGAGGGTTTCTGCCAAAGCCACATGGCCTCTTGTTGGAGGCACTTCTATTTTCAAGGCAGCTCACCCCCCAGGCACAGCAGAGCACTGATGCACAGGCAGGGCGATGGTTATTTAGGGCAGGCATTGAACGCAGCGCTGCCTGGCTGCACATGGGGAGAGCGGCACAAAAGTCCAGCCAGGAGCCCTGCAAAGAGGAAATTACAAGCATGGAACCTGCTGGTCAGGAGGGCATGCGTCACTCCAGGCTGGAGGACACCATCTGTCCAACCCACGTCAGTGGAAATACCCTCCATGCCACAATGCCTCTGACACATGGCATCAGGCTGATTGCCCATCCCCACCGCCCCTGACCCAACACCCCTGCATAAGGGAGGCAGCTGCGTGGCTAACCAGGACTTGAGGGGGAGGAGATACCACCAGGCAGGAACAGCTCCCTGGGATGCACAGCACTGAACGATCATCTGCTCCCAGCATCTCCCTCCATCCTGGGGCCCTCACAGGCACTCTCACCCCAGGCTTGAAGTGTCTTCCCATATGCTTCTGCCAAAGTAGAAACAAAACCAAAATACCCTTCCTAAGGAAACCTAAAGTGTCTACCCAGCTGATAGTGTTTCAGCTTCACGCATCCCAGCTGCGAGCATCCCAGGTTTTCAAAACCACACGGAAAGCTCTGGTCTAGGTCAAAGCTACCCGCTGGTGCTGCTAAACACAAGCAGAAAACAATTCACAGCCTTCAAAGGCCCAGGGTTGCCTGACAGCAACATGCACTCCCAATGCCACACACATGCTGGGCATGCCATCCTCCTGGTGCTTCTCAGCTGCTGAAATGGCTGTCCATTCATCTCTCCATCTACCAGGTGTGCCTGACACATTGCAGCCTCAGGCAGCAAAGGCTGCCCCAAGACTCCTTATGGGGAGAGAGGAAACAGAGCTACAGCAAAGCAGTACAGGTCTAAGTGCCTTAGTGAGACTAGCTCTAAAAACAGCTTACAACAGGCGATGAGCCCAAGTTAACACAACCAGCCAGCAAGCAGCTCTGCTGCCCTGCAGCCTTGGTGGGTCACTGGTGTTGCCCACTTTATGCATATAGGCACCGCGTGGCAGTGCTGATCGCTGGCTGCGTCACTGGCACAGGGCACGGGTGCCCTGCCACCAGCACGTCTGGAGCAGAAGAGCAGGAGGGGTTTGATCAACCTCCCTTGACACCCGCTCCTGCCTCAGGCACTTTCAGGCAGCACGAGGGACTCGGGGTCTGCAGGCTTCCATCCTCCACACAGGGGAAGTGAAGATAACCCTTCTTTCACAGGGGTTTTTATTTCTCCAGCCTGCCGGAGGCCAAGTGGCAGGCAGCGTGCCAGCAGCAGGGACAGCTCTGGGAGCCGCTGCTTTCCTAGTGCCTCCAGTGCTGCTGCGTGCAGGGAGCAGGATGGGGAGAGCAGGTCAGCCAGAGCCCCTCCAGGATCTCTCAGGGCCTCACAGGGTTAAACATGCCCCTCCTCAAGGACAGAAATCCCAAGAGGAGGCAGAGCTGAGCTCTGATGCCCCTCCCCAGCAAAGTGGAGCACTGGATGAGAAGATGGTCCAGAGCCCCAGAGCATCCCAGCTCCGTGGGTTTTGCAACAAGCACACCTCTAATAAATTCATTATAAAGCAGATTACATCCCTCTAGTTCAAACTATCCCCACTCCTTTCACAGGCACTTTCTAGAAGACAACAGAGGTGCGCAAACCATCCTAAAAGACTTGAAGCCTGCTCTCCTCTGGAAAGCAAGGTAGGACCCAGCTGTGGCAGGGGGTAAAGGGGTCTCTCATCTCAGCAGTGGCTACGCACAGGCTTTAGCTCCTGCCCTCTTCTGTTAGTGTTGCAGATCAATTTGACTGCATCCAGATGCATCTGCAGAGCCGGCACAGGCAGTAGAGCCGCACCAGGGCAGAGATACAACGGGCTCGGCCACCGCTGGGCACCTCTGCATCCCAGGGGACCATGCTGACCCCCCAGCTCACCCCTCTGCCATGGCCTGCCGGTGGCACTCACAACCATGCCGGCTAACACTTTCCTAAGAATCACCGGGGCGCACAAACAGGCAGCAGGCAGCAAACTCTAGCCCTGTCTCCAGCCACCACACAGGGCTGCGAGGCCCGACACCACACACTGCATCCCATCCCCACCAGAGATATGACACGCTTCACAAAAGCATAATGAAAGGAAAAAGCCACATGAGCTGCTACCTGCCTTTTAGGGACCATTAAGTTAAGCAAAAAAAGGCCTCATCCTTAAGAGATGCAGGATGCTGCTCACCAGCTTTGCTTCCAGGTTGAATCTGGTTTTTTTTTTTAATATACTGGACACCTCTGCACTGATCTGCCCATCTGAGACATTTCAGCCATCTGGGCTTGACGTTCTTTGCAAAATGATCGTCCTTTCTGTACCAAACCAAAGTGCCCTGTGGGATACACAACAGGAGGCTGCTCAGCACAGGGATGCTCTCTGAGTGGCAGCGGGGTGCGGGCGGGATCGCGTCTCCACATGGAATGGCACGTGGGGGCCCAACACCAGTCACCTTGTTCCCTGCATCCAAGTCCACAAACGCGGGGCACTTCTGTCAGCACCCGAGAGCTCCTGCAGCAGCTCACTCTCCACAGCTCTGGCGTGCAGCTGCGCATGTCGCTGAGAAGGACGAGGTCACAATAACTCAGAAGCGAGCTGCACTAAGATCTCTTCTCAGCCATCTTTAAAAGCCTACAGGACATGTATTAAAGCATACAGATGCCCAGATCCCTGGAAACATCCCAGCCCAGCTCTGCAATGCTCAGCAGCAGAAGAGCAGCTCACTGCGACTTTGCTGCTGAAGCTTCACATGAACAAGGTCCAAAGCACTCACGGGTCTCCTACCCACCCTCATCCTGGGAGGCTGCACTGACCTCAGCTTTAGTGTTTTGCAGCAGCCAAACCAAGTCTTTCCTCAGGAGTCCAGAGGCAGAAGTCCTGCTCCAGAGGACTCTCAAGGAGGTGGCGTTAAGGCTGAGGATGAGGATAGCTGGGGGTCTGTTCTTGGGAGAGAGCTCTGGAGAGCTGAACTACCTGAGACCATGGCTTAAATTAGCTACAGACTCAGTCTTAGCATTTTTTTTCCAGACTATATATACAGTACAGCTATGCAGTATAACAAACTGGGTATTTTATAGCACACAAGTCTCAACTCAGCTATGCCCAATTCCAATATTCACCAAAACCAGCCCATTCTTCCCACTAACAACTTTTTGATGAATAGAAGTTCAAGGCACAAACGACTTTAGCATTCAGCAATATCTGCATGAGTCAGTAAGTGTTTCCAATTTCCAGCACTAGCAGTGAAAGGGAGAACAAGATTTCCAAGAGTTTTGTCCTTAGGTGTTGGCTTTCATTGCTGCAGAATTACGTTACTGGCCTTTGGCACGAAGCCCGACCCTTTCATCAGAGCCGTGGTCAACTCTTAAGCTCAGTTTTAGAAGCAGGCATGTAAAATTCCATTGTAACTATTAAGAACAAATGTCAGAGGTGACACAGGTGCCACCATTCCTGCAGAGGGCAAGGAGCTGAGCTCACCAACCTCCTGTAGCTCTAGAACATGGACAGTTCTATGATCTACTGGAAAGGCATCAATACAAAAAGTCATAGAATCATTAAGGTTGGAAAAGACCTAGTCAATACTTTAAAATGTGCGAGCATGGCTAAAGAATAATTTCGGTGAAAAACAGCAGACAATCTGAAATTAATTTCTTAACATCCTTCTGACAGTGGCACCGTCCTTGTTATGGCTTCTGTGCAGACCAGAGCATCATGCAGGCAGCCACGGCACTTGTCTCTCCTCTCCGCCCTGTTGAGTATTTGCCAGGATCAGCACTCGGAAAGGTTTCTGCCAGACCACCACCATGCTTTGGTGTCTACCAAGTGCTCTACGATTGACATGAAGCCCCTTTGATGCCCACCAGTGAAAGCAAGGTCTGTACCGGAAAGCTGACAGCAAAAAGACAAGAAAAGCCTCAGGCAGAGGAGGCAATGCAGGTGGCACCACAGCTCCCACAGCCCGTGTCGCCAGGAGAGGATCAACACATGCAAATCAAGGCAATCCATAAAATGGTTATCCTTCAAATCAGACTGCACTGCCTACAAGCAGACACTCACAGAACATGTTGGTTTGGAAGGGACCTTCAAAGATCTTCCAGTCCAACCTCCCTGCCATGGGCAGGGACATCTTCCACTAGACCAGGTTGCTCAAATGGTCATGAGTGCTCAAACAGGGGAATGACATTTCTTTAGTGCTCTTGCCTAGACCATATAACAGAACCTCAGCACCATCCAGGTGAGACAGTGACCCTCCCAGAAGGCAAACATCTTCTGGAAAAACAAAAATGAACAGTCGTTTTATACACCATAAACCCAAAGTCTGACAGGACTTGATGGAAGATCTGAAAGCAACATTAGATGAGAAGGTAGGCTTAATACTAGGAAATCCACAGCAGAAGTACTGCATGACGGGAAGTAGCCACAGCTGGGTGTAAACTTTTGAAAACTCACAGGACAACATGGGCAGATGATTTTATTTTTAATTACTTTTTAGTTCCCAAAAAATGAAACCTAGGTCTGTAAGTATCCACTAGAAGCTGCAATACCACACTATTAACAGAAAGCTCAGCCCCATCTTGCAGCAGATTTTGATGCTACACAGCCCGGATTTGACTCCAGTGCCCGGCAGCGAATGCCAAGGTGCCAGTGGATACCAGAGGAGGAGGCTGCAGGGAGGAGTAACCTTCTCCAGCAGGAGGAGAACACTGGCCTAAGAACAAATGAACAGAAATAATTTTGGGCAGGAGATTTGGAATTTTACAACCCAGTCAGGACCTGATCTACTGGAAGATGTCCCTGCCCATGGCAATGGGGTTGGTGCAGATAATCTTTGAAGGTCCTTTCCAACACAAACCGTTCAATGATTTCATGACTGTGGTCCTACAATGGCTGTCCAACAGCAGCAGGGACAAACAACTTCTCTACAACAGGTATCAACAAGGTTGCGAAACGGGCCAACGTGGTTGTGTGCAGCAGCAAGGTCTCAAATGCAGCCGCACACACAGTGTTGGCCTCAACCTCAATGGAATCTGGGCAACCTCTCTCCATGGGCAGCACCAGTACCCTTGGTGACTGAGGGGAAGCTTTTCCTTAGCCTGACCTCTCCACGGCTGCTGCAGCAGCAGGACTTCCCATTCTCCTCTGGATGCCCCCAAGGACAGTTTTTGGCCAGCAGTCAGCAGATGTCCTGGGCTCCACTCACTACTTCCAAGGCTCCTGTGAAAGGTGACAGAGGAAGAGACCCTCCTGCCAGAGGACAGTGGCTGTACAGGGGTATCTCCTGCACCTCCACTGGAAACACTCTGAGTATCACACTGAAATAGGTTGAAAGCTGCTTCAGGTCATCTCTCATGTGGGACCTGAAGCACTTAGGATCTGCCTGTATTCAAGGCAGGTTAAAGAAAAGCAAATAAAGCATCTATATACAAAACTCTAACTAGACAATATGGGTATGCAGCTCAAGAAAAGTTGAGCACCAAAGTTAGTGGATTCACAGTAGTTTTCTTATCACAGCCCACATTCAAGGATGTCTGGTTAAGCCAATCAGCCAGAGCTACTTACACAGGGTCAGCATCGCTCCTAAAGATTTGAGGTCTTGAAGAAACTTTCTTCCTGATGTGACCTGCCAGCTTTCAAAGACAGCAGCGTAGAGCAGGTAATAGAGAAGTGCAGTAGAAAAGGGCCACGCCAATAGCCTTCTGCAGGAATAACAGTGGGGTGCCTCTGGGTTCACACCATCACCTCCCAAATATCACTGCAACCCGTGCCAGCAACACATAAAAAGACATATGGGCTGGATCACCAGCAGCACAGCCAGCAGGTCGAGGGAGGGGATGCTGCCCCCCTGCTCTGCTCTCCTCAGACACCCCCGGAGCTCTGCATCCAGCTCAGGCGTCCCCAGCACAAGACACACACGGACCTGGTAGGGCAGGTCCAGAGGAGGCCACCAAAATGCTCCGAGGCCTGGCACACCCCTGCGATGGAGAAAGGCTGAGAGAGTTGGGGCTGTGCAGCCTGGAGAAGAGACGGCTCTGGGGAGCCCTTACTGCCGCTGCTCAGTACTTTAAGGGGGCTTATAGGAAAGAGGGAGAGAGACCTTTCACCACGGCCTGCAGTGACAGGACAAGGGGTCTGACCAGGGGCGGGGTGAGGCTGGACATAGGGAAGAACTGTTGCACCATGAGGCTGTGGATGCCCAGAGAAGCTGTGGATGCCCCATCCCTGGCAGTGTTCAAGGTCAGGTTGGACGGGGCTTTGAGCAACATGATGTAGTGGAGGATGTCCCTGCCCATGGCAGGGGGGTTGGGCTGGATCACCTTAGAAGGTCCCTGCCAACCCAAACCACTCTGTGAGCCCGTGACATACCATATGCCACAGCCTGTCCTCTGCTTACAGCCATCAGTCTGCTCCTCCATTTGCGGGGCAAGGCAGCATCCACATTTCAGACACCAGCCCTGCCACTGGCTGCCAAGGCAGAGACGCCAGCAGCTTGTGGCACATCGCCCCACCCTCTTCCCCTGCCTTCCAGCTCAGCAAAACTTTCTACTTTTTGTGCTTCCAGAGTTGCCTTATTTTACATTTTACCTAAGTGAAGACGGTCCTGTTGGCTTTATGCCCGGTCCGGTTCTGACACAGCATCACTCTGTTTCTGTTTCCCATGCTGTCCTTCTTTGCTTGCCTTCCCCTCCCCATGCATTTCCTCTAAGGATAATCCTGCAGATGCCATGGTCCAAGGAAATTCAGCCGTCCTCTGCCGCAGTTTGCTGAGGTCACCCTCCAGCTGCCCAGAGCGAGGACGTTACTGCATACTCTGTCTTCCTGGGTCTTCTACTTGGGCTCACTCTCCTCCTTTTTGTTAATATACATCATTTTCTGGAAGTAGCAATTTATCACAGTACTTAGCTTAATGAACCTTACTGTACATGTCGTGCCTGTAGTGATAATTTTGCCTGTGTCCTGAGAAATCTTGTTAATGGGGAGATACATGGCAAAACAAACATTTGTATAGCTTCTGAGCAGCTCTCACAAAGACAAAGACACTTGCAATTAAAACAACGGGAACTAGTCTAAAACCCTTTGAGTCGAGCCTTTTAGATATTCAGCATGCAGCCAATGTACATGGCTTGTGAATGCAACATCTCATCACCCTTCAGCATCCCCAGCGTGGCACTGGGTTTCAGGAGGCAAAGAGGTTGACTTCACTGGGACCACTGATCCCCCACCACACCAGACCCTGAGCTCCGCAGCAGACACCAAGGGACCCCAGGGCTCAGCATCCCCCTCTGAGGCTAGTGCTGGTGGGAGCTGAGCCCACCTGTCTTCCAAAACCCCATCCATTGCCCTGCTCCCCAGTGGAGTGCAGACCCCAGTCTCCCCCCAGGGTAGGGACATGAAACACCATCCAGAGCTGACCTACAGGCTGGGCTTTGCATGCTGCTGTGTTTAAAGCACACCAAAAGGTCTTCCCAATTTCAAGTTTTCTTTGGCTTGCCCTACTCAGGTACGTGCCCGCTGCTGCTAATGGCCTCTCTGCAGCACAGGGATGCCCAGGACACCACAACCGCTGGGGAGCAGAAGAATGTCTCAGACAGAGGGCACAGAAGGCAGGCACTGCAGGCTCATTCTGCATCACCCCTGTTACCTTCTGCCATGCCCGGCTGACAGGCCCAGCAGAGCCCAGGAAGCCACGTCTCTCCCCCTCCTGCTCTCCAGAACCACAAGGGAGCAGGCGAAGCAGCTTCCCTGCCCCGGAGATGCACCCTCAGGGCAGGGAGACGGTCAGGCCAGGCATGGTCCAAGGGCAGCCATGGTGCATGGCCCTCCGCAGCAGCTTTGCTCCTTCCAGCCCTCAGAAAATGAGCTTTTTGGCATCACTACCAACCCCACCAACTATAGCCAGACCACGCAGCTGTGTGAGCTGCGGATATGCAATACGGACCCACTGGCTGTCACCCGCCACGTGACAGCCCCGGCTCCCTGATGGGTGAGGGAAGAGGCAAAGCTGAATTATTTACGTGACCCTTTTGGTTGAATAGAAGAGCTCAAAAGCACACCAGACAACCAAGAGGGTGAAAAAAATGAAAGAAAGACAGCATTTAAATAAGCAAATATATTTTTGCAGATATATTTTACCCCTCCAGGGTCAGCAGGGACTTTTGCATCGGGGGGTGGCTCTGGAAAAGCCCCACTGCCCAGATGGAGATCGATGAGACCCAACTCCTGCTGCAAACAGCAACTTGGGTTAACTTCACATTTGTGCCTGAGAGAAGAATCATCAGTGGGAGCAGCACGGGATTATTAATGACAGGGGATGGAGCAAGGTCTGGCTGCAAGTCCTGGGGGCCGCGCTGCAGATTTCAGCTGCTGCAGGAGGGAAGAGGGTGGATCCACAGAGCTGGACCTGGAGCCAACCTCGCTTTCTCTATCCTTTTATTTTTATCACACACCTCCCTGCAACTCCCACGAGCAGCAGGCAGTGCTTGGAACTGGTATGCAGCAGGCAGACAGGCAGGAGAGGGTAATTTCAGCCAGCTGGGGAAGACAACAGCATGGCACAAACGCACAGACATTGCTGGAGAAAGGCACCTGAAAACGGCTACCAGAGAGGAGTGACGGGTGCAGGAGGAGAGGGCCCCACAAAACCATTTCAACCATTTCTGCAAGCTGGAGACATGCAAAAGCAGGTCTGGTTTTGCACCCATGTCTCTCCCGTTGGCATGGGTTGGGAAACGGCTCCTTACTCAGAAATGAAGTATGATGAAAAACAAAGGCTAGATATGAAATAAAGAGCAAGTCTTCAAATCCCAGAGAGATTATTCTCAGTTAACACTCACTTGAGTTAAGGCAAGCCTTTAGACCCAAAGGGAAGGTCACCAGAAATGTGACCATCACTTTGTACACTTGCTTTGTTGCAAGGAACCATTGATGCCTTGGTTCTACAAACCCCTCCGCGCCCACCTAGTCTTAGACAGATGACCAGTCCCACCGCACAAGGTCTGTGGTGGGGGCTAAAGGGGGACCTCTAGGTCCAAACTGCCCTTCTCCTGTCACCACCCCAGAGAAGGTCCTCTTCATGCTAGGGGAGCTTCCACTAGCACTGAAACCTGCCAGGCCTAGACACCATCAAGCAAGCACAGTGGCCTTTCTAAACCCCTCCCCACAGCACCCAACATGTGATTTGGGCAGTGTCCACCCTAGCATCTCAAGGAACACTTGCATCATGTAATTGCAAGACAAAACATCAGGTGAGCACTGCCTAGTAGGAAATATCGAGAGGATCTGTCAGCTGATAAATGGTCTTTCCTAGCCCAATTAGAGCCCAGCAACTGCTACAGGCACCAAAACCCAATAACTATTGGAAATTCTGTTAATTGGCTGTATGACACGTTGACAGCAGGGTCCTGTCCTCCCAAAATCACCCCGCCACATATTTCTTAATGGCCGGTAATGCCAAGTGCATGGAGTCCCTCCAGCAACAGCAACCCTGACCCAAACCATCCAGGTCCACACAGCCACTGATCCCCAGCACCCCTCTAGCCCCCACGTCCCTTCAAAACCCCCTCTTCTGGCCCACGCAGGCATCTCACAGCAGCCTGCAGCTCCTTGGCACCATCTCACTCCTTCAGCAATGGGCAAGCAAGTGCAGGGAATTTAGTCTTGCTGGAAACAGGGCACGCTGGGACCAGGAACTCCCAAATGCCACTTCCATGGCCAGCTCAACATCTTCATCAGACAGTGGGATCGAGTGTACTCTCAGCAAGCTTGCAGGTGACACTGAGCTGAGTGGTGCAGCCAATACACTGGAGGGAAGGGACGGCATCCAGAGGGACCAGGACAGGCTGGAGGAGTGGGTCCCCAGGAAACCCGTAAGTTCAACCAGGGCAAGTACAAGGTCCCACACCTGGATCAGGGCACTACCCAGTATCAGCACAGACTGGGGGGGGAAGCGGGGGGAGGAGGGAGGAAGGGAGAGCAGCCCCACTGGGGAATATTGTTGGGTGACAAATGGGACATGAGCCAGCAATGTGCCCTTGCAGCCCAGAAAGCCAAGCATCTCCTGGGCTGCACCACCAGCAGCACGGCCAGCAGGTCGAGGGAGGGGATGCTGCCCCTCTGCTCTGCTCTCCTCAGACACCCCCGGAGCTCTGCGTCCAGCTCAGGCGTCCCCAGCACAAGACACACACGGACCTGGTAGGGCAGGTCCAGAGGAGGCCACCAAAATGCTCCGAGGCCTGGCACACCCCTGCGATGGAGAAAGGCTGAGAGAGTTGGGGCTGTGCAGCCTGGAGAAGAGACGGCTCTGGGGAGCCCTTACTGCCGCTGCTCAGTACTTTAAGGGGGCTTATAGGAAAGAGGGAGAGAGACCTTTCACCACGGCCTGCAGTGACAGGACAAGGGGTCTGACCAGGGGCGGGGTGAGGCTGGACATAGGGAAGAACTGTTGCACCATGAGGCTGTGGATGCCCAGAGAAGCTGTGGATGCCCCATCCCTGGCAGTGTTCAAGGTCAGGTTGGACGGGGCTTTGAGCAACATGATCTAGTGAAGGATGTCCCTGCCCATGGCAGGGGGGTTGGGCAGGATGCTCTCTGAAGGTCCCTTCCAACCCAAACCACTCTGTGATCCTATGATGCTTGCACATCCCCCTCACCTCCTCCTGCTCTCTTTCAAAGTATCATCCATGATTATTTTACCATTTGGACCTGCCTCTCTCTGCAAATCCCCACATCTCACCTAAAACTGAGCTGTCACCTCCCAGGCAGGATGGAGCAGGGTGGGACCCTTGCAATCCTGCATGCATGCACCACCTCATCCTGGCCCCGCAGCACCCTGGCCATGGTGCCCTGCTGAGCCAGGACATCAGAGCTCTCGCATGTTGAGCAGAGCTTCAGGCTCTTCCTCCACCCACAGAGGCTGACAGCTCTTTATAATGCAGCACCCTCAGCACCAGCTCAAGCTTTGTAGGACACAACACAAGCTGAGTTTAAATCAAGGCATTTTAGGTGCCTGCAGCACAGCAAGAAGCAGCTTAGAGATTGTCCCAAAAGCAAAATAATTTATTTTTTTGATAACTTTTGTCCCATCTCTGCTCTGTCACCAACACTGCAGAGAAACAACCACAGCAGGAGGGGCTGCTTTTGGGGGTTTCGGTGAAGGGGACTGGCTCCAGCTCCACTCCGGATGGGCAGGAAACACTACCTATGGCCATACCCCTGGCACCCACCCACAAGCAGCTGAGAGCAAAGTCTGCTGGTCTCTTTCCAGGCAGCCTTCATGGCCAGTCCTCAGCTGCTCTTCCTCCACAACAAGAGTACATTTTTCAGCTGTAAGCTAAATTTCTTCTCCCTGGTTCAGAGCAGGCCTGGGGTGACCACCACCCCCAGGGTACTAGATAAGCTCAAATGAGTTTGAACACAATGAGAGTGCCAAGGCTCAGAAAAGACATGGGATTAGCACCTTGCATTTCAAGTACCATTTTAAAAATCCCACTCAGACATGAAGCTCTTCTGCACAGTACCGAGAGCCCTGCGTCCCCTCCTCAGCTCCAATAAAGCCAGCTCTTTCTTTAAGTCTTCTTTTTTATCATCCCTGGCAGAATTTAAACAGTATATTAAAATGGGAAGAAACTGGCCCAGGTTATTAATAAGGCTGGCTACTGGCAGCACAGAAAAAACAAGCCCAAACAGGCCCTGTACTCTGTCCACTGCAGCATCTCGCTCCTCCCAGGCGACCACCACCACCAAGGCTGTAAAATCACGTTTCCCATGCGTGCTGCCCTGCTCCTCACAGCCCTGCCAGGCTCTGCCCCAGCACGGGCACCTGCTCAGCTCCAAACCAGACCTCCATCCCCAGGAGCCCCTGGATGCAGCAGGGAGCCCCAGGGAGGATGCTGTGCCCAGGGGCTATGCAGCCCTTCAGCATGAGGCTGCCGAATAAGGAACACCAGCAGCAGCGAGACAAAAATGCATTTTATTTTTCTTAAGACATATTTAAAGGAACGAAGAGATTTTAAAATACTCCATGGCATCACTTCTCAGCCAGCACTGGCTGCCAAGAGGACATTCACAGGGCTGGTTTTTACTATTATTATTATTAAAAAGCCTATTTTCCAATCCTATTTCACAGCCTGCGCTGTTGGTAGAGAAAGAGCCCCCTATCTGGGTGCTTTCCAGGCACTCCGGCTGAGCGAGGAGGGTGCAGTTGTTCTTTATATAGCCCCTTCCTCCTCTGGCATTGATAGCCACCCCCTCGTCCCCTTGCTGGCATCACCCCAGCTCCATCTTCCTGGCGCTTTCCAGATCAAGCCAAACTCCCAGTTAAAGCAATTCTGGTGGGGTCTCTGCAGACACCAGCCAGCCTCGGCACCCACGTTCATCCCTGCTACCTCTCGCTCCACATCTGGGTCACCCCCTCCCCTCCTGCAGGTCACCCCCCCACGACGGAGCACAGATCGCACAGCCAGACCCCCACTTGCCTCCCTCCCCGCATACCCCTGAGCTCACCTCCCAGGAGGCCCAGCAGACCCAGTCGTAAAGTAATTTAAAAAAAAAAAACCCAAAACAATAAAAAGCAGCAAAGCAAGCGCTGGCACGACGGCACGAGGTGAGAGGCTGGACACTGGAGCAGCGCCCTGGGATTTCAGGCTCTCGCCCCCCCCGGGCGCCCCGGCTGCCCACCACACGCTGCAGCGCTCGGCCCCACGCTGTGGGCGGCCGCACCCCCGCCCCAGGGTGAGCCAGGGAGGGCCGGGGGACCCGGTGCCGACCCGGGCAGTGCCGCCGCCGCAGGCCCTGGCAGGCAGAGAAACAACCAGGCAGCGATGGGGCAGCGAGGGGCCCAGCCGCGGCACACATCGAAACCGCCGCCTGCTCTCCACCACCCTGCCCGCCATGACCCGCGGAGGGTCTCCGAGGGGCTGCAAGTGCCCCACCGGCGGGGCAGAGCCGCCAGGCCCCGGCCTTCCCCCGGACCGGCTACAGCTGCGGACGGTACCCAAGCCCCGCTCCCCGTCGCGGCCTCGGCAGCGCCCGCGGGTCACGGCACGGGGGCGCCGAGCGGCCATTTGCAGCGGCGCGGGGGCCGCGGGCAGAGCCTGGCGGGCACCGGCCACCTCCCCCAGGCGAGGCGGCGCCCAGGGGCTGCGCGGCCCCCGGCTCCCCCCGGGCCAGGTGACATTAGCAAAGCCAGGATGAAAAAGCAAAATAGGTGCAGAGCGGGGCGGCCGGAGTAGGAGGCGTCACCGGGCGGGCAGCGGGATGGCACGGGCAGGGCCCTGCTGCCCGCCGGGCATCCTCGGCCCGCGGCGTCCCCGCCGGGCGCTGCCTCCCCTGCTCCGCGTAAAAATAAACATTTTTTCAATTTCTTTTTTCGCCGGCTGGGATCGCTTGCACCCGGCTCGGCCCCCCCGGGCAGCCGGTCACCCGGTGCCGGACGAGACGGGCTCCCCCGGGGCAGCGCCCGCGGGTCGCACCGCCCGCTCGAGAGCCCCGGCCGCCCGGCGCCGGAGGGTGGGGGCAGGCCGGGGAACCCCGCTCCCGCCCCGACGTCCCCGCGAGGACCGGGGGGCGCTCGGCTCCGGCCGCCGCCCCCCTCCCGGCGCCGCCGCTTGGGGCACGGCGGCCCCCGGCCCCGGCAGGGGGACCGAGGCGGCGCCGGGTGCTTCTCGAGCGGGGGCAGCGCTGCCCGCCCCCCGCGCGGCCGGCGCCCCCCACTCACGGCGCGCAGCTCCCCGGTCCGGTCCTTCATCCTGCCCCGCCGCCGCTGGGTCTGGCCGCCGCGCGGGGGAGGGGCGGGCGCGGCACATGCGCGCAGCCGTGGGGGGCGGGGGGGGGGGGGGCGTCCTGCCGCGGGGGCCTCCGAGGGGCACCGGGGGGATTCCCAGCCCAGCTGTGGGGGGTCCAAGGGAAGCGGGTCACCGCGGGGATACACCCAGGGGGGCACATAGTGTCTTATACCGGAGGGGGCACACCTGGGGGGGGCTCACACTGGGAGAGTCACACGTGGAGGAGTCACACCTGGGTACAACAACGGGGGAGATCAGATCACATCTGGGGCTCACACTTGGGGCTCAGCTGGGGACTCTCACCTGGGCATAACACCTGGGGGGCACATGGGGAGGCACACCTGCGGGACATCGCATCGGGGGGTCTCCCCGGTTATCTCACAGCAGGGCAGCCCCAGACTGCAGGGTCACACCTGGGGGTCCCCAGAGCAGTGGCAGTGCAGGGGCTGGGGATCTGGCCAACACCACCGTTTGGGGGCACCAGCAGGAGGGACTCACACTGACCCCCAGCCCAGGACACCCGGCCCACCCCAGGGGACCCCAACCCCGGGCTCACAGGGAGCAGCGAGGTACCACTGCGGCTCAAACAGGCGGTGCCAGCTTGCTGCTTTTGGGGGAACTGCTGGTGTCCTCCCACACCCCTCCATTTCCCAGGGACGGAGCAGGAATGGGACCTCCCATGGCCTGTGCCCGCTAGTTCCTGCAAGTTCTGGGGCTGCCAGGGTCCAGCTGGTCCAGCCTCAGGGCCACTGGCCGGCATCTCCAGTGGCCCTAGATGTGTCCCAAACCCCTGCAGTGACCAGGGCTGGGGTGTGCTTGGTGCAAAGGCTCAGGTCTCCTCCCAGCCCTCCTGTGCCAGGGAGAAGCTCCAGAGCCACCAGTGCAGGGGGTGGCTCTGCACAGGAACAGCCTTCGGTGTCCTAAACCAGCCAGGTGGGAGTCAAGCAGAAATGTCCCAGCCAAACCCTGCTCCTGTTCCCTGGGAAACATCCAGCCATCAAACTCAATGTCTCGACAAAGACCTCTTCCCCATGGTCTTCCAGGTTCACACACTGAGCAAATAATCCCTGGAACCAGACCCACATCTTGATGAGAAATGGCCTGAGCCAGTTTAAATGTTTGTATAGAAAAATTAAGATGCCTGGATTAATCCATGGGACCCTGACTACTTTTAGAGAATTAAAATGGCAAGATGCCACTTGCCAAGAAAACTGCTGTGGGATATGACATGAAGGAGTACCAGCCGACTGGGAGATGCTGCGTGCCCGTGCCCGTGTCAGAGGAGATACTCACAGATTTCTTGGGGAGCCCATCAGACAAGGGCTTGGCCTGGAGCTCCTGATGCACCTGGCGGGGAGGCGGCTGCAGGATGAGAGCCAGGGGTTTGGGAGTACCGGGGCTCTCCTCACAGGGCTCCACTACCTCCACCACAGATAAACTTGGTGAGTTTTAGCACTTCTTCCCCACAGCCGTCCTCCTGGCATTTCGCTCTCCGAGGATGTGGCTCCTCTGCTGCCTCTGAGAGCCCTGACCCCTGCCATGCTCCATCCCAAGACTCTGCTGCTGGAGCTCGGCGCTGCAGGTGCAAAGGTCATCCCGTGTCACGGGAGCAGCCCAGAGCAGTGGCAGGGAGGACACCCAGGCTGGGAGATGCTGCTCTCAAGCCGCACTCCTCATCGTCCCTTAGCAGGTGACTTGTCCCCCGCAAGGACAGGGACAGACAGACACCCCCGCCTGTGGCTGGCAGCGCTTCAGGGAACGAAACGCCGCTTGTTCCTCCCACTGCCTGCAGCTCTGCCCGCGACAGGCTGCCCGGTGGCGGGTTCGGAACGTCTGGCTCATCTTCCCGAGGAGCACGGCTCGGGGTTCACCCGTTACCCCCCGCCTCGGCGGGGCGCTGAGGAAGGGCTGCCTCCGGGCCGCGCCCCGCACGAAGCCCGCCGCAGCCCCCCGCCCGCAGCGCTGGGGCGCGGCGCCCCCTGGCGGCCGCGGCGGGGACCTGCGGGGGTCGGACCGCACCCCCCGGGCGGGACACCCCGGCGACCACCGGAGCGGGCAGGGGTACCCTCCTTCGAGAGGGCAACTGCCACTGCCGAGCTCAGCCCCCCCGGGTTAAGGCCAGGGTCGCCCTTGCCCTGTGGTTCCCGTGTACAGCCACGTGTATTCCCGTATTTGTTCCACCCGAATCGCCCCACCCCATCCCTTTCCCCACCTTTGCTTCCTCTCTCAAACATCCCACAGTAAGTTCTGTGCAATCCCCCCATCTCAAAATGTGTCCCATGCCCCCAAGCAGAAGTACACACACACACCCCCCCAGCAGGTGCCACCACACCAGGGCTGAGGCTGTGCCAGGAGAGGCCCAGTCAGGGTGTCCCTTCCTCCGCGGCCCAAATTTGGGCTCGCACCCGCCCTTGTGCCTCTCTGCTCCCCCAGGCTTACGTGGATGGGATTGGCGTGGGCTGGTGGCTCCTGGGAGCAGACACAGCGCAGAGTGGGACAGACTGGGACTCCTTGGGCAGAGCAGGAGCCTGGCCAGCCTCCTCGGCAGCAAGGGCGAAGGGGAATTTTGCATGGCACATGACCTTGGCCGTGTTTTGAGGGGTGCTCTGAGCCCCTGGTTCTGGTTATGTCCTGCCTGCTGCTACGCTGGCATGTAAGCAGCAGGGCTTTGCACAGCCTGGAGTCGTGGATTCAAATTCGTTGTCCTTTTGGCAGTGCAGCAGGGGTATGGCATGAGAACAGTCAGGAGAGCCAGGCTGTGCTGGGCAGGAATTGATGCCAGAAGAACAGTGATTACCGCTTTAAGAAGTTGGCGTTTATGACCAGAAAGGGAACGCAAAGGGTCTCCATCATACCGGTGTTGCTCTGCATCATCACCCATCTCAGCCTACCTAGAAGAGCTCCCAGTCCCAAGCACAGCTCTATCCCCTCCATCCCAGGGCCATGCATGAAGGCTGGACCAACCCAGGAGGAAAAAGCAGGTGTCAGGGCACTGGGCTGGATCCAGCAGCTGATGGAGGTGAGGTCCATCCACCCCAGGCCAACCAGTGGTGACACTATACATCCATTCCCGCTAAGTACAGCCACACACACGTGTGCAACACACACGCGTACACACATGGCGAGCCACACAGATCAGCGCTGACAGATGCACAGGGAGCACCAACAGTCTCATCCTGTTCCCTTGCCTGGGGAACATATACACACATATGTATATATAGACACAACATGGATGTATGTATCCGGTGTGGATCCCTCCAGCAGCCAGGCTCAGACACGCACCCCTCTGAGCCGTGGTCCAACTCCGGTTGCTGCACATACACCCCACACACACGTACACACGGGATACAGAGCCCTTGCCCAGGGCAGAGTTGGAGATGGAGTTTAGTGATAAAATAAGCCAGCCTGTGCTGATCTCTAGGTGTGGGGCATGGCCCAAAAAGCCTACTGACCAGCAAACTCTTTACATGCAACCCGCCCTTTCTGTCCTCTTATCCCTGTTTTCCTGTGCTTGTTCTTGAATCACCCAGATCCATCCCTATCCCCACCTTTGCTTCCTCTCTTAAATATCCCATAACAAGTCCTGTGCAAACCCCAAACACTCTTCCCCTGCATCCCAAAATGTTCCCCATGCCCCCAGGCAGACATACCCCCCCTCACTCCAGCAGGTGCGTCACACCAGAGCCCTGGGGATGAGGCTCTGCCAGGAGGGACCCAGAGAGGGTGTCCCTTCCTCTAAGTCCCTAATTTCGTTTTCTACCTGCCCTTGTGCCTCTGTGCTCCCCCAGGCTCGTGCAGACGGGACTCACATGGGTTAGTGGCTCCTGGGAGGGACCTGGCCAGCTGTTATTTGGGCTCCCCCTCCCACCAGTGTTTCCCTGTGCTCCTATGAAGGTGGGCAGAGGAGCTTTATTGCACATCCCACCAGCAGGGAGACTTCCCATCACCAGGAACAGGGCTTAATTTACACAAGCGACAAGAGCACCATGCACTTCCGAAAGAGACATCACCTCTGTCACGACCCCCATGAGCCCCTCCACAGCCCAGGCTGGTACCCCACCTCCTCCCTGCTCTGCTGCCTTCTCCTCTGTCTCCTCTTCCTTCTGGGGAGGCTGGGCAGGCACATCAAGGAGGAGTCTCTCCTGCCACCAGCTCCACCTGAAGAGCAGTGCTAATTCAGTCCCTGAGCCCACGCTTGTACACACAAGCCACCCTCCCATCCAGGAGGAGCTGCAGCAGTGGGTGCAGACTGGCCAAAATCATGCTGGGTGCCAATACCTCAGTGTTCGAGCCTCAGCATCTTCTCCAGCCGCCCTTGGGATCCCCATGGATGGCTCTTGGCACAGCACACCCTGCCATGCCCCTGTCACATGCTGCTGGTGGTTTCTCACACCCCCCTGAGCCCAATACCTCCGGGAGCAACCTCCTACCCACCCCAGGCAGCTCTGCTCACCTGCCCCACACAGACACAGGCCTGGATCACTCTGAGACAGAACCAGTGTCCTTCAGCATGCTACTGCTCGCTGGCTTCTGTGGAGAGCTGGGACCACCTGGGTCAAGGATTCCTGCAGAGGAAGGCACCAGCTTTCCTCCCAGAGGACTTGGAGCTCCTGCTCCCATCACATACACATATTAGCTCTAAAACCACCTCCTTGCACACTATGAAGTGGAACTGGCAGTCTGGGTCTGTCTTTGGGCCACCACCATCTAGATGCCTTTCAAGAACTTTGCTGTCAAGGGACGATCGTGGACACCTCAGCTGGGAGTGCAGGGGCAGGGTCTCACTGCACGGAAAGTCTTGCTTCTGGAGCTGAAGTGTTGGGCACAGCTGAACACGTAACCTGGACCCAGCAGCTGTTGCAGCGCTTCTCATGTTTGTGCTGCACTTATTTACTGCAGCTCATTAGGGCAGGGGCTCACTTCACCCACATCCCCATGCGGGGACACAGAAGACCTCACTGCTGCAAATTGCTCTAATGCCAAGGATCGTCTCACCCACGGAGGGACATACAAAGCCACCGTAATACAGCAAGGAAAAGCCCACATCTAGTGTCCTCCCACATCACGGCAGCTCAGCTCTCCATTGCGCACCACGAGGTTTCACCTCCTTGCCTCTGCCTCCACCTCCCTGAACACCTCTTTGCCTCCTGCCGAGGGAAGAGGCCATTCCCTGGGCGGCTGCATGCATCCCATGCTTTCCACGCCCACCCTTCCCCAAGGCAGGTGAGAAGGATGAAGCCTTCCAGACCCAGCTTTCCATCCTCGCCTCTCACCAGAGCCAGGACACCACACTCTGGCTGTCCCAGCTGAGGCTGGATGGGCTTGACCATGTTTTTGTCTGTCATCACACTGGAGCTTCCTTTCCCCTGCATGAGCTAACACTGCACAGCTCATCCTGCCTGTCCCCTAGTGACACCACTGTGGCCCCACAGCTCGGCTCTCTCCACATTGCCATGGCTCAGCATGCCAGGCAGATCTCCAGTGCTAACATCAGGCTGCCAGAGCAGGGACCCCTGCTAGCAAGACAGGTCAGCACCTTCCTTCATGCCAGACATTGAGCAGGAGCACCCCGCCTCCATTTGCAGTTCCCTTTTTAGCTAGGTTCCATCAAGAGCCTCCCAAATAAACAACTTCCTTCTCTCCTAAGCTCCAAAGAGTACCACGGAAGCCAGCATTCCCACTTTGCAGACTTCCCTGCCTGCTACACGACAGCCTTTCCCATTCCCACTCCCAACAGCTTCTCACCTCCAGTGAGAACTGCAGGTCCCCACTCCCTTCCAGCCAGCCCCCATCCACACCCCACGCCTCCAGTGCTGGGTGCCACCACCCATCTTATACAGGGCACTAGAGAGGGGGGCAGGAGCTTTGATATGTGGCAAGAGACAACAGACAGAGCAGCCTCTGACCCCAAGAACTGAGACACAGCTGTGGGGAGACCAGCTCCCCAAGAAACCTGGCAATGCAGGGACTAAGTGGAGGAGGCTCAGACAGCTCTGTGCTGCAAGCAACAGGGACCGCAAAAAAAAAAAAGAAATCAGAGACACCACTTCAACAGCACCTGCATCTGCAGCATTTGATGCATTTACAAGCTTTCAGGTGAGTCAGGCAGCTGACAGCAACTGAAAATGCAGCACAGGAACCCTGGGGAGTCACAAACTCCACTTACATGTGAAAAACTACAAAGGTATTTTGAGCAGAGGTTGCAGGAGGATGGCTGGTGAAGTCTGCATTGATCTAAGATCGATCCTGCTGCTTCTGAGGACTTGCCTCCATCAGGAGAGACTGGACTGTGACTGCTGATGGAAGGAAGATCTCAGACATGCACAACAAGGGACTGCAGAATTAATCCTCACCAGAAATGTAGAGAAAAGCAAGCCCTTGGCCCTGAGTGAGGCTGACATTGTGGACATGACTGAAATCCAGAGCTCAGCCAGGCTCCACGTGACATGGGAGCGGGGGCTGCAAGACTTGCAGCTTGGCTGCGGCTCAGAAACCACCTGAAGCCATTCATTCATTTTGCAGCCACTGCTGCTATTTCAGGGACGCTATTCCCTTCGGAAGCACAGGACAGAGATCCTGGAGCAGCTGCCAGAAGTAATATGTCAAGGAATAGACAGGAAAGCAGTTCAGGAGAGCAAAAGCCGGAGCCACTGAGCACAGCAGTGCTGAGAGCGCCAGGGAGTCTTACTCAATGCCAAGAACACAGGCCAAGCCTTGTGGCATAGGAGAGACAGGATCTCAGAGGCAAGGCTGGGATGAGCTAATTAAGATGGGCCACTCCACACCACCCCCCTGCATGGGGAGCCTCCCCCCAGCACCCCGCCGCCTGTGCGTCCCCCCGCCAGTGGGGAGATGCTGGGGCTGGGGGGAGGAGCGGTACAGGGAAAGGCACGTATGACCATAGTCACAAGCCGATCCAGCTGACAAGCTGTAGGTTCCCTCTCCTCATGCTAGGGGAGCAGAGATGATGCCAACGATGATTACTCCAAATGCTTGTCTCCATGCCAACAGTCATCAAAAAGTTGCTTTTGAAAAGCTAATACAGTCTATCTCATACGCCCAAGCACAGGAGGATGCTTTGCCATCACTTTTCTGAGGGCAGGACTCTGGTCTCCATACTGCATGTGGGGTAAGTCCAGCCCAGCCCTGCAGCAGTGGTGGATGTCAGCAAACAAGGGAGATGCTGTTAGGAGGGAAGGGAAACTGCTATGACTTGCAGAGGTTGAGGCAGGGCACTCACAAAGGCATCTGGCTGCTGTGTAAAAAAGGGAAGAGCTGTGCCCTGCGCACCAGGGGTCTCTACCCAGGCTGCAGCGCTGGCCAACCCGGGGTGGCAGGGCGCACCCAGCATCCGCACCCCCCAGCTGTTTTGCATCCCTCACACCATCTCAGGGTGTTTCTGGTAAGGCCAGAAGCCCCAGGAAGGTGGGGATGGCATAGGCTGGTGCCACAGCACCACAGCTCAGCTCTCACAGGGTGAAGGGCTGCAGGGGTGCACAAGGGAGCAGGGCAGCTTTTGTGCTGATAGTGATGGGGCAAGGGGCATAGGTGGGTGCAAAGAGAACGCAGGGCCAAAACTACATCCGTGATTAAACTACAGAAAGGAATAAACACACAGAGCTATATGCATAAACAGGTCTGTGTGCGACACGCACACAAAGAAAAAGTCAAAATGGGACAGAAAGGGGAAAGGATGGAGGAGAGGTGACCAAGGGGAAGAGGGAGGGAGAGAATCCAGTCCTTGCAAGCACAGCTGCGGTGGAAAATGTTGGACATTGCAAACACAGCACTGAGAAGCAAGCCGGGCTTGGTGTGTCCAGCAGCAGCGGTGGCCATTCACTTGGGTCTGCAGCTTGTCTGATCTCTCAGACTCCTGATGCCATCTCCAGAGCTGTAAGAGAGCATCACAGTGCTCACAAGGAGATTAACAGCAGAAAACAAGACATCACAGGCACTGGCAGCGTGGGATCGGAACCCCCAAGAGAAACAATAACCACCTGGCAGGAACCACACGCTCCCTCCTCCTCACACCTCCAAAAGCTGCCTGACAACAGGCTTTACTCAGGTCATGGACAGGCTGCCACCATCAGCTGCTCTGTTCAAGAAAATTGCTACAGCAAAAGAAAAAAACGCAAACATCTGGAACGGGTGATCTGTAGTCTCTGTCTTCATGTAAAGAATAGGTTGAACAAATGTTCTGATCCCAGGGCAGAACGTCCCCTGCAGTCACAGCACTGTGTCCTGGTCCATCACAAGCACTGGGATGGGACCACGCCAAAGGGGTGTTTGAGGTTTGCTGGCAACGGTCTAGTTTGAAGTTATCACAGCCCAAATCTTCCTCAGTTGAGAGTAAAACCCGTTCCTGGGGTCTGACTTCTTTGTTGGAAAGCTGTTACCCCAGCCACATGAATGACTCATTTCTAGGCTTCCTTTTTCTGTTACATTTACACTGGAATTTCTAATGGCTGCTGATTTTCATGGTGCAAACCCTACCAACTGCTCGCAGCCTTTTTGTCCACCAAGCCAACATTTCTGCAACTGCCCTCTGTTTGCACAGTTTATTTAAGGAGACATCCAGAAGGCCTCTAAGGCCTTTCAGCTGGCTCCTGCCCCCATCCAGATCACACCACCGGTAAGGTTGCAGGATTCAGGCTCAGACAGATGCCCATTCAGCTGGCGCACAAAAAGACATCATAGCTCATCTGCCCTGAAGGAAGAAGTAGAAAAGCTCAAGAGAAACCAGCTACATTGCTGCAGCTGATGTAGCCAGAGCTGGGGGTCTGCTGGCCACACACTGGGGACAGCACAGACCACCAAGTCTCGCTGCTAGGCCCACTCTTGTCCCTCCAAGAGTCTGCAGCACTGCCTAGCCTGTGCCTGCTGCAAACTCCTCCTGCCCTCCAGCTTCCCTCCACCTTCACCTCATGGCATCCCCCAGGCTGCCAGGCTCCCCTGTCCCGCTGACTGCTGCCCTCCGATCCCAAGTTCTTGGGCACCCAGAACAGTCCCTTCCTCTCCTTTCTGCCGAGTTTCACTGCAAAGGCACCCCTCCGGTGCAAACTGCAGGGACACTTCTGTACAAGAGAAATCCTCACAGCTCCAGCCCTCCTCGCTGGCCTCCTGCTCTGTCTGTCCCCATGGGCCATCTCCTATTTCATCTGTGCACACATGGTGGATGCATGACCCCCGCTCCAGCTGTCCGGGCTCCTTGGCAGGCTCAGAGCACAAGCCCTGGACCAAATGCCAGTTTCGATTAACAGATCAGTGACATTTTCATACATGTACATGTATATGGAAATTTGCCAGTTCAGTTTATAAAAGGGCATATTCAAAGAACATTTGCTGAAGGCTTTCTCCAAAACATTTTTTTTATGAGCACCATTTTGTTCTGTCAGGACAAGGACGCTGTAAGCACAAAGGTGAAAAACTGCTAAAAATGTCTTTTTTGGAAGAATTGCTTCTTTGGTTGTAATATTTTTACCTTTTACATTTTGCTCTCTTGAGTTTCTGTGAGATTTTACACTATTCGGAGTTTTAACTAGCAAAACTAGTATCATTATGCAAACTTTACTGCATCTCTGTGTAACCTTAACATTCAAAACACCAAATCCTGCCATATAAATGTGCTGAGCAATGAGCATAACCCTGATCTTATAATCACTCACTGTCCACTCTCTAACAGGATCTGCCTTTGGTGTAATCTCAGTCAGAAAGGTGTTTTGTTACCTTATTGATAAAAAGAATATCCTCTTAACCTGAATCCTGAAAAGGGCTTTGGAGACATGCAATTCAGCTATTAGTGATAAGCACAACAGAAACGCCCAGAAGGAAATTAAGTATTGCTTAGATAGCATGCTATAAACATACAGGGCCGTGATGTGAATTATGATTAAAAACAAGACATAGTGAGCACTACGTACTCACTGAACACTTTTCATCCTGCACGCTGAGTGGGTCAATCTCTGTGAAACGTGACTGTATCATTAAAAACCACGATAGCGCACACACAACTCTGCTACTCCAGAACCAGGGGTTTGCCTTCACAGCCATCACATCAAAAACCTAAGTGGGGACCCGACTCATGGGCAACTCGCATCATCCAGCTCTAGGTGAAGGACACTGTGCTCTTCTTAACAGGCCGTGCTATCTAATACATGCTGGCAGCCTCTTCCATCAAAAAGGAGGCATAGCAGGCAAGGAAGGTAAGCAAAAATTCGCTTTTATAACTGAAATTGCCAAACACATTCAAGCTGTCAGAAAGATCTAGGAATTATGACAAAGGTCAAGGAGGAACAAATGCGGGATCCTGGCTTTCCCAGTGAAGGCTGAGACAAGATCAAAATGGCAAGAAGGGAGCGAGGAAGACAATGGAGCACCAGGGAAGAGGGATATGTTCTAACAATCACGCACATGGCTGCAACCATGAGTCTCATGTTCCCTGCAAAGGAGGAATGTGCAGAGCAAGAGGAGGAAGGCCAATTCCTATTTCATATTCTACCTCTGAATTTTAAGTTTACAGACACATTCAGACCTGCATGATCTTAGCCTGAGATTTTTATTACTATCCCGTGTTGAGAGCAGAGGTGGAGAACACATGGAAAAGTCACTCATGCACAAATCAATGCAGCATCATCAGTCTGCTGGTAGCCTCGCTCCTGTGAACTCAAGACAGGAACAAAACCGGGAGGGGAGGTGGGGGTGGTACAGAGAGTCTGAAAAAAGAACAGCAGAAACTGAGTGAAAACTGGGTACACACATGCTTCCCCAGGAAGTAATGCAGTGTCCTGCAGAGATAGAACAATGAACAATAGCTCAGCTGAGCAGCTTGAACAGTTCAAAGTTCAGCTGCTGTGCAAACATTGTAATCTGCTCTCGTTGTCTGCAAACTGTCCAGCCCCAGCCAAAGTTCTGCTATGAACTAAGCGGAATGCGTGTTTTTAGTTGTGTTCTTGAACAAAGAACACTCCTGCTCATCACTGCAGAGCCAGAAACGTTAGGGCACATAAAAGGAAATACGGAGCGAAACCCTTTTCTCCAGTTCTCAGTCTGTCAAACGTCATTCCCATGCTTCGATTTCATGTATCACAGGTGGCAAAAAGCTCTCCCTCTAGGAATGAATCAATCTTAAGGCACAGATGGATAGATGTGTTTTACTGTTGACTGACCTATAGCTACAAATGCTGACACCAATTATCAGCACTTCAAGAAGTTATCTACTCATTTCATTAAATGTCAAACAGCATTCATGCCTTGTCCTTCAACATCACCCTCTTCTTTAAGAAGAAAACGAAATTTACCAAGTCATGTAGATGTGAAATATTTCTAATAATTTACTGTTCAATTCCTGAAAAGCTGTTCAAGAGTTCACATGTCCCATGTCTGTATTTTAGTCCACTTGGCAGAAATGTGTACAATTGGCTGTATTGTTAGGGCCTGGTAACAAAATGCCTTGAAAAAATGGGGGTCCTTCCACAGGTACCTGTGGAAATGCAAAGATTCTGGGTCTGAATGTGTTACAGACTCCTTCTGCCACCCAGGGAAAACAAAAAAGGAAGGGCTTCAAAAGCCTCCAGGCACCAGCACCATGACTCCTCTTGAACAATGGGAGCTTGTGCCCGAGAGAAGATGCTGAGCGCTCCCAGGCAGCGGAGGTGGAATCATGACTCCTGTGACTGGTGCACAGTGGCAGCAGAGGTGTTGATGAGGTCTTGAGGAAGGCTCTCGCGCGCTTCCTGCATCCGGCGCCGTGCTCTCTGGAAAGCCTCTACAACACAGCAAATGACAGTATGCCAGAGTGCATCAGACAGCCTCAGGGAATGGGAGGGATGAGCCTGTCCAGTGAACATCATCTCTCCTGGAGCAGGAATCTCACTTCCTATTATTAAGTTCCACCAACAAAGCACCTAGTCCTTGCTGCTCTCTTCACTTATTTCTAGCACTGTCTTTGCTCTGTGCATAACGGAACCGGAGACAGCCTGTGCATCAGCGCCACAAGCTATGCTCAGCGCCAGGCAAGACTCGGCAGCCCAGCCTAGGCTTTGCCTTCAGAGTGGTTATCCCTCTGCCTGCTGAGAGCTGACACCTCCTTAAGTTTCCAGCTCAGATGAGAACATTTAACCTCTGCTATGGACTCAGATTGCTCATGGGGTTGCAATTAACGCATGGTAATGGATTCTCCTGAAATATCCTTCCAACTCTGTAAAAAGGGGGAAAAGTGAGCCAAAGGCTCACCTGGGAGAATGACACCGAAAGCCCTACCCAAAACATTGTAGACGGAGCTCTGCTGGCTGAAGCTTCCAAGCCGGTCCAGTACACTCTGCATGCGCTGCCTCAGGGCACTGGTTTCCAGAAAGGCTCTGCACAGAAGTACAGCAGGAGGTCAGGGCTGCCAAAACACAGCACACAAGATGGAGCTCGTACTCACTTTGCTGCACTTACTTAGACTGCTGCAGGCAGTAAAGCCGGAAGGTGACGCTCCCTGTTGTCTCTGTGCGAAAACCAAAACGGCTCAGGCGCTCTCCCTGCAAAGATGGCACAAGTTAGAGTAGCCACAGCCCGTAACCTGCTGCAGCAGGCTGACCCCAGTGAAAACGACCAGGAGAATGCACTCCTGTGGGCACAGAGTCTCTCCCTTCCCTGCTGCACACAGAAAGTGAGGTCAGAAAGAAGGGCAGATGGTTCCAGGCTCTGCTGAGGGCAGGACCTAAACACTAGCAAGCTGATCGTGCAGTGCTGGAAGAAGGTTTCAGAAACTGCATGGGGGCTCGTTCCCACACAAAGGCCACACGTAAGATGTTATTAAGATCAACTTGCTCATTACACCAGCAAGCACCTCTGCAGCTTTCGTAAGAGCGGGATATTTCTGTCTGCCTCACATTCATCGGCTTCCTGCTCTGCACCTGAAACAGGTGATACAGCCCAGATTCCTTACTAAAACACAGAAAGAAGTCTACAGCTGGTAACAAATGCTGACGTGACAGACACTCTCCAGACAGACATTTCTTTCGTCAGAGGGACAGGACCACCAGCTTACCCTTGTTCAAATCTGGTCAGGGCTGTCCACAGACGTCTGAAGACAAGAGCATAATCTACCATCGCCCAGCAAGAGCAACGCCCTGCAGATGAGCCCACCTTGAAGGTTGATGGTGTCCTGACGTAGGTTATGTCCTCCAGCTCAGGAGATCCACCAATGAAAAATCTCCTCAGCTCAGCGACGGTCCCCAGCTCCACAGGGCGCCAGGTGGGGATGGTGAGCATGTGGAGACCTGACCCAGGACAACAGGACAGCTTAGCAGCTACAACCAACAATCTATTCAGAGTCACACAGGACAGCATGGTAGATAGACACCTGCTGACCCAAACCACAGTGGGCTGGAAATGAAAACACTGCACCGTATCTCTATCACATTTTCCCAATGAGTAAGCCCCATACAGTCACACAGCCAGCGTTAAAAGTACCCCCTACCCATGAGGAGCATCTCCTTACCACACATGGATGTCAAAACAGTTGTGACCCTCAGATTACTTGTGGGACGGAGAGGGCTACCGCTATTGTAAAGACAGATATGCAGCGTCACCCCAGCACTTTATCACACAAGATTTTGTGACAGAATCACTGAAGGAGCAAGGGCCGCAACACATGATGCATCTCAACAGCAAGGCAGAATGGTGCAGAATGCATCAAATTCTTCCTCCCTTCAGTATGCAAAGGCAAAGCCTCCCCCAGACCAGCTGAATCCATTCGCAAGAGAACCACTCAACTCATTCTCCCAGACAATTAACATAATGCCCCAAGTATGTTTTACCTGGAGATGCTGGCAGCACCAAAGAACCATATCCTTCAACACGATACCTCTGCCAGAAATCCAGGGACAGGACCTCAAAGTAAAGGACAGGCCACTGTGGGAGACTGACTGCAAGTAAGAGGAGCAGATCGCAGCTTTGTGAGGGAGACTATCACAGAAAAAAAATGCTAAATAAGCACCTCCACTAGTAGGAAGTCCTTTCTGTATTTCTTCTACAATGACTAACCTACACATATGGGTGATTATTTCCCCTGTAAAAGCTGAGCCCTCAGATTTGAGTATGAAAACAGAATTATTGATGTTAAAGGTCTGGGAAAATTCTTTGTTTTGAGAGCAAGTCCAAACTGATTCATCAATTATCTTTCAGCAAACAAGACAATCTTTTGTGAATGACCTGATGCCAAACAGGAGAACCTGTTTTTATCTCTGACCTTTCCCACCATCATTGGGGTATTATTAACTTGGATCCTCCTAGAGGTCTCCAAGCATTTCTTTCTTCCATGGTGAAACAAACTCATCGTGTTTATTCTAGGCTGAAAATTCATTAGTCTTGGTTGACTACTCAAATCCAATGCATACAATGAATTCAAGAGGCAAAGCTGTCTCTAGCAATTGCAATCCAAGAAGCAACGGGGCTGATGAAGAAGCAGCACTAGCGTAGTGAAGCAACAGGAACAGACAGCAGAGAAGCCCAGCTTAAGTTAAGAGCTGGAAGTTTCAAAGTGACATAAATTATACAAAGATTATACAGGTCACTGAGCGTGTCTACAAATATAAGACTCTGCACAGAATTTTAGTTGTGTACAAAAAAGCTGCTGCCGAGTCCCAGGGCTCAATGCAGTACACAGGGGATGGCAACACAGACCAGCATGCCATGCGTTCTGAGGCAAACAGGCTAAGATACAGTTTTGCAACTGGATAAAGCTGATTACAGCCTGGAAGCAGGACAACATCAGTGAATCCATAGAAATGCTAATGCATTGCTAGTACAGAGGCTGTGTGGTGACACGGTGAACATTTGCTGAAGCAGCACATTTCCCTTTGTTTAAATCCGTCCTTTCATCTTTTGGTGGGGGGCCAACAACATACCAGACAGCATGATGCCTACACTGCAATCAAAGATTTCAGAATTTCACATTTCAGAGCAACAAGGAAACACACCTTCTGATTCATCTCCTTGGGTGAAAAACATCTCCAAAGTGAAGGGGTAGCAGAAGTATGCCACGTTATCCTAGAAAAGGAACAGGACAGAGATCAGATCCTGGACAAGAGAATTCATCACTAGAATTGCAGGGGGCACAGAGAGCAGGGAGAAAATAACTAATGGTAGAAAAGAGATAATGATGCCCAAACAAGCTCAATCACATCACACTAACAAAGACCTGACTGCATGATGGACCTGCATATGCTCCCAAGTGCTGCGCTGATGGAACAGGCTGTTAAAAGTAATGAAAAAGGGGAAAGAGTAGCACGCCCCAAATGACAATTCAGCTAGCTGCATAACTACTACACTGCCACAATCTTTACAGGAGCCAAGCAAAATACCTCAAACAATGGTACTACTGAAATGTTGTATGATAATTACTTTTGTAATATGCAAACTGTCTCACATAGAAGACATTAAAAAGTTGATAAAAACTCAGATTTTGTAAGAGAGGAACTGGAGACAGCAATGGAACCAACTTCCCAGATAAGAGCAGGCATTCATTTTGAGAAATCAATTTAGAGACTGTGCGTTCCTGCCCCAGGTAAGCCAGAACAACGCTTCCTTAACTCTGAGCATTTCAGAACACAAAAATCAAAGCTCCAAAGGCAATCAATCAGCCAGAAGGGAAAAAAAAGTTCCAGAAACTACTTTGAAGCAGTTTTATTTAGTCTAGTTTTATTTGGACACAGTGGCACCCTGAAAAATGGCAAGTATAGCTAGAACAAGGAGAATGCCAGACATGTTCTGCCCTTGGAAGGTGCTCTCAAGTCAGGACCTTTGCTGAACATATCTGTAGCTTGTTACACATGTTCCACTTCAGAGGATGCCTGTTCAAACTGCTCTGTAGGTCTGAAAGCACCCTTACCCAGCCCACTGTCTTGGTGGCACAGGTCTGTGTCACTCCTGATAGCTGCTGGAATGCAGGGCTCGACCACTCTGGGAGAAGAACATAAGCACAGTGGTGAATGCTTTAGGTGAGAGGGAGGACTCAAACCACAGCAGCTCAAAGGAGAATGTCAGTCCCAGCTGATTGGGATAACAACAGATAACATCACCCACCCTGAATTTCCCTAGATCTGTCCCACCCCATCTTGTTCCAGGCAACGGCTGCTCCTCAGAATGCCCTGAACTGTCAGTGAAAAGTACTAACTCCGTCTTAAGAGAATAGTAGGACCTTATCTAAATGTACTGAGGGGCAAAAGTGGTACCTCTTCAGACAAACACCAGAGGGGAGCCAGAGCCATAGCTTCAGGGGAACTAAACATGCAGCAGGATGTGCATGTTAGTCATTTATCAGTTATTTATCAGTCAAAATTCAATACGTTAGTGTCAGCACAGAACATGAGAACGTGACAGTAAGCACTGAAATCAAACAAGGTCACTGCTGAGATGGGGAAGACAGGAAGGCCACTCTCCACAGTACAAGGAATGAACTTGGGGTACGCTGCTGGACATTAGCACCACTGGCTGAGAAGCCAATGGACCTCTGTGGGCCAGCCTGATTTGGAAGAGACAAGAAGGGAAGATGCTAATTCCTCCCTGACATGAGTTTAGTTCAAACAACTGAGTTGTGCAATTTTAGCTCTGAAGACCTCTGACTAGATCCCAGCCCCAACACTAACTTTTACTGACTTTCAGCAGAGCACATCTGATGGACCAGCCAACACATGCTTCATTCCTTAAACTGCTGTGTTATGGCTGGAAATGTGAATACTTACGGTTAGGCAGCTCCAGGAAGAAGTGAACATAGAGGTTGTCATACTCATAGCCTTGAGCTGAAACTGAGAAGAGAGAATGAACTTCAGCTGCTCGATTCCACACAAACTCCTCCAGTACTCACTGCAGACTTTTGGGAGAGCCAGCACCATAACATCAGGGACAACCAGTTACCGCTGGAAGCTGGGAAAAGCCAGGGTTTTCAAAGTAACAGAATATGACCCTCAGAGAAGACTCCCCCTCTAAACTAGCCCTGTCCCCGTATCACTAACCAAATTAGGGAGGTCACACATTTAATTGCTTTCTTTGCTATAATCTCTATTAAATTCCCAATCTGCTCTCCTTTTTTCAGATCTGTATGTCTTCCTGGAACCACTACAGCATTTGTAGCCTCCAGTCTGTAAAAGCCTCTCAAGGGATTATTCTGCAAAAACAGGGGAGGAGAAGGAGGAAGTAAAGGATTCTAGGGAGAGAACCACTTACTCTGGACCGGCCTGCCTGTGATCCAAGAATCCTTGGACCCTCCATAGCCTCAGCCATCCCAGCAGACCCAGATTTGCCCCTATAGTTACTGTTTATAATAAGGACTCACTTATTTCTCCATTCACAAAAAGCCGCAGTGTGCCAGGAAGAGTCTGTAAGAATGAGCAGATAAACAAGATAAAGAGCCAAATGACCGATGTGAAACCTCATAGAGTCCCCCCCGAACAGGGTCTCACACAGACATTTCACTGAAGTTTGTACATTAATTATTCACTCTGCCGCCTGGTAGGAGACATGACTTCTCATACCACTTTCCAGAAGTGAACAGTCTCTGGAGAGAGGCTGGAGAGACTGAACTCCTAGACTGCAGGAGTTTACTATTCTGTAAATGGTCTCTTACAGACTTCAGGATGGATATAAAATGTAGTGAGAAGTCACTTGCAGAAATCATACTCCCGTTTCTCCTGTTAACGTTCCTGCACTTGCCCAAGGGGGAGGGTGTTGAGGGAAGCACAGGACAAGCTGAGACACTCTAGTGAAGTACAACAAAGTACAACAACTTTCACACTTCAGCAAACAAGATTTGGGCAAAAAAGATTGCAGTCTGGGTAATTCAGTAAAAAGGGAAACTGTGCATCAATTTGGGGTTGGGAGGGGATGCTTACTTGAACAAAGTGGCATATAGATGTGTTTGACATTCAAGAAGTTAACAGCAAGCACTATCCTGAAAGATAGAAACCCTCCTTTTTTCTTAAAAGTATTACAAAGGCCTTCATACAATGCATGCGGTCTCACAGAGACTGCAGCGTCCAGCATGCTCTCCTGCTGGTCTGACAGATGCAGGATGGATCTCTGCAGGCCCCATATCTGTTGCAACCTGTCCCTTTTGACCCAATTTTCTGTTGGAAGCCACAAGATAAAAGCTGCCAACACATCCCCAGAACGAAACAGCCTTTGGAGACTGAGAAAAATGGCAGCCATGCTAACCAGGTCAACAGCCTCCAAAGGCAGCAGGGCTCCAGGTCCTTGATGAGCGCCGCTGTACTCACCATCTCAAATTCTGAGCCTACGAGACCACTGAGGTATTCCTTGTGCCGACTGTACAGCTGAAAACACAGAACAAGCTGATTAGAAAAAGTGTCTTTTTGACTATACATGTTTTTACTTATTGCAAAAATTGTAACAGATATAACTTAAAACCAATTTAAATTGTTGGCAGGCTTAGCACACAGGGTTTTTTAATTATTATGGCAGATACAAAGCATGTAAGAATCGAACAGAACAAAGATGTATAACTGCTAATACCGCATAGAACTTCAGCTTCAGAAAAGACCTCATCAAAGGCCAATCTAAGGGAAAAAGAAGCTCTGATGAATCAGATCTTAAATGAGATGTTAAAAACACAGGCATAAACTATTCCAATTAAATCAACAGAGGGGAGATCAGTGTAGCAAAATCACGATTTCCTTATTGACCACAAAAAGAATAAGGAAACGTACAAATGAAAAACTAAAACATTAAGTACCTTTATAAACTGCTGCTGCCAAAAAGGCAATTCAGAAAGATCAAGATATAAAATGAGATCCAAATGTTCTGGGACATTACGGGTAACAAGAAATCATTCAATAAGTACACAGGCAGCAAGAGGAAGACCAAAGAAAGGGTCTGCCCACTGCTGAAGAGAAGGAAAACCACTGGCAGGTGACATTAGAAAGGCATGAATTCAGGTGGTTTCTTGCGTCAGTTCTCACTACATAGATCACTGCAGTCAGAGGCCAACAGAGCTAATCCTGGACAAGGCCTCTACCTAGACCAAGGAATAAAGCAGTCAGGGAGTATTTGTTTAAGTTCTCAGGTTGCTGGGCATGATGAGACTCACTGCCAGACATTCATTTTGTCAACTTTAGGTGCCTACAGCACTATCAATTACATCTACATGGGGGTCTGAGATCCCTCTGACAAATCAGGAGAACTAGTCAACATGATCAGTGGAGGCTGGTCCTTACGTCTCTGAACACACACTGCTCGCGTTCCTCCTCCTCTGGCTGCACTTGGACAGATGCATTCTCAATGGTGTATTTCCATACCTCTCGCTTCTCTCCATCCAGCTCGATCCTGCAGAGCCCCAAAACACATGGGCAGAACTCCCCCATTATGCAGGGAATAGGCATAGGCAGCAACAGCACCAACTGTGCCATCTGACACAGCAGTCTCCCCTCCACCAGGCCTGTGCAGTAACACAGGGGCACTAATGGCCCTCTCCTCACGCCCAAGTGCCTGCCAGCATCAGTGACTCAAAAAGGGAGACTTGCTTGTGTCCAGCATACACATAACCTGTATCCCCAGGGACTGGCACCAAAGTCCCACACATCACACATGCAGTGACACCAAGCGCAAGTACACAATAATCTTGCTTTAGAAATCTCTGGAATAAAACTAAAAATGTTCCTCAATTTAAGTGCTGATCCACTGCCTGAGGGGTGACTAGGGAGCACCCATTTCAGCCCTCTGTATCAGCCCTACGAGAGGTACCAGCCCTGTCCCACTCACCGGTAGGCTCCTTTGGTGCCAGTAAAGTCAGGCTTCACTGTGATCACCCCATTGCCGTCCACCTTGATTGTGCAAAGAACATGTTCATACTCCCTGTGTCCAAGCCTAATGGAAGACATCAAGAAACACAGCCTAAATAGAGCACATAGACACTCTCTTGCTCTGGAACAGCAGAGCCGGTAAAGGCACATAGGGGTACAGAAGGGAACAAACACACCCACACTTTCCTTCACTGGTTTAAGAAGCCTTTTGGAGAGATACACTCAGTTACCTCCCAGCTGAGGAAAGAGGCAGAAAGAAATAGTAGCCCAAGTTACTGAGCTCTTAGAATTCTCTCCCCTTAACTAATGGAAGAAACAGGAGATTTGAGTAAGGAGGGAAGATGGGTTTCCTTCTGGGAAATTAAGATCACTTCAGTATTTTACTCACTTCCCATAAGGTCCCAAGTCCCCCATGATGTACATGGTCTGGACAGGAGTGTTAATCACATGATTGTTCTTTATAAATTCTTCTGATGGTTCCCAGGTGATGATTTTTGACTTCAGAGAAGTTGCTTCTCTGTCAACAACAGAACAGCACAAGTCACAGCCCAGCACAGGCAGCACCAAACCCCCCACAAAGAGGAATCAAACTGCCAGGTTCCAAGTGTGACACAGCTCAAGCCACCAACTTCCATGGACCAGGCTGCTCCACAGCTGGGGCACCAGCACCAGGAAACCTGCATTAGCAAGCTCCGAGCCCCAATTTGCACTCACACTGGCCTACGGTCTTGTCTTCTCCTCCTCACATTGGCCATCCTTTCCGCCAGATACGACAGCACCTCATGATCTGAGTCAGTTACCTTCTGGCAATGCTGGAAGAGAGAAACAGAGGGAACTAGCTTAATTATAAAAGGACATCTTTCCCAAACACAGCTCCACTCTAGGAGGAGAGAACAGGTATGTACACACCTACATGCAAGGACAAACTGCTAAAAGACTGTAGATTTCATTAGCTTTTCTTGTGGCAAACTACAGCTAAACTCCACCCAACAAGTTCCCTACAGAGCAATGCTACAAAGCCAAGTCCCTCCAAGCTGCCCCTGACCATCGTTCTGGAACAGGGAGATCCCATCCCACATCTGGGGCACCAGGCAAAGCTGCTTTGCAGAAGCAGTATGTTCTCCTGCACACAGGGTATCTGGCTTGCTTCTGCATGGCCAAGAACTGAAAAACATTCTCTCTGCACAGGCCTGGTGGTTTTGACTGACAGCGGTCTATAGATTATGCATGACTACGAGCTGGTACCTCCTCTAGGTTGGTGAATCGGTCATGATCAGTATAGGTGAAGATGCGATAGTTCTTCCGACCTCCAGCCTTCTCCAGTTTCAGGATCTCCTCGTGGTACTGCCGGTCCAGGGGAGTCTGGCAGGCTGACTCATTTTGGTACAGATCCACCTCAAACTGAGAGCACCATGGGTAAAGCACAAAAGCTGCCTTTAACTGGCACGGTCAGAGCCACAACCACTTTCAGCTGAGATTTCCAAAGCAACCACAGAGAGAGGCAGGATCCTTTGGGAATCCCAGTAAATAAGTTGAGCTCCGGAGCGGCTCTGACAATGCTCAGGCATGCAGCGGCGAGGAGCACCCACCAATGCCCACCCAGAGGGGCTGGGGCACAGCAGCACACCCCAAAGCAGGAGACCTGCACACCCACCTGGCTGAAGAGCTTCTCCTGCCACCCCACCTCGGCCTCCTCTTCATCGTCTGGGGGACGCCAGGCACCTGCCGGAGAGGGCCTGGTCACTCCAACAGCGCTGCCCCCGCCACCTGTGGTATCCCAAAGAAAACAGAATTTTTTGAATTTTCCGCTAAACCATAACCATGAACCACACGAGCCTGGCCAAACAGAATTTGGCGGCCAGAGACAGGAACTGAGAGATAGAGAAGCGCTTGTTTTACGACTCCATCCTTGAGGAGAGCTGGTAGACAGATCAAAGCAAACATCCCGCCTCAGAGGACGCTGAAAAGGGGGTGATAAAGCATACAGTCAAGGAGAACAACTAATTGGGATGTTGATACAAACAAAACCAAAGTGTCCTTTAGGTGAACTATCCTCATTATTATACTAAAAATCACAGCCATAGGCCAGAAAATCCCCCTCTAAGCCCCGCACTCTCTGAGCGTGGTAAATTTCAAGCAAGCTGTACCTTTAAGGTGAAATGAGAAAGAAACTACCTAATTATTAGCCGGGGGTGTGAATACTGCTGTGACTGACACATTTAACTGACATTTGTAATGCCCTGGAGCGGCTCAGCGCGGGGTGCCAGCTGTGTGGTTACCCCCGGCGCCCATCCCTGCACCTCCGCGCTGAGTGTCGGCTGGCGTTTTGCAACCGGGAGAAGGAACCCGCTTTCGGGATAACGCCCGCCCGCCCCCGCCCGGCGCCCCACGTACCAGTCGCGGCGCGGTCGGCCAGGCCCAGGAGCTCGGGGCCGCGCGGGCCGGCGAGCAGCGGCGGGGCCTGCGGCAGGACGGGCCCGGCCGACGTGACCCGCTGGATGCGGACCCTGCGGGGAAGGAGGGAGGGTCAGGGAGGGTGAGGGAGGGTCAGGGCGGGCCGGGGGCCGGGGGCGGCCGCTCACCGGAGGCGCAGGTTGCGCACGGGGTCGCGGGAGCGGTACACGGCGCCGCCCGCCCCCGCGCTGCACAGCGGCTCCGCCATGGCCGGCGCCGCCTAGCCACGGAAGCGGGGCGGCGCGGGAGGCACCGCGCCCCCTGCGGCCGGAGGGCGCCGAGCCGAGGCGGGGTGGTGGGTGCCCTTTTGCCTCCGGTTCCCGCTGAGGCAGCTTCCACAGCGCGGAGCCCCCCGCCTCCGCGTGAGGAGGGTCCCCACGGCCTCCCGGAGGCGGGGGGGGTCTCCCACGTGCCTCCACATGAGGGCCCCTCTGGCCTCTGTCGGGGGGGTCCCCCCACACCCCACCCCGCGTGAGGGGGGGTCCCCCACATTCCCCGGCGTGGGCGTGAGGCCGCCCCAAGCAATGCCCGCCATCCCAACAGCGCCGTGGCAGCGCGGAGCGGAACGGGCGCGCCGCGGTGCCCCCACCGCCCTGCGCCGGGGGCTCCAGACCAAGGCGTGCGGGCAGCCGGCTGAGAACCTGCCCGTCTCTCGTTTATTCCCTACTCCCTTCCTGCTCTTTCCCGACATTTGACTGTTTGGCTGCCAGGGAAAGGACATCTTCACGAGCCCACCAGCCCCCTCCCACCAGGGCCTCTCTCCGGAGAGGCCGAGGGCCTGTCCCCCCGCGGGTGGGTCAGACCGGCAGACCCCGTCCCATTTTGCTGCCGGTCGCCCCCGGTGCCACCGGTTCTGCTGCATTCCCCAGCCCTTCCCTCCTGCGCCTCCCCCAGTGAGGGGTCTTCATTCCGGAGATCCACATACACCACATGATGCAACCTGTTTGCTCAAGGAGGTGCTGCTGGAGCCTGTATCCTTGCTAGTGCACCACCTCCTCAGCCAGAACTTTAGCTTCTCCGGTCCCTTCCCCGGAGCCAGCCCCGAGGTGGACTCTATCCACCCCAGCAACCTGGTCGCCCCGTGGTCATCTTTGGAGTCACTACCCACAAGGATGGTGTGCCTGATGGCTCCGCGACCCAGCTCTGCCAGCTGGGACCCCCCCTCCGAAGGGTCCCCCTGCACAGGGCCTCCTGCACCACTCCTGGGATGCTGGGCTGGGAATTGCTTCCCCCCTGCTAATCCGGGAATGTTTTGGTCAAGGCAAGTTTAAACACTGCAGGAGTGCATATTCACTTAAGTGCACTGCAGTGCTGACGTTACACTGGCACACTAAAAGCCTGACATACAAAACCTGGTAGAATTTATATCTTCCTCCCTCTCAGACTGTTAGCTGCAATGGAAAGTACTTGGAAGTCCCTGCAAGTATTGCAAGGCCCTCACATTTTCAGATCTGCAACACTGGCTGCCACAAATACTAGAGATCCCCAAATCAGAAAAAGCCATTTATTACAGAAAAGCAGAAAGCTGATACAATTGTACAAAATTCACAGTGATTTTTTTTTTTTCCCCTGGGCAAAGATGACATTATTATGTCCCTATCTATCAGCTTTTAAAAATCTAATATCAGAGTAAGCAATAATAGGAACTACATTAACAAGGCAAACATTGGCAAAGTTCTGGCAACAGTTGACATCTGAGACAGAAATAAAAGATGTAACTATATTCGGAGACCTGGAGAGCAGGTCTTATAAGGAGTGGCTGAGGGAGCTGGGGGGGTTTAGCCTGGAGGGGAGGAGGCTGAGGGGAGACCTTATCACTCCCTACAACTGCCTGAAAGGAGGTTGTAGCAAGGTGGGTGTTGGTCTCTTCTCCCAAGTCACCAGCGATGGAACGAGAGGAAACGGCTTCAAGCTGCATCAGGGGAGGTTTAGATTGGATATTAGGAAAATTGTCTTCACTGAAAGAGTGGTCAGGCATTGGCACAGGCTGCCCAGAGATGTGGGGGAGTCACCATCCCTGGAGGTATTTAGATGATGTGTAGATGTGGTACTTCGGGACATGTTTAGTGGTGCACTTGGCAGTGTTGGGTTGATGGTTGGACCTGATGATCCTAGAGGTCTTTTCCAACCTTAATGATTCTATGATTCTATATGGTAGATTCCCAACAGGTTTTTGCAGGTTTTGAAGAGCCATACTGCTTGTATCAAATCTGACATGACAGTAAGAATCAGGCCATCAACATATACATTATATTGCGACAGCTTTTTGACTTCAAAAGTCCTAGTTAGAGTGAGGAAATCTTGGTGACCCACTGCAGTTTCTAAACAGCTTGAGTGGGTATCCATGTGAGCACAAGGGAGAAGTATCAAGTGGGGGACCTTGACAGGCTGGAGAAATGGGCTGCCAGGAACATCATGAAGTTCAACAAGGAGAATTGCAAAGTCCTGCCCCTGGGGAGGGGCAGCCCCAGGCACCGGTATATACTGGGGCTAACTGCCTGGGAAGCAGCTCTGCAGAGAAGGCTGCTGAGGGTCCTGGGGGCCACCAAGTTGAACTTGAGTTAGCAATGTGCTCTTGCAGCAAAAAAGACTCTTGAAGTCCTGAGCTGCATTAGGAGGAGTGTTGCCAGCAGGTCGAGGGAGGTGATCCTTCCCCTCTACTCAGCACTGCTGAGGTCACACCTGGAGAACTGTGTCTAGTTCTGGGCCTCCCAGGACAAGAAAAACATGAACATACTGGGGAGAGTCCATCAAAGGGCCATGAAGATGATGAAGAGACTGAGCACCTCACATATGAGGAACGGCTCAGAGAGCTGGGACTGCTCAGCCTGGAGAAGAGAGAGCTCAGGGGGTTCTCATCAACGTGTATCAACATCTGAAGGGAGGCTGCCGAGAGGATGGAGATAGGCTCTTTTCAGTGGTCCACAGTGCAGGACCAGAGGGAATGGGCACAAACTGAAACACAGGAGGTTCCCTCCGAACATCAGAAAACACTTTTTTACTGCCTGGGTGACTGATCCCTGGCAGACGTTGCCCGTGGAGGCTCCATCTCTGGAGATACTGAAAAGCCATCTGGACGTGGTTGTGGGCACCCTAGGTAGCCCTGCTTGAGCAGGAGGTTGGACCAGATGACTTCCAGAGGTCCCTTCCCACCTCTGCCATTGTGTGATCCTGCACTGCCTCCTTCTCCAGGATGCACACTCCCGCTACCCCTCATGCCAGTACTAGCACTTGGGCAGCTGCAATGACAAGATGGAGCTTACCTGGCTGAAGATGAGCTTGCAAGACCCCAAGTTCCCAACTCTCTATGCTGCTGCACACCTGAGCCTACTTGCAAGAGGTTTGGGACTGTACTACTGGGGACAGAACTGCCTCCATGGGCAGAAACCTGCACTTAAGATGATTCAGTGTGACCACAAAACCACAGCCCCACTCCCAACAGAGGCGAAGAGAGTTCACCACCACTCCCAAAAGCAGGCTGTGGCTCTATCTTTTTGGATAAGAAAAGAGATTATTTGGCTGAAAAATCACAAAAATCTCCCCACTACTGAAAAACAGCACAGTTTTGACCATTTGTACCAGCACTAGCAGGGACATATACAAGGATGGCCCCGTTGAGTTTCCTACCTGTGGTTCCACTCAGGCAGCACTGAAACAAGACAAAACATGGAATCGGCTTAAAGAGCAGAGGAACTGAAAGTACAAGTCTCCAAATTGTTCTATGATTTATCCAAGTAGGTTGTAATTGTTGACTTCCTTCTGCCATTGCCATTTTCAGCAATTTGTTCTCTCCAGTGGTGATGTCCTTTAAAATTAATTTTATGGCATCCTACAGGCCTACACATGATGAAATATGTATGTCAAACTGCATAATTTTTTTTTGCATAGACTACAGAAAGGCCATTAAAAAAATTTTAAGGCTGCCCTATAATATCACTGAACAAAAAGTGAGTGAAGCATTCTGGTGTCTATAGCACTAGGTAAGAGAAAACCGTCATTTAAAAATGTCTCTTAAAAGAGCATCCTTCCTTAGTGATACAGCAAATGGAGTTTGGTGTTGGCTCTGGACACCGTGCAGAGCAAAAGACTGAGAGATATCTCCTTTTGTGCGGGGACAGGATGGATGCCAAACACAATCCTCCTTTCTAGGCCTGAGAAGCGTCGGGTGCTGTCAAGAACAATGACGTCTTCTGAATCATACTCTGCTGACTGCAAGACCAACTTCACCCTGTATTTCCTTCCTTGTCTAAAAAGAGCTAAAAAGCTCAGGTTCCAATATCCAGCTGAACTCCTGGGCTGCATGATGCGTACTGCACAGAATTGCAATATCTTTGGTGGGATGCCTTGCTGGATATAGCTGTTGCACTGCCTGGCCACGTACTCTGCAATTTCAATTGTTTCCATGCTTTTTTTTATTATGTAGTCACCTGACAAAGAATGGGCACATTCAGCCTGTTTAAACAACCCTTCTAGCACCTCACAGGGCATATATGTGTTATGTTCTTGGAGGATTTCCTCCATTAGATCAAACATGACATTGTATATTTGCTTGGCATTACGGACCACTTTGGTCAACCATTCCTGAGGATATAGTTCTGAAAACTCAAGACTGCAACCATATGGGTGAGTGGACTGGAATAAATCCAGGAAGACCCAGAAAATGCCACTTTTTTTTCTTGACTAGCTCCCGGGCACGTTGGTGCCAGTTTTCTTCAGGATGAAAATTCTGTGTTTCATCAACCACAATGTGTTTCACTTCTGGGAAGTTCCCATTTAAGAAGGCAACACATGTCACAGACCTGCACTTGTCATTTCTAAAAAAAAAACACAAACCAAAACCCAAACAAACCATATGGTAAATACAAAGGAGATGTGACCAGACAAATCTGTATTGACTGCCTCCATTTCTCAGTGGGTTCTTCCTTGCAGGTCTACTGCTGCTTACTGTCCAAAAATGCAAAACTTCCTATCTCAGCTGTAGCATGCTATATCATTTTCCCAGTGGGGACATTTATCCCAATGGACTGGCTGCACGCAGGCATTGCTGCGCAGCCCCCACCAACTGCCTTTGGCTCTACCCTAAGAGAAGGCTCAAGGCCACCCTTCCTACATGGGGCTCCCTTCCCATGGCAAGGCTCCCCAGGGGCCTCCCTCTGCCCTGCTCCTGGCCCAGGGAAGGCAGCGCGGTGCCCGAGCTCCCGTGGGAGGGATGGGTTCCCTGTTCTCCCCAGGGTAAGCAAGAACTGGCAGCGCTTCTTCCAGGCCATCCGGCTGCTTGGGCGCTGCGGTGCCTGAGCTAGGCTGCAATTGCCTGGTGCAATGTGCCTCGTCTGCTGTGGGGCCTGCTGACCTCTCCGTGCTGACCCAAGTGGAAACACAGCAAGAACAGCACTGGGGAACTGCTCTGCCTGAAATCCTCTACCAAGGGGGCATTCTGTTTCTGTTCTCCTCGTCTAGATGGCACAGATCCAAAGGCCACAGCTGCACAGTAGCTTGCGCCAGGCCCAGCACAGGCAGTGTTGAGGCAGCAACAGGGAAAGGCAGGTGGGTATTTTTGGTGTCAGCATGAGCTGTAATGGACCATTAATACTTTCAATACTAACACCTTTCTTGAGATGATTGTTGTGTGTTTGTTTCAGACAGTTTGGCAAACAGATGTAAAAATCAGCAGGGCTTGTGCTGTATGTACAGAGGATGGAATGAATGAAGAAAGGGGAAATGCACATTACTGCTTACCTCACAAACGTCTTCAAGGGATGATTTTCACAAATATAGAGTCTTTCTTCTGCAGAACAGTGAAAAATGTTTCTTATTCTCTCAATGATCTTCAAAGCTATGATTGTTTTCCCTGTTCCAGGAAGACCAAGGACAAACTGCTCTTTGACGTTGTGCAGGTTCTTGGAGAGCAGCTCATACTGTTTGTGAGAAGGTTGAAAATCTCACAGCCAAGATGGTCACTTAAGTAGGACTTGAAGCGCAGCACAACAGTCATAAGTGCACGCAGGAACACGGGGATGTCCCTGGAGGCGAGGATGTAATTCTCTGGGTACAAGCTGGCATAACCACATGGGTTTTCTTGGTTTTCTTGCTGGGGAATGTCATCCTCCGCGACTTCCATCTGATTCTTTGCGCCATTCAGGTACAGTATTTGGGGAATCACACACACTTCTGAAGCATATCCCCCATCATTGACTAGTTTCTTCTTTAATGCATAAGCAGTTCCTCTCAAGTTTTCAGACTCAGCAGAAGAGGCGTCATTGACTACAGTATACAGTACTGGATATGCGTTTTCAGCTATTAAGAGAGCATCACATATAACATCTTGTTTTTTCCACAATCCAGTATCAACAGCCCAGCTCCTTGAAAATATCAGTATCCCCTTTTTCAGTGGATGGATTTGTTTTTTCATTAAATCCTCTAATCCAGGATACTCTGAGAACAGGTAGGTGCAGATGGTTTCTGGCTTCCATTCTATTTTATTAGAACCCACTAGAAAAAAAAAGAAATAAAAAATTAGAAAAAAAACCCGCAGCAAATAGTTTACTGAACACACCAGTTCCTGGAGGAATTTATTATACAATGAAGTCATCAAAGTAAACAATTTAATGTGAGTAAAAAATTCAGCATTCCCACAATACCTGGTGGTAAATCAGTAAGGATTTTTTGTATGAGTAAAAGGGGTATAAACTCCAAGCTTCAGGCATGCCTGACTTCTAAATGGAATAAGGAGAAATTTCTTTGGAAGGATCTGCATCCTTTCTAGCTGCCTTCTCATCATCTAGGTGTCCTGGTTTCAGCTGGGATAGAGTTAAATTTCTTCGTAGTAGCTAGTATGGGGCTGTGTTTTGGAGTTTTGGTGGAAACAGTGATAACGTGGAGATGTTTTAGTTGTTGCTAAGTCGCGCTTACACCGGTCAAGGGCTTTTTCAGCTCCCGGTCCTCTGCCGGGTGCACAAGAAACTAGGAGGGGACACAGCCGGGACAGCTGACCCAAAGTGACCCACGGGGTATCCTGTACCATACAACGCCATGCTCAGGATATAAAGCTAGGGAAGAAGGAGGAAGGGGGGACGTTTGGAGTGATGGTGTTTGTCTTCCCAAGCAACCGTTACACGTGATGGAGCCCTGCTCTCCTGGAGACGGCTGAGCACCTGCCTGCCTGTGGGAGGTGGTGAATGAATGCCTTGTTTTGTTTTGTTTTGCTTCCTCGCGCAGCTTTTGCTTTACCTGTTAAACTGTCTTTATCTCAACCCACGAGTTTCCTCACTTTTATTCTTCCGATTCTCTCCCCCATCCCACCAGGAGGGGAGTGAGCGAGTGGCTGCGGGGTGCTTGGTTGCTGACTGGGCTGAACCACGACACCAGGTATTCCTCTGAAGGATGTGTTGCTGCCACAGTGAGAGACCAGTGCTTGGACCAGGTGGAGCAGCCTGCTTGCAGCCTCTCCTATGCTCCTGACTGGTAAAACACAATGCATATAGAAAAAGGCACCTAGGAGTGTTATCCCAAAAAGCGGGTTTGTTTACCCGGTTGCAAAATGCCAAACTATACACAGCAGAGGTATTTTATTTAATTCATTTCTGTGCAAAGATTGGTGCTAGGTGGTAACCCACAAAGCTAGCACCCCACACCGAGTTAAAAGTGTCAGTTACGGCTAATATTCACACACCTCAGCTAATAATTGGTTAATTTCTTTCTCACTTTGATGTAAAGGTACAGCTCACTTTTAATTTACCCCCCATGCTCAGAGAGTGAGGGGCTTACTACGGGGGGGGGGGTGTGTGTGTGTGTGTGTGTGTGTGTGTGTGTGTGCGCGATTCCTGGCCTATGGGCCTGATTTTCAGTATTAAAATGGAGATAGCTCCCCTAAAGGCACTTTGTTTTCTTCCTTATCAACATCCCAATTAGTCCTCCTTGATTAGACACTTTATCACCCCGTTCTCAGGTTCTCAGCGTCTTCTGAGGCGGGATGTTTGCTTTGATCAGTCTCCCAGCTCTCCTCAAGGATGGAGTCGTAAAACAAGCGCTTCTCTGTGTCTCAGTTCCTGGCTCTGGCCGCCAAATTCTGTTTGGCCAGGCTCATATGGTTCATGGTTATGGTTTAGTGGAAAATTCCAAAAATTCCGTTTTCTTCAGGATATCAGTAGCATCATCTTGATGTATAGAGTCACGTTCCTCTTAAATATAGGGGAATATATGAAGGCACCTGTCATCCCAACACTAAACTTGGTGCTCCTCCAAAATAACAAGCAACAGTAATTTTAAAAAATATTATCACAAATTCTGTCTTAAATTTGCAGGTTAAAATTACAGCTATGCACATTCATAACACAGAGACAAATCTCAAATGCAAGCATAAATTACCCTGACTGTGTCACAACCTTCCATTTGAAAAACACATTCTCATCAAGAAACTGCAATTGCACATCCTGTACCAAAACACTATTAACCCATCAGTAAATCAATCATCTGAGAGTAATCCTGAAAACAGATGTGAAAAGATAGCAAAATTACAAAAATAATTAGAAAAATTAGCAATTGATACAACTATTGGTCAGAATTTGGAAAAAAAGTCCATTAAACATGGACTATGTTTAATGAGAAAGTATCTGTTTGCTACTGATTGGAGCAGTTCTGATACCAGACAAGGACCTGGAATTCCCATGCGTCTCAGAGCGTGACCTCCAGCCACAGCCCTGCCCTGCAGGAACATTATAGGATTTACATTGCCCTTGGCTACTCCTAATACCTTGTCTTTCAGGGCTTGGTGTATGGGAGTCTCTGTTGCACAGCAACCATTGCTGCTTTTATAGTGTTTCTGAGATAGTCGCGTTTTCACCTAATAAATAAAACCGAGGCAAGGTTCTTCACCCCTGCATGGGAAGGGCTGAGTTTCACTTTCCCTTGTGTGCCCCAGCTTGAAGTTCCCCTGCAGCAGTGAGCAGGGTGGAGGAATTAACTTACTGGGTGAGAAAAATGTCTAAGCTGATCAGACCCCTGACACCCAAACACTTGGTGCCTAGCCCTGCAGATCAGCAATACAGGGTTGCTAGTACCAAGCCAAGGGAACTACACTGAGTTTGCAAGGCCTCAGGTCAGAGGCCTGTCTGGTTGCTTTGCTTGAATTTTTGTTGACCTGTTTGGAGCTTTGTTTTCACTGGGTTTACCTCTAATAGCACTTTTTTTTCTAATAACCAGGTGGCTGTGGATAACAACCATCAATTTATACAGAAAGCAGCAAAAAGCAGGTCTTCTGCACAGGGTGGGACCTTTCTGCTCATAACATGATGATGCAGAGTGCAGAAATACAGGTCTGGTAGGACAGCAGAGGTCTTGGGATGTGGGAGACAGGATGCAGGGCTGAATTCAGGTGTGGGGCGGTAAAAGACAGCACAGGAGATCCCAAGGCCAGAAATAGCTCTCAGATGGTCAGGTAGAGAAATGCAGTCCTGGAGCTGAACAAAACTAGTTATAAGGGTAATAGCAAACAAATATCTGACTTCTGTGAAACACGCCATGTTTACTAAACTCCAATGGAGCAGTGGACTTGCAGACCAGTGAAGGAAGAACAAGGTGTAGAAGTGCATTAGCAAACGTACAGCAGGTGACCCCAAGCAGATCCTGGCGTGTGAAAAAGAAACCATCAACATCAACTACATACTCCTGATGACAGGTGGAAGGCCAAGCGTAACACCAGGAACAGGGGTGGATACTAGGAAATGTACAGGTAACTTTCTATTATTATTATTACTTTTTTTTCACAGTGATATTCATTATTGTATTTTTCTTTTGTTATCAGTAATAATTAGATCTTGACTAGTAGTAATTCCTTGATTAGACTACTTAGATTTCAGTTATACTAGGAATAAATTATGCTCTCTCTTCTTTATCCGTAAGAAGATTCTTGAACATAACAGGGGGCAGACAGTGCTTAAACCCCTGGGACACTAGGTGTATTCTCAGCAATTGTATGCACTAGGGATTATACTTAGTGGCATAATTATGGGAGAAGATATTGAAGAACCTGAAAAATCAGGGAAATGGACATTCTTGGAGCACTTGCACCTTGCATCTTTTAAATACCATAACAGTTTATGTTAAGTTGTGTGCCTAAAATCTTATATCACATTATCTTCCTAGAAGTTCTGTCAAATACAATCTTAAATTCAAGAAAATATCCAGAATAAACAGCTTACCTGGTAGAGGCATTCTTGGAGTTCAGATGCACACTGGAGTCCAGCTTTTGAATAAACTGGCTTGATAAGAGAAGGACCATTTGACAGACTGAGCTCATTCTCAAATTTATCAGCCAGGTTTGAAAGATCTTGGGGGAAGAAAAATGTATGTTATATCCATCAAAATCCTTCCGTACTTTTAAAAGCCAGCACTAAAGAGTAACTGAAATGATTAATTTAAAACCTCCCTTCGCAATCCTACTCAAGAAAATGCTGCCTATGTAGTTGAGAACAACAGTATTGCATCAAACCAACAGGATCTCGATGTGCAGTAGAAGAAAGAGGGCTCAAAGCATAGATGGCTTTACAGTTCAAAGGCAAGATCTAGACCCTGTGTGGCATCACAGAATCCCAGAATGGCAGGGGTTGGAAGGGACCCCTGGAGATCACCTTGTCCCACCCCCTGCTGGAGCAGGCACCCCCAGAGCAGGGGCACAGGACCGCGTCCAGGCGGGGTGTGAATGTCTCCAGGGAAGGGACCCCACAGCCTCTCTGGGCAGCCTGTGCCCCTGCTCTGGCACCCGCACAGGGAAGGGGTTTGTCCTCATGCTCAGGTGGAACTTCCCGTGTTCCAGCTTGTGCCCGTGGCCCCTTGGCCTGGCGTTGGGCACCACTGACAAGAGTCCAGCCCCATCCTCCTGACACCCACCCTTCAGATATTTGTAAGTATTGCTAAGATCCCCCCTCAGTCTCCTCCAGGCTGAACAAACCCAGGTCTCTCAGCCTTTCTGCATAAGGGAGACGTTCTAGTCCAACCAGACTCTGCGTGTTGATCATGACCCTCTGAGCTCTGTTGTTGAGCCAGTTCTCTGTCCACCTCACTGTCCTCTCATCTAACCCACAGTTCCGTAGCTTGTCTATTAGAATGTTATGGGAGACGGTGTCAAATGCCTTGCTGAAGTTGAGGTAAACAACATCCACTGCTCTCCCTTCATCAACCCAGCCAGTCACACCATCATAGAAGGCTATCAAGTTGGTCAAGCATGATCTTCCCTTGGTGAATCCATGTTGGCTACTTCTGAAAACCTTTTCCTCTACATGCCTGGAGATGACCTCCAGGATGAACTCTTCTATCACCTTGCCGGGGATGGAGGTGAGGCTGGCTGTATGTGTTGGAACCCCAGTGTACAGGTAAGAGATGCCTGACGTGCCGGTTCAGCACACCAGCACCCTACAGGAACGACCTATGTGTACCACGAGTCTCTTCAGTAGATGCCCATCTCCAAAAGACCTTGCTGCTTTGTTCCCTTCCTATCTACATCACCCTGTCTTTTGTGTGCATGTGCCCTTTGAAGAGATCAGACATCCCAACTCTAAGCACAGACCAGGGCCACGGAAGAGGTTTCACACAAGGCCAGACCTGCCTCGCATGGCTGGGGCTCCGCCGGGACAGGAGGTCCTCTTCAGCTAGCATGTTCTGTGCTCATGTGGTCACTGCCATGGGCGCACACACTCAAGGAAAATTTCCATTACAAGGAACCCGTACGAAAGGATGGTTAGTTTCATCTTAAGACTGAAAGACTCTTATTCCTATCTGCAGTCAGAATAAACTCTCCAGGACTTGCCATACAGGTCTTGTTGTGGAGTGATGGAACAAAAAGCAGGACATAGATTTTGAAGGGGAAGGATTTCACAATGGAGCAAGACAACATGTCTTAAAACAAGTAAAACCTTGCACCCCTGCTCCTTCAAAACAGCTTTTAACAACCCCCGAGCCACACCACATATGCAAAGTGACTTTTCAGTAGACATCTGAAATGTGCATGAGCCTTGGAAAGCGGGAGCGATCTGCAACCTGCTGCATACTGTGTGTTGCTTGTTGAGCTGTGGATTTGAAAGGACTTTTCCCAAACTCAAGCTGATCACTGAAGAGACGACTGACCAGGTTTTAGTAGCTACCCTCATGTTGCTGACTTCATTACAGATGTTCTTAGTACTTGATAAGGAGAGGGAGAAGAAAAGTTGCAGGTTAGTTTGACACCACCATTACAGCTAAAATGATTCTTTTTCTTTAGTGCTGGCACAAAACTTGTGCCAAGATGCTGGATCTACCCGGCTCAAACCTGGGCATGGGGACTGATCCACGCTGGTCCATCAAGCACTGGGGATTTCACTCTGTGGGGATCAGCACCAGTAAGGACTTTCTTGGTTTTCAAAATAAACCCCTTTCAGGCACCTAAAGGGGCCAGATTTCTACCAGGACATCACTCCCTCCTGAGCATCTTAACAGACAAAGCCAGCTTGAAATTTTTCTGCAATTCTCATTAAAAGTAATGGAAACTCCTGGGTGATTTTGAATCTTCGCACTTCATTTAGAGGCATACTGGTATCCCTAGGAATGCTTATTCCAGCTGGGAGTGCTTCAGAAAGTCCTGCTGAACCAGTTCAGAGGGTAATGCTTCACAGAACGGTTTGCCGTTGGAGGCCAGTTGCCATACTGTCACCCCCGGTGCCTGTGACTGTGCCATGGGCCAAAATCCCTTTTCTAGGTTTGGTGAGAACACAGAACAAAAGAACTTGGTCTTTCCTCCTGAAAGTTTACAAACCAAGGCAGAGATGAGCTTTGCATTAATGTAAATGCAGATTTTGCCTGGGTCCTTAGCTGTCATGAGCTCTGTCCATTTCCTGATGCTCAGTCTTTCAAACACGTCACCCGTCACAATCCAGGATTCAGGGTTATCATGGAAAACAGAGCAGCAAAATGCTTCAACTCACACAGCGCATACCTAGCCCTGGAAGCATTTGGCTTTGTCATAAACGCTCAGGATATAAGCCTTAAACTGCACGCCAGCCTGCAAGCCACAGAAGTGATGGACGGGCATCGAGCCCATGGTATCAGCTACTGTTTCTTCCAAAGCTTCTTTCTCCACTTTAGTATGGCTTCCAATGACTTTCCTGCTGTCATCCACTCCAAAAAAATAAATAACCACTCTGAGTGTTTGCAAAGGCAGAAACATAATTTGGAAGGGTTTTTCTAATGTATTCCAAGATAGTCTCTGTAGCGAAGTTCTTAAATTCAATATGTGTTGTCTCTGTGAAATCCAGGACCTCCCCAAGCATCAGTTTGTCTCTCTTTAAAACCCTGGCGGCAGCATCTTGGATGTTGCACTCTTGGGTGTTCAGTGGGGACTCCTTCGCTCCCCCATCAAAATTCAGCAGAGCTTTCTTAGCGCTTGGCCCATTCTCAGCACAGTGCTTGGCACAGCTTTCCTTCTCCCTCAGAAATATGGCAGCATCGCTTGAAGTTGTAGGGACAACTGAAGTGAAAGACCTACAGGACAAACCAGTGCTTAAGCTACAGATACGTGGCTTTGTGGATGCACTTTTCTGTTCTGGACCTCCACAGCTCCAGGTTTTAACAAAAAGCAGCAAATGACTCTGCTGCTGCAGCCACGTAAAGTATTTGCTGGTCTCAGTACAGTTGATGCATGCCCTGAGGCTCTGCTCTATATCCAGGCCAATGCCATGCTCCTGAAAGCAGTAATTCTTGTCTTCACTCTCCATCCTCACTACTCCTCCTCCTAAATTCAGCAGTGCACACACTGTGCTAGAGAGGCCCCTTTTCATTGCCTTTTCTGATTGCAAGAGGTCTTCTTTCTGGATCTCTCTCCTAAAACTATTTTCTCAATAGCTATCACCACATCAGGATAGTTCATCTTCAAATTAATCAGCAGCTGCCCCTCTCATCTGGCCATCCTGATCCTGAAATGGTAAATAATTAAAAACACTTAACAATTATACGGGGCAGTCTTGACAAAGGAAACCATAACACCTTTGGCTAAGGCTTACATGCTAGATCTAACTTACATGCTAGATCTAATAAACTGGACAATGAAAATCATTATTTGCAACGCACAAGCAAATCAAAGCTGGGCAATTGTGAGGACACCCACAGGCATAATGTTAATTAACCATTTTTAATGGAATCATAGAACCATAGAATACTTTAGGTTGGAAGGGACCTTTAGAGTCCAACCCCCTGCAGTGAGCAGGGACATCTGCAACCAGATCAGGTTGCTCAGAGCCCTGTCCAACCTAACCTTGAATGTTTCTAGGGATGGGGCATCTACCACCTCTCTGGGCAACCTGGGCCAGCATTTCACCACCCTCACTGTAAAAAATTTTTTCCTTATATCTGATCTAAATCTCCCCTCCTTTAGTTTAAAACCATCACCCCTTGTCCTGTCACAACAGGCCTTGCTAAAGAGGTTGTCCCCATCTTTCCTACAGCCCCCCTTTAAGTACTGAAAGGCCGCAATAAGGTCTCCCCGCAGCCTCCCCTTCCCCAGGCTGAACAACCCCAGCTCTCCCAGCCCGGCCTCGCAGCAGAGGGGCTCCAGCCCTCGGAGCATTTCTGTGCCCCCTCTGGCCCCGCTCCAACAGCTCCATGTCCCTCCTGTGTTGGGGGCTCCGGAGCAGGACGCGGCACTGGGGGTGGGGTCTCACCAGAGCGGGGCAGAGGGGCAGGACCCCCTCCCTCGCCCTGCTGCCCGCGCTGCTGGGGATGCAGCCCAGGATACGTCTGGCCTTCTTGGGCTGTGAGCACACGTTGTTGGCTCATGTCCAGCCTTTCACCCACCAGCACCCCCAAGCCCTTCTCCGCATCCACCGAACAGTCCACTCATCAAATCTGTGTCTCCCCAGTTTAGAGAGAAGGGTGTGTCAAAGGCCCTACAGAATTCCAGAGAGATGACATCCATAGCTCTTCCCTTGCAGTCACTCCATCACAGAAGGCCACTATGTTGGCCAGGCAGGACTTGCCCTTGGTGAAACCGTGCTGGCTGCCTTGGAACACCTCCCTGTCCTCCCTGTGCCTTAGTATAGTTTCTGGGAGGATCTGTTCCATGACCTTCCCAGGCACAGAGGGAGGCTGAAGGGACAGTAGCTCCCCGGGTCCTCACTTCCACCCTTTTTAAAGATGGGCACAACGTTTCCCTTCCTCCAGACCCCAGGGACTTCACCCGACTGCCATGACTTTTCAAATATCATGGCGAGTGGCCTGGCAACTACATCAGCCAATTCCCTCGGGACTCAGGGATGCATCTCATCAGGTCCTGTAGACTTGTGTATATCCAGGTTCCTCAGGTGGTCACAAACCTGATCTTCCCTTACAGTGGGAGGGGCTTTATCCCCCTGGTCCCCATCTTGCGGCCCATCAACTCGGGAGGGGTGAGGAGAGAGGTTACCCATGAAGATTGAGGCAAAAAAGCTGTTGAGTACCTCAGCCTTCTCCTCGTCTGTTGATATTAGGTCACCATTCTTGTTCGCCACAGGCGGTACATTCTTTAACTTTCCTTTTCTGGCTGACGTACCTGTAGAAGCCTTTCTTTTTATTCTTTGCATCCCTTGCCAAATTCAGCCCCAGCCGTGCCTTTGCCCTCCTGACCCCATCCCTTTGCAGCCGGGCAGTGTCCCTGTACACTCCCCAGGACACCTGTCCCTGCTTCCACTGCCCGTGCAGTTCCCTCTTACTCTTCAGTTTGACCAGCATGTCTCGACTCAGCCATGCTGGTCTCTCCCCTTGGCCTCTTCCCTTCCTTGCCTGTTTTCTTACACCTGGGAACTGAGAGCTCTTGCACTGTATGGAATGTGTCCTTAAAGACCTGCCAGCTCTCTTCTGTTCCCTTGCCCCTGAGGACCATTTTCCAGGGGGTCCTTCTGACTAACTCCTTGAAGAGATGGAATTCCCCTTTCCTAAAACGTAGGGTCCTGACTGTACTCCTTGCTTTTCCCGTATCCCTCAGGAGCGTGATCTCCACCAATGCGTGACCAGTGCAGCCCAGGCTGCCTCATCTTGATGGCACCGATGAGCTCACTTGCATTGGTGACCATCAGGTCCAGTATTGCATCCCCTCGGGTAGGGCTGTCTATTACCTGGCTTAAGAAGTTATCCTTAATGCATTCTAGGAATCTCCTGGATTGCTACAGCTCGCCATGATACTTCCCCAGCGCGCACTGGGGTGGTTGGAGTCCCCCAGTAGGACGAGAGCCTGCAAGCACGAAGCCTCCTGGAGCTGGAGGAAGAAGGCTTCGTCAGTAGGCTCCCCTTGATCAGGTGGCCTGTGGTCAACACCAGCCACAAGGTTCCCTTTGTGCCGCTGTCTCTGGTTCTTACCCATACGCTTCCGACCCGCCCGTGGCTATTCTTCAGGGACAGCTCTTCACACTGTATCGATGTCTTTGACTGTGCTGCAGTGTCCCCAGCACGCCTCTGGGCAACAGGCTGAGGGCTCATACCGGCAGCCCGTCCCTCTAACCACTGGGTATCATCCCACCGCTTGTCACAGGCAAGCCTGGTATGTTCTCCCTCCCCTTTGCCGCTAGTTTAAAGCCCTGTCAATGAGCCCCACAAGCTCCTGAGCAAAGACCCTCTTTCCCCTTTGGGAAGGGTGGCTCCCATTTGACACCAGCAATCCTGGTGCCGTGTAGGCCATCCCATTGCCAAAACCCCAAAGCTGTGACAGTGACCACAGCCACGGAGCCATGCATTGATAGAGTGGGTCTGTCTGTGCCTTCCAATGTCACAGCCCACAATTGGAATTAGGGAGGAAAAATTAACCCGTGCCCCAGATCCCCTCACCACTTTCATTTTTTATTTGCCTTATCCCCTTTTGTTCGGCTCTTTTGCATATCGGGCTCTAATCGTTGCCTCGAAGCTACATACAAAACACGTCCCAGCGGTGACGACCAGGCAGCACCTGCCCGTTTACCAGCGCGGTTCCTACCAACCCCCCAGGGCGCAGCTGCCCCCGGTCCCCCGCGCCTGCCCGCAGGAAGCACCGGCGCGGGCAGGAGCGCGGCTCGGCGGGGCCACAGCAGGGCCGCGCTCTGCCTCCCCCCAGCCGCTCCCGGACAGCACCGGGCGGGCGGGGGGACAACGGGCCCGGTGCCGGCCCTACCTTCCCGGAGGGTAGAGTCCCGAGGCTGGTCCTGGCTCTGTGACGCCCATCCCAGCGCTCCCGCCCGGTAAGAACTTCCCGCCGGCAGCCCGGCCCCACCACGCCCCTGACACCGAGCACTGTATTTCAAATAGTTTAATTTTAAAAATATTCTATTCAGTGCTAAAATAACTTTCCACTTCACGCGCGGCCGCGCCTTCGGCTTCGCCAGGCTCGATCACAGACTCGGCAGGACATGCAGTGGCAGCGGGGGTGGGGGGGCGGGGCACGTTGGGAGCAGGGACGGGGTCTCCCGGGGGGCCCAGTGCCCTGCTGCCTCCTTCCCCGACCCAGAGGTCCCTAAAGCTGGGCAGGGGGCGGGGGGCGGCAGATGCAGGGAAGCAGCTCCCCCGGCTCTGGGGGTGGGTGTGTGGGGGGTCCAGGGCAGCAGCAGGGTGAGTAGGCAGCAGCCACCCCAGAACTGGGGGGGGTGTCTGTCCCATGGGGGCTTTGCCAGCCCCTGCCCTCCACAAAGGGAGCACTCCTGTCTCTCCCAACACTAATGGCTTAAACTCTAGCAGCTTATTGCACAGCATCCCAGCGCAGCCCCTGAGCTCGGCCTCACCCCCCAGGGCCCCCCATGCACCCCACCTTCTGCCCACATTCACAGGGGAGCAGGCACAGCAGCTCGTGCGGGTGGAAGGCAGCTCTCCCCTTCCCAGCACCCAGGGGAGGGCAGGCAGGGGAGCCAGGAGCAGGCAAACACTGTCTGCCAGCACCTTGGGGGCCACAGAGAGCAGGGAGCCCCACGGACAAGTCCCCCTGCGCATGCAGACCACCCGCCAGAGACCCCCACAAGACAGGTCAGCAGGGAGAGAGGGAGCCAATAAATAGAGGCAAATTTGCAGGTACTGGTGGCAACCACGTCCGCCCCAGGGAGCGCAGGCTGCCGCTGCCGGGGCTGGCGGGAAGCTCCTGCTGCTGAGCGCAGGGCAGGGCAGGGCAGGGCAGGGCAGACTGGATGGCAAGTGGCAGGAGTGCCCAGCCCTGGGGAAGGGGCAGAATAGGGGGAAGAACCCCGTCCCACGGGGGAGGGCAGGCAGCTCTGCGAGGGGCTGGCGAAGGCGCTCTCCCCAGGGACGGGCAGGCTAGCTCTCCGAGGCCGTGTGGCACACAGAGTTCTGTTCGGCACAAAATCTCTTCAGAGGCGGTGCACCAGAGTCCTCCTCCTCTTCAGTTACCTGCAAGAGCCAGAGGCAGAGCTCATGGGCAGCGACAGGAGCTCAGCATGCCCACCAAGCCATGCGGACCCAGACAAGGCTGTGTCACGCTGTGGGCACACCTGGGCTTTCATCTGTGAGGAAGTCCCAGGGCACCAGGAGTTAGAATCCACTTCAGCCCCGGAGTCAGCCAAAATTGTTTTACTCCACCCCCACATCCTTTCTTCACACTTTTAATACCCAAATTGACCCAGGCGACAGCTTGGGAAGCCAGGAGGTTTGGGAAGCTCCTGGAGGGCACTTTGGGACCGCAGAGCAAGTCTGTCTGTTGAGATGATTCTGCTACACGGGACAAGAATAAGCCTGAAAGGGCCAAGCTGAGTACGCGTGCATTTTCAGACGTGGTTTCAATCCCCCTTCCCTTACCTGAGTCTCAAGGGGGACTGGCTCTTCCTTTGTGAGAGTGGGAGGCTCGTCTGCAACTTCCGAGGAAGGCAGGGAAGGCTCTGGGGAGAACAGAAGGGTTAACAAAACTATCAACCCAGGAGCACAGCAGTACCTGGCCCAGTGCTGAATCAGGAGAGAAGACCTCCAGCAGAAGATACAAAACTCTCCCTGTCCACTTCCAGCAGTGCCTTGGTCACCCACCAGACAAGCAACGGCTCCAGCAGGGCCTTCCCTGGGCTGAGCCATCCACCTCCTCCCAGCCAGCACCCACCTTCCAGTGTCTCCTGCCCCAGTGTGGGTGGCTGCGAGTCGTCCGTGCGGAAGTCGGACGTGTGGGCAGGACTCATGGACTCGCTCTGCTGGGGACTGGGGCTGGAGTTGGGGCTGCTGTCCACCTTGAGCTGGTAGACATCCGACAGAGAGCTCTGGTTGCTGTTCTCATCTGCAGAAACAGCACCTAGTGAAGAAGAGCACCTTGACCCAGGGGCATGGGCAGCCGAGGCCGGCACCAAGAGCTGCGGTCTTAGGGAGAAGACGGAGCACAGTCAGAGGCACTTAGGGTACAGGGGATTCACTGTCACCCAGCGACATAAGGGCTGCCAGGCACAGGACCCCTCACCGGGACATGGCTGGCATCAGATACACAATTGGCCCATGGGAGAGAGGGTGCTTCTGCCCAGGGAACGAGTCTGAACAGACACTCACCCAGGGCTATTCCAAAAGAACAAGCAGGAGGCACAGTGGCAATACAAAGCGTTGTGCTGCAAATCTCATGTCCGCAGCTTGTGAGGACCCAGGCCTTTGAGGGCAGGAGACCTCTTGCCTGCGTACCAGGGTTTTGTACCTCGTCTGTTTGCGAGGCAGCAATCTAGCAGCAGGAGCGATGCTCAGCAACTGCCTCTGGATGGGGAGGCAATCCTAGCACACATCTTTTCCAGGTAAAGCAGTTCCAAACTGCAGACCTGCAACGCTACCCTTCTCACCACATCTACTGAAGTGCCAACACATTCCTCGATTTTCCTTGGCCACACCGACAGCCGAGTGGAGAGGCTGGGGACAGGCACACACTGCTCCAGCGTGAACTCCATGCACTGCCTGAGCCTTGCTCAGCTCCACCACAGAGCCTGGCCTGCTCGTGGCTCTCTGCAGTGCTCCAGGACCAAGGAAATCCTCTGCCCTTTCACCCTAAGGTCCATGCAAGTCACTGCTGGAAGCAGCGGGCTCAGCTGCAGGCAGCTGCTGGCCTCTCCCCAGCAGGGACTGCAAAGTGGGGAACAGGAAACCCCACTCCTCCAGCTCCCCATGAAACTTCCCTCAGGAAGATTCCAAAACAGCCAATTAAGATTCTTTCTGACAGCAAAAATGAACAGTTTCAGCAGTGGACCAGCACAACCCTACACTGAAGACATGTGCTGCTCTTCCCAATAAGTTCAGCAAACACAAGCCAGCAACATCCCAGCTTCTGTAAGACCTTAGAGAGTTTCCCAGCTTGAAGGGGGCTCAGCCAGACTCACCCTGGAACTCCAGGAGGAGAGAGGAGTTGGCAGAGGTGTCAGCTGGGAAGCCATTGGGTTCTCGGGCAGTGCTGCTACTTGATTTGGATTTCTCTTTCTTGAGGAGAGAAAGAAAAGCAGAAACCCAAGGTTAGAGGAGCCCACCAGTAGCAAGAGGATACAGAGGTGCACAAAGTGCTCCAGAGAAGCTACTCCCCTTCCTCCCACCCAGCAGCCCAGGGGGATGTGCTTGTGCAGGCCTCTTCCCTTTCCTTTTTGGGCACTTTTCTAACCAAGAGGCAAAACTTCATCTGTGGGGCTTCAGAATCAGAAGCCAAAGGAGGAGCTGACACCTCTCAAGGAGCTCCACCAAAGAGAAATACATCCTCTGGTGGGGATTAAGGCAACAGGGAGGGCAGAGGGGATCACACGCGAGCACCTGAGCTGAGGTGCAAGGGAGAGCAGTGGCTCAGGTCCGCCAGCTCGGCTGCGCCGCTGCAGGCGGCGGGCGACCCCGCGGCCCGGGCTCACGGGTGGGCGAACCCGCTCCGGGCACCGCCTTCTGGGGGGAGCGGGGGCAAGCAGAGGCTCCCGGGGCTGCACCGGGGAGCCCCGGGCCGCTCCCCTGCAGAGTGAAGGAAGGCACGGCGCGGCCGGGGCCGGGGGCGGTGGATCCCGGGGAGCAGGACGGGGCGGTCCTGAGCGGGCGGGGACCGGGAAGGGCGGGGCGGTCCCGGGGCGGGGCAGTCCCGGGGAAGGGCGCGGTACCCACCTCCTTGCTGTCCGCCACCGGCACCCACTTGAATATCCGCAGCGAGGTGTCGCCCACCGTCACCCACTTCTTCTCCCTGGGCGGACACAGCCGTCAGCGCCGCGCGGGGGCGCGGCCGGGCAGGCCGGCGGTACCCTGGCAACAAGTCCCGCCCGCTCGCCCGCAAGGCTCGGATTGGACCAGGGGAATGCCAATCCACAGCACTGCCGCGCCCCGCCGTCTCACCCCTCACACCTCGTTGTGATTGGTCGTGGCGTCTGCCGATCATCGGCGCTTCCGGTCCCACTCACAGCCCCGAGCCGATAGGGCGAGTTAATTGGATGCTGCCTCGCAATCCCCGCCCGCTCCACCACGCAGCATGCTGATTGGATACTCGCCACCGGAGCCCCTCCACCGGCACTCGTGTGGTGCGGTGATTGGCTGCACGCTGGGCAGGCCCCACCCCCCCCGCGGCCCCGCCTCTCACCATCTGCGGACGCGCTCGATGGCCGCCATCACTTTTTTGATGTCATCCTTGGCGCGGCTGCGGGTCTCGGCGCGCACCGAGCGGCCCGACATGGCGCCCACAGCCCCGGCAGCCCCGGCTCCGCAGCACCCGCCGCCTCTCTCCGCGCATGCGCGCACTCCGCCCCGCCCACGCCCTGCGCGGGTGCGTCACCGCGCTCGCCACGCCCAGAAGAAGGGAGCGGGAAGGGGGCGCGTAGTGCGCCTGCGCGGCTCGCCCCGCCCTCCGGCAGGGGAGGGGCGACAACACCGCCTACGCCATCTTAGGTTGGGGCAAGTCCTGCCCAGCGCTGGGCGCGACTCCGCAGCGGCGGAGGCGGGCAAGCCTCCAGTCCCCCGGAATTGTGCATCACCTTAACCCCGCAACACGGATTGAAAGAACCCTGCCCGTTCCCGTGCAGCAGAACCACCCACCTTTAGATTGAAAGATTGAGCTTGGGCAGGTCTTCCAAAAAAACCACACAACCCCCCTCCCCTTTTCTAAGTCCAGAAAAACCTTGCTGGTCCTGTCCAAGCAATTAACCCCATGGGATATCGATGAGATGGGGTGGGGACAAGGCAGAAGGAGGAAACAGCGGCACCATGGGGAGCCCTTGGTGCCCCCCACCTGCCCCAGACGGACACGCTGCCTAGCTCTCCATCGCTACGGTCAGAAAGCATGCAAGGAAGGCCTTGAGCACTCTGCACACTCTTTTATTACAACTTGTTCAGTGATATTTAAAAAAAAAGCCCCACAGCAGAATGCAGCTGCCTGTGACCACAGAGAGCTGGGACACACCACTGTGGAGGAGAATTAGTGCTTCTTCCCATAGATTGCGGCCAGTGCTTTGCGGGCACTGGAGATCTGCTGCTCCAGCCTCTCTCGAGTGGCTTTGTTGGCAGTTTTTTTCAGCATGGTTTCCATCTCCTCCACAACCGCCCTGTGACCAGCAGCGTTGTGGAAGACGCGGATGGCCCGGTCCCCACATGACACCACGTAGCGGCTATTGGTGTCAAAAGCCAAGTCCATTATGCACCGTCCATGCACACCCGGAAAACGCTCCTCCTCCTCCCCTCTTCTTGTGTTGTACACAACAATGTCTGTGCCACTGGAGATGGCGACGACTCGAGCATCAGGGGACAGGGCGATGCGACAAGGCTCCGTCACCTCACACTTCCCCGTCAGAAGCAGGTAAGGATCCTGTTGCTTCTTGTATTCCACATCTGTGTCCCAGAACTTCCATGTCCCATCCTTCGAAACAGTCGCCATCCTGCAGCCAGGAGACAGAGCATAGGCGAGTGCAAGGAAATCAGGCAGCACCTCCTCCCCTGCCACCCCTGCAAAGCAGGAGTCCTTGGCGGCCAGAGGGCTCTTTTGGGAAGTGCAAGTTTGCACACACACAGAGTCCTCATCCTCTTTCCGGAGCACAAAAGCAGCCACCCCCAGGAAGAAATCCACAGGGAATATGCAGGTGGCACACACCCGTCAGGCTTTTGCCACCCAGGGCTGCCAGAAGAGCATGCAGGGCAGCATCCACCCACAGCCTGCAGGGGTGCAGGCTGGCATGGACTGGAAGGGGTGAGCGGACGTGCCCGAGAGCGAGCCATACTATTTCAGGCAGTGGATAGTGCACACTTACCTCCTCGAATCATTAGAGAAAGAGAAGCAATGCACACCAGCGGTGTGGCCTTTCAACTCAAAAGCCCTGGCCACCTCCCGGAAGTCTCCGTTCTTGCCAAAACACACCTCCCACACCTTCACATCAGGAGTAAAGCCACAGGATGCCACAAACCTGGGTGAAAGACACAGGGTTATCTGTTACAGAGCACTTACTGTGTCCTGGCCGTGGGGCTGGCCCTGCAGAGCTCTCCTCTGGCCTCCTGAGCAAGGCAGGGGCCAGGGGCAGCCCTACTGTGCGGATGGGTGCCTAAGACAGGGCTCTGTCAAGACACACCCATCCAGACACATTCAACCCTTTGCTTTGGTCAGCTGAAAAAGTTCTCACTTTTCATTGAAACCAGGCTGGTAAAGGGAACACTGAGGGAGGCCACCAGGGACCAGAGCAGCAACTCCACAACTTGGGCATGAGCAACTCCCAGCCCAAAATAAAGATGCTAAGTGCTTTTGATCCCCAAGCTCACTGAGCTTGGAGCATAGCAAGCCTTCCTGCAGCAACAAGTTAGAGACAGAGCAGAGAACATTATTTTCCTGGTAAACAATCCCTCAGTAATAAAGATTTTAATTTTATAATTAACCTTTAAAAGGTTAAAAGCAAGTTAGAAATGCTGTTTGCTTTGCATACACCCTTGTATTGTCCCACCTCCACCAACTGAGGCCAACGCCGTTCCCCATAGCTCTTTAGGAGCTGGTTTGTAGGAAGAGCAGTGCTGAGGCAGAATAGCAACCCACTGAGAGGCTGAGGCTACCCAGGCAAGAGTCAACACTCCTGGAGGGGCTGCTCTCAGGGGCCAGAATTGCTTTTTCAAGTGCGGAAGCCTCAGAAAATTGCATTAAAATAACAGCTAACTGCCGATGGTCTGAAGTGATGATGTCCTCTGGGAAGGAGCAAGGTTCCTGTTCACCCCTACAGACTCCTACTCCGCAGCAGGAGGGGCCTGGAATACCTCAAGCCCCTCACCTTCCACAGGGCGACACTGCGGCGTAGGCATTGTTCATCTGGTTAGTGTTAATGCTGGCCAGGACATCACCCTTTGGACTCCATATCAGGATGGTAGTGTCACTGGAAGCTGTCATGACAAACTTTCCTGGGGGAAAAAGGCAAAGATCAGGAGAGCTCCCAGGCCTAATGCTGCTACAGACTTATCAAAGGCTCAAGGGTCCTTAAGCAGGGCAACCTCTCCCTGCACTGGGACAGTCAAGTCAAGAAGACCAAAAGCAGCACCAAAATTCAATCTCCTGGGACAGAGCGAAGAGCAGTATCAGAAGACTCTGCTCCTGGTTACACATTAGTGCAGCCTTGGCCTCAGCAGCCATCAGCTGGCAGCGGGCATGCAGAGACCACATGTGTCTTGCCCCAGCACCCCTCAGATCCCACTTGCAGAGCTCAGCACTACACTGGTACCACAGGAGTGACCTGGCAGACTTAATCTTCCCCAGATGGTTAAAACACAACCTGAGGTATCTGTAGCTTTCAAGTCATGGATTACAGGCCGGTAGCTGACTACAAGTCACACTACTACTAGCCACGATTACCATTTGCATCAGCATTTCGGACTCCTGCTTGTTTCCACTTGCAATGCCTTCCCCTTTGCATCTCAGCTGAGACAGAGTTGCCTATTTACCTTCCAGCTACTTCTGCAGGTTTAAGTTTTCACTTTCACGCTAAACAAAGGTTTCAGTTAACATTTTCTCTGCTCTCCTATTACAGAACTGAACTTGTGTCCACTCATTTCCAACTGCCTGCTGTCACATACCTGAAGCATTAATCCATCAAGTTCTCAGGGCTAACACATACCCACCCCAGCCTCTGTTCTAGAAGATCCCAGAAGTCCAAGGCAGACACATGAACTCACTAGAGAGACTTTTGACAGGTTAAAGACAGACTGGTGGGCCAGAGAACAGCGATTCTCTCAATGTTGAGACCAGACCTCTTTGCAACAGCATCCCTGAAAATGTAAATTAAGAGGCTGTGCACATTGGGGTGCTAATTCTGCACGTACAAGAACACTGTCTGGCTGAAAATGGCATCTTTCCATTCACTCAGTAGTAAACAAAGGCTAAAAAGTAACACCTTAGAGACTACAGAGAATCAAGGCCTTGAGAATGCCAAAAACTCCAACTCTTTCAACCCAGCTGCTCTTGCTTTACAAGGAAATCAAAGCTGATCGAGAGCCACAACAAGGGAGCAGCTCTGCTATTTCCATACCTGTCTCTGCAATTCCTATGTTAATGACAGGAGCCTTGTGCTTCTTTGGGAAGTCTCCAGAAGTTGCAGTGAAGGTGAAGCTGCCATCATCCTTCTTAATCATTTTATAGACACGGATAGTCTCACCATTCGCCAGCCAAACAATGAATGCCCTAAGTGGAAGGAGAGACACTCTGAACCGTTAAGAAACGGGCTACCTCCTCTAAGCCTAGCTACAACAGGTAAGCTAATGGGTCACTCAGTGGCACCTGGCGAAAAGGGATACACTGGCACATAAAAAGCTGCGTGCTTTACGAGAGCGCCACGTTCTCACCCTGTGTTAGCTCAACTGCAACACTGAATGGAAAAGAACAGAATTTATTACTCCACATCTGGAAACGATATTCCTCTCTCTAAAGTGCCAAGGCATGCTTTTCAACCAAGCTTCCCAGCCAGCGACAGCTCTCTCCCCAGCCCCCAGAGAGGCTCAGCAGCTCAAACCAGCCGCAGGGTGGCAAGCTGGGGACAGGGGTATTTGCCCTAGCACATTAACGTGCCCGCTGCCCTCACGAGCCAGCGATACCGTCACAACCCTGTGAGAGATGTAACATCCGTCCAGCCTAGTCCACAAGACGTGCTGGTGCCGGTACGCCCCAGGGGGTCTCTGGGCTGGGGGCACACAAGGCCTCGGGAGGCCTGGCCCTACCGCGAGTCGGGGCTGAGGCGGACGAGCTCGGCGTGGTCCAGCTCGACGTTGGCGCGCAGACAGCGGTGCTGCCGCGCCGTGAAGTCCCGGGTGCTCCACAGCCGGACCGTCCGGTCGTCAGCGCAGGACGCCAAGTACTTGCCGCTGCTGCTGAAGTCTAGGCAGGAGACGGAGCCGCTGTGGCCCTGGGGAGAGAGAGCGGTCAGCGCGGGGAGCGGAGGCGGGCCGGGGTGCCGGGGCCGGCGGGTCACCGGGGTACACGGTACCTTCAGGGAGGCCACCAGCAGCCTGTGGGCGAAGCTGTGCTGCTGCTGCTGCGGTTTGTCCCTCCGGGCCCGCGCCGGCAGCTTCGCCTTCCGGTGCTCCTCCGGCGTGGCGGCGCCGTTCACCCTGCGGCCTGCGGGGAGCGGAGGCTCGGCTCGGGCCGGCCTGTCCCAGCCCTGTCCCCACCCGCGTACTCACCATCCGGCGGGGCGGCGAGGGGCCTCGGCGGGGCGGCGCGGCGCAGCGCGGCCACCAGCAGCAGCAGGACGAGGAGAAGGGCGAGAGCGCCCGGCAGCACCGGCCCGCCGAGCGCTCCCGCCTCCATCTTCCCGCCGCCGCCACCTCAGCGAGGCGGCACCGACCGCCCCCCACCCGCCCCAACGCCCAGCAGCCGGAGCAAAGCGCATGCGCCGAGGAGCAGCTGTGTGGGCGGGGGGGCAGAGAGACACACACTTCCTGGCGCGCATGCGCGCCGGGACGTCACGCCCGGCTCCGTGCTGCTCCTTCTGCGGGGTCCGCGCAGGGCGGCCCCTGGCGGCGGGGTGGTGGTACTGCCCCGCCCCGGGTCTGCGCTCACCCTGCCCGCCTCTGCCCCCACCCTCACCTTGCCCTCACCCCTTGCCTGCCTCTGCCCGCACCTGCCCTCACCCCTCTGCCCTCACCCTGCCCGCCCCTGCCCCCACCCCCTGCCTGCCCCTGCCCCCACCCTCACCTTGCCCTCACCCCTTGCCTGCCTCTGCCTTCACCCTGCCCTCACCCCCTGCTGCCCCTGCCCTCACCCTGCCCTCACCCCTTTGCCTACCTCTGCCCTCACCCTGCCCACCCTTGCCCAGCCGCTGCCTGCTCCAGCCCTGCCCAGAGCCAACCCGGGGCAGGAAGAACCACGCCGAGGCCCATGGGCAGAGCGAGTCCTTTACCAGGCAGCCGGGCCAGGCCCCAGCAGGAGCTCCCAGAGCCTCAGTGTCACACTGGCAGGGCCCCATGCTGTGCCAGCCACTTCGGGGGGGCGGCAGGCCCTGGAGTGCAGGGCCAGGGCACTGCAGCAGCCCCTGCCCCTGCCCCCTCCAGGGGCAGCTAGGAGGAGGAACCACCACGGCCCATCCCCGCCACTGCCCTTGTTGCCTGCTCGGGAATGCAGGCTGGGTCACTCAGGATGGAGGTGGAAATGCTTAGCTGCCGGAGGGAGTTCAGGACAGCTGCAGGGAGAAGTGGGACAAGTCACATGCGCCCACCCTTCGCCCCCCCCCCCCCCATGCCTTGGGGGCTGGAAGGGGGTTGGTTAATTCATCCCAGTTAACCCATCCCAGGGGAGATGGCTCTTACTGTCCCTGTTCCAGCCCTGCCATGGCCCCTGGAACTCCATGACAGTTCCCTGCCACAGCCCTCAGCAGAAAGGACAAAGGGACACCCACCCTGTGGGTCTTTGGGGAGGGCTAAGCCCTGCCAAGCCGGGACACAGACTCTCAGGTCAGGGCAGCAGCAGCCAGCTCAGCTGGAGCATGGGTGTGAAAGGAGCATAAAAAGCACTAAGCATGCAGCCCCAGGATACCCACGAGTGCTTCCCTCTGATGTGGCAGAAGCATAGTGCAGGGCCAGCCCCACTGTCCCCCAGGACACCTCCATCCCATTCCCCTCAGTTTTTCTGTCAGCCCATGCCAGCAGGCCAGCCCGGCTTCTGTGCCCAGCATGGGCAGGAGCAGGGCCACCTACTTGGCCGAAGCGCTGGGAGGGAACAGTGCTGGTCCAGCCAGGCGAGAGACGTCTGGGTAAGGCTCTCCATGCTGGCCGTGGAGACCATGCCGTTGAAAGACTCAAAGAGGGGCCGGATGATGATACTGAACTGGTGGGAGCAGGGGAATTAAGGACCAGCCTTGCTAAGGCCATGGCCTCCCACCCACCAGGTGTGGGCAGCACCCTCCTACAGGCAGAAGGACAAACCTCCCTGCCTGGCCATGGAGCAGACCTGCTGGGTGCCTTCCCCAGTGCAGCACCACTCTGGGCACCAGCCCATTCTGCTGGGATAGCAGGGACAGGATTGTCATCCAGGGCAGGCAGTGGGACAGCTGCATAATGCCTGTCATGACTGGGGCTGCCAGAAATGGTTGTTTAAAAACAAGGCAGCTCTTCCAGAGCAGATCAAGGAGCCAGACAGTGCCATGCCCTCTGAAGTGCCCAGGAGGAGCAGGGCACAACACCAATGTGCGTTCCCCTGGGGCTCCCAGCCTGCAGGGACCACCGCTGGGGACTGACAACTTTGTGCAGGTAGTAATCCACAGCAGATGCCTCCAGGACAAGCATGTCCTGGAGCCCATGCTGGCTTTAGTATACCCAATGTCCTGCAGAAAGAGTTCCACAGTGCTCCCAAACTCTGTCAGGAGCCACCTCTGCCTTGCCCAGGCTGGCTGCACTAGAGCAGACTGTGGGCAGCAAGGATTTTGTAAACCTCACAGTCTCTACAGGCTTGATGGTCCCAGTGTGACTAATCCCCCCCGCTCACAGAGAAGGAGGCCCAGCCCTTTGACCACCCATTCCCTGGCCCTTGGTCCCCTCCCCCCTCTCTGTTGCGTGGACCCCAGACTCATATCCCAGGCACAGGCACACCTGGGTTTCCAGGGTGTGCCATGTGGCTACCATGGCCAAGTCATCATGCCCCCAGCTTTATGTCTGGACCTTTCCTTATCTCTAGTTGAAGGCTGCTGCCTCTCAGAGCCAGTTTCCATGTCACCAGGAGCTTTTCCCTTCACGAGCTCGGCTCCACCGGTGACTTTCCTTCTCCCCAAGGACTGACCGTTTACTCCTACTCCATTTGCTCCCCTGTAACAGAAGCTTCCCCTAACCACAGCATCTCAGCATATTCCCACCATGTGCCCTTGGCTGGGAAACACCTCCCCATGGTCCCCAGAACCTCTTGAGCCAGAGGGACCCCACAGACCCGGGAGCAGCAGGTGAACCAGAGGACCTGGTATCTGGTGGAGGGTTAGACCAAGCAGCAGGCCCCAAAGGATACGATCCAGAACTTCCAGTTCTGCAGCGTGGAGGAGTGGACATACTCATCGAACATGCTGCGCATCTGGTCAAAGCGCTGGTGTGTGATGGGCACCCCCGTGGCCGGCAGCTGCTCCTGGCACAGGCTGTAGGGCACAACCAACACCATGGGACCATGTCCAGGAGGCTGGGAGCTGCAGGGGCCACCCCACAGGGAGAGGCTCTGACAGGACCTGAGCTCTCAGAAGGGGTGGGCAGGTAGTTGTCCCCCTCCCAGGGCAGCTGTGGGGCCTGGTACCATGCTCTGGTCCCACACAGCACTGCCTCTTGAGCATCCCCCACCAAAAACAGGGTTTGAGGGGGGACAGAATCAAATGCAGCTCCTGGGAGTTACTCAGAAGACCTGCTGTGTCCTGCTGCTACCACTTGCCCTGCCTGGCTACCCCAACGCAGGCAGTGGCTCCCTCCCGCCTCCCCCAGCCATGTCACCCTTACTTGATGGAGCCATTGAGCTCCTTGATCTGCTCCCGCAGCCGCTGCGCCTCATCCTGCAGGGCCGCCCGCTCCTGCTGCAGCTTGCAGATGTACTCGGCTGTCTTCTGCAAGGTGGTGGCCTTGCTGACCTGCGGGGCCACAGGGTGGGCAGGGTGTGGGGCACCCGGTGCTATGTGCAGCGGGGCTGGCAGCATGAGGTGCCACATTGCCTGCTGCCGAGCATTGGCAGCTTCTGCCACAGGATCCAGAGCCCAGACCACCCTGGCACAGCTGCACCACCCAGGTCTCCATGTGCCGGGTGTGGGCTCGCAGCCTCCTGCCCCACAGGCTGGGGTGCAGTGCAGGAGCTCCATGCACAGGGGCAGATCAAGGACACAGCATCCCCAGGTGACACCGTGTCCCTGCATGCCCAGGGCTGGTCCACACAGCCCTGGGTGCTCACCTTGACGCTGGGCTGGGCACTCAGTGTGCTCACCAGGCTTTGCAGCGTGTCAAAGCCCAGCTTGATGTTGAAGCGTCTCTTCTGCTCGGCAGAGATGTGTGTAATGCGTCGGCTCTCCGTCTGTGGGCAAGTGCTGTCAGGCACTTCCTGGCAGTGGGGATGGCCCTGGGCATCTTGGCCCATCGTGGATGGGCTGGCCCAAAGCTCACGGCAAGGGTGGGGGGGGAGTTTGGGGGCCAGCAGGAAAGGGGCGTGCATATAGAGATGGTGCCCCCATAGTGAAGGCAGTGCTTGCTCCTGCTGTACCTTGCTGGACTCAGGCCTGCCCTGCCGGGACACAGGGTGGTGCAGGGAGATGCCAGCACCCAGCCTCACAGTGGGTCCTGGGGAAGCCTGGCTGGGCTTGGGCCAGTCGCTGCCTGGAAAAGGGAAGGTGATGCTCTGGAGAGAGGCATGGCAGCAGCCCCTCATGACTGGCTGACACCGGGGTCCTGCACTGGGACAGGCAGAGAGGAGTGGCCCGCAGTGCTACCCCGGCCCCAGGGCAGCCACCCCACTCAGCTGACAGGGATGCTCTGGTCCAGCGTCCGACCACACCTTATCACTTTGTCTTATCCCAAATCCCAGTCATTTTACAGCTGATCAGAAATGGGAACATTTGGGATGTGATGTTTTAAATTCCCAGCATTTCTTGGGGTGGAAATCACCAGGAGAGAGTTCTGAGGGCAGCAAGGCTGTGGTCTGCAGCACCAAACTGAAAACGATACCAATGCCTGATTTCCAGCCGCCACTCTGGTTTCTGTGGGTGAAAGCAGGGCACTTCCCACTTGAAAAACAGGCTCTGGGTTTTCAAAACCACAGTCCAACATTCTGCTCCTTTCTGCCTTTTCCTGTTTCTACTTTTTCCCCTGTAGAAGGAGGCAGGTGAAGGAGCTGTGCCCCCCCCTAGCAAAAGGAATCATCTGTGCTCAGCTGGGATAGCTGGGATTGAAGCCAAAATGAAACATTCCCACAATGTTTGTCCAAGCTCTCTGCAGGAAATGCAGTGCCCTGTGGAGCTCCTTGGGGTGCCCCAGACTCACCACAACCCGATGTGGGGGACAGACGCTCTGCCTTGGGGAGCAGCCCTGGGCCTGGCTGGGTACCTGCCAGCAGCACTGGCATTGGCACTGCTTGGGAAGGGCTGGATCCAGAAGCCAGTCCTGGGCTCAGCTGAGCCATTCTGGAGAGGAAGGTGGCAGGGACATCGGGGACAGTGCTCTGCTGCTGGGAGAAGGCAGAGGGAAGTGGGAGGTTGGGGGTCTAGCACCCCTTTGCCCCTTCCCCTTTGGTCAGCTGAATGCCCACGAGGGGACCTGGGAAGTGGACGGGCAGCCCCATCCGCACAGTGCACCCCACCATCCCCAGGGGCAGCCCCAGTCCCATTGCCCCAGGGCAGCATCACCAGGAAAGGGGTCCTACAAGTGGGCTGTTTCCCACTTCTGCCCTGTTTCTTTTATGGGAGAAAACACTCATGTGACTCCTGCCACCCCATCCACATGTCCCCACACCTGTCCGGCCCAATATTGCAAAGGGTGACCCCACAGAGCCCCATCTCCCCACCTGCTCCATCTCTACCCCTGCCCCAGCAACCAGAAGAAGGCACTTCCTGACCTGGGGGGACAATTCCCAGCCTGGGGGGTAGGTGAGTGCTTACCGGGGAGACAGGGGATGCAGGCATGAGTCCTGAACCCATTGGGTGTGGGGCATCCAGGGTGGGCTTCTGCTCAGCTGCAAGAGAGCAGGGAGCAGAAGGGTGCTGCTGCTTGAGGGTGCTGGGGCTTGGGTGACCTTTCCTGCCCCATGGGACAGCCAGCATCCAGCAGCAATGTTGCTGCATCCCTTTCCCTGCCTGTCTGCTTGGGGAAGGGTGAAGCAGCCCCTGGAGAGAGGTGCCTTTGCTCCCCGCAGTGGGGACGATCTTGGGAGCCTTGGTGCAGGCAGAGACCCCCCCAGCCCCTCCCCAGCCCAGCATGGGGCCAGACATGACAATTTCTGTGGGACCCGTCCCATCGCATGCACAGGCAGTGGGTCAGGCTGGACGCTCAGCCCACACATGGAGGGCCATGGAGACCAGGCTGGGGTCACAGGGAATTTGCAGCGGTGCCTGTGGCCAAGCCCTGGGGACACCTGGGCCCCATTTCTCTCCCGGGGTGCTGGAGCCAGGGGGGCATGGCTTCACTTCTGGGTTTGGTGCTGCTCCACTGTGGGGATAATCATGTGCCATGCCCAGTATCCCCAGTGTCCCAACCCCAGGGAGAAAGCAGGGTCTGACTCCAACACCCCCCATAGCATCTCCCCCCTTCCATCAGCTTGCCCTTGCGTCCCCCCACCGCCCACCAGTCCCGTTACCTGTGGTCAGCAGCTGGCTCAGGCAGGGGCTGGGCATGGCCAGGTGGGGTGGCGTGGTGGGTCCCGGCAGCCTCTTCACCTTGGTGCTGCTGGGTTTTGCCTTCAGCCGCCCAGCCCCGCTCTTGCATAGCCCCTTTGGGGGAGCAAACCTGGGGTCGCCCAGCAGGATGGGGGGCAGGAGCGGCGGGGGTGCCGGAGGCACCATGCCCACGGCATAGCCCAGCGCAGGGGTGTGGGTGGTAAAGCAGGGTGCCGAGAGGGCGGAGGCAGGGTGGGCGAGGAGCGAGGGGCCAGGTGAGCCAGCGTAGGGGAACTTAGACCGGGGGGCTGAGGCAGGGGAGAACTGGGGGTCTGGGCCCAGAAGTGGTGCCCTGGGGGACTGGATGGGGGGGGCATAGGGGGGTCCCGGAGGCTCTGGGCTGTGGCACTTGCCAGGGAGGCCATACTGCAGCAGGGGCTTGTGTCGGAGCTGGGTGCTGAGGCCGCTGGGTGCTGTGGCAGCGGGGTCAGGGGACAGGGGGGCCGAGGGGAGCTCAGGGCCCAGGAAGGCACCGTGGAGGCCAAGCTGGGAGGCACCACCGGGCTGTGGGAGACACAGGAGGGTCAAGATGGGTGGTCGGGTCACCGGCAGCCGCAGGATGCAGGCTGGGGTCTGGCTCACCTGGAGGAGGGTGCCAGGAGGCAGCGGGGCCTCGGGGCTGGCGGGCAGCCCCCGCGTGCCCATCAGGGACCCCCCGCCACCAAACAGGGGCTCAGCCATGGGCACGAAGCAGGGCGGCTCCTGGTAGCCTGGCTGCATCTGCAATGGTGGTGGCCGGTGGCTGGTGAAGATATCTGCAGGGCCAAGTGGAGAAAGTGATGGGCATGAGGGGACCTCCCCCAAGAGGGAGTGACAAGCCCCAGGGCACACCGGGGGAGCTGTACCCCATTACTGGCACTGCTGGGGACTTGCCTGTCCCACCTTCACCTTGCAGGACCAGGGAAGCTCCCAGATCCGTAAGTGGGTTTGGCACCCAGGTTGTGAAATGTCGGAACATATGGAGGGAAGACGCAGCCCACGTGCCTGGGGCGAGCCTTGCCACACACATGGGGACAGGAAAGCCCGCCCAGGAGTGCCACCCATGGGTGGGGACCCCATCCCCAACACCCAGCTGGGTGCCACGTGCTCCAGCACTGGGGCTGCTCCCAGGGGAGTGTGTGGCTATACCATTTCTCCTGAATCAGCCCCGGGTCTGGGGCAGGGACCACGACACCCAGGCTGAGGGCAGCCACAATGGGGAAGCTCGGAGGAGCAGGTCACAGCATCCCTGAGCCACAGGGGACAGTCCTCTGGGGTTGTGGCGAGTGCCTGTCTCCCCGCGCTGGCGCTGTCGTGCGTGCAGCCTGCGGCTAACCACATCCCATGGCCTTCCCGAAGCCGAGCCCCGTGACCTTGCCGCGACTCCCTTTCCCTTCCTCTCCCCTTCCCACAACCCTGCTCCTTCTGTAAGCCCAGACACTGTGGCACAAAGGGCTGGCCGGACACTTCAGGCAGCCACCTACCCTGTGAAATGAGCTCCCCGGACATATCAGTGCCCCGCACGCCTCGGCTTGGTGCTGATGGCACCACTGCCTATACCAGTGCTGGCTTGGGCATTGTCACCAGGAGGGTTTTCCCTGTAGAGGATAGCTGTGGGGCAGGGATGGGGCTGCTGGATGCTCCCCCCATAGGATGGAGCAGAAGTACTGGCTGGGTTTGCAGGCAGCTGACCAACAGGCCCTAGCACAGGCTATGTGCCTGAGCAGCCGCCCTGGGACACAGGCACTTGCATCCCTTCTGGAGAGCACTGTGCCATGCTCCCAACCCCAAGGCTGGCATGAGCATCCCTGCCTCCAGGCCCTGTGCTGCTCTCAGCAGAGCTCAGCCGAGCCCACATGCTGGCTCTGCCTGCCCAGATTGCAGTCCTTGCAGGGCTGCAAGGACTCTGTGCTCCCTCCAGGCTGTGGCACAGGCTCCAGTGCCTGGCGTGCCCTGGCTGGGACCTGCAAAGGCCTGACACCCTTTTGAATCTACACCAGAGGAGAAATCGTGCCAGCAGAGTGGGATGTCATGGGGCTGGTCATGATGATGATTCCATCAGTGGTGTGTATTGCCAGCCAATGGTAACACTGGTGCGAGACGGGGCAGTGCCGTCACTGAGCTGCCCCACTCCACCCTCAGACTGCCCTTTCCCCATACCAAGGACATGCTGAATACCCAGGAACATTGCAGAACCACCCCTGCCCTCTTGGGCCGGCACTCATGGGCCGTGATGCTGCTAGGCAGGGTCTCAGCCTCCCCAGGGTGCAGCACTCAGCTCCACACTGCCACCAGCCCTCTACCATGCCCATGCCAGGCTGTTCCCTGCCATCGGCACTAAAGCTCTGTGGGTATTTATAGGCATTTCTGGTGCCCAGCTCTGCAGATTCAATTCCTCTTGTGCCTCTCGCTGTGCTGCAGGGATAGAAGGTGGCTGGCAGCCCCTGGGCACCCTTCCCTCCCTTTCTCCTGCCCCTTCCCCACGCCACAGCTCTTGCCCACGCTCCTCTCCACTGTCGCATCACACCGACCTGCTCCCAGGCTGTGCAGAGTGGCCAGGGCATGTTGCTACTCAAGAGAGAAGAGCCCGTGTGGTCAGCACACCACACCTTTGGCATCCTGTTCAAACCTGGGGCTGCTCTCCAATGGGATCGGGTCTACAGAGCCCGTTCCCAAACCAAGGATGCTCTAGTGTTGACCCCAGGATCTGAGAGGGCCCTGCAGCGTGGCAGGGTGATGCCACCCCGTGAGATGGCCAGCCCAGCCCCCAGCTCCCCAGTGCCCAGCGTGGGTCCTACCTGGAGCGTGGTGCCAGCAGGGCACGGGGCCGGGCTGCTCCCTTGCCTCTGCCATCAGGACTTCTCCACCCACCCCACAATGTGCTCCAGCACCCTCTGTGGACACGAGGTGCTTCCTCATTTGGGGATTGGCTTGCATGCGCTGACTGACAGGCACCAAGCTCTGCCACAGCCACCAGACATGGTGACAGCCCTGTGACCCTGCAGAAGCCCTGCGCCGACCGCTGCGGTGCCCACCCTGCACGCTTGCACTGCGGTGCTCTGCATGAGGTTGCTGGCAGAATCGCTGCTCGTGAGCCATGAAAAGCCAGCGTACGCCCTGCTAGAAAAGTGGCCTTGGGGACATTACTGCGCTGGCTGGCACCAGCAGCTGTGGCACCCAATAACTAGCATTCACCCCACATCTCCTCTCCCCACTACCTCCCACTGCCCCGTGGTCACACAGCCCCAGCACTGCCCATCGCAGGGCGTGTGCACACTTTCCCGCTTCTACACCTCCTCCCAGCCACCCTCACTGCCCAGTGCGCACCCACGTCCTGCCAACGCGCACGTTGCTCACGCGCAGCCCTCGGCTGTCATGGGATTGTAACCTCTCATCATCGGGGCGAGCTGCTCTGTGCAGCGTCCCAGGAAATGCCACGTCCTGTACAAAACTCCCACCGAGAAGTCTCTGAGCACCCCACAGGGTGCTGCCCTGGCCCGGGGCACGCAGGCCTCTCTCCAGCTGTGCTCAGCAGCCCACACTTAGGCAGACAACGAGGCACACCTGGGATGCCGTCCCTGACCCCAGCTGGGCTTGAGACCCTCCCTAGCCCCAGAAGTCCCCCCACACAGAGACGCCGGGCATGGGCAGAACAAGGAGGAATGCTTTCCTACGATGTAGTAGCTTACAGTAAGACCCATCCCATTCCTAGGCAGCACCCTAGAGCAAAATGCAGGCCTTTCCCCCAGAAAAATAAGACAACTTGGCTGCTTATAGAAATATATCAGTGCAGATGGGCACCACTGTGGCCCTTGCCATCTCCTGCTGAGCACAAGCTTGCTGGTGGCATGAACAGCAGCTGGGGCCACAAAGAGAGGTGCTAGGGCTGCTGCTGTGACACTGTTGAGGCGAGGTGCTGCTTGAAAGGGGTTGGTGCAGCTTTCCAAAGCCATGCAGGACTCTCAGGGGAAGGATCATTTGTCAAGTGTCAGTTTGACCCATTTGCAGCTGTCCCACCTCCCAGTGGCTGATGCTTACATAGGGCACCTGGGGACAGGAGGCAAAGGGCCAGCAGTGGGGACAGACCTTCTTCCCAGCGCAGCTCACCCTAATGGGACCTCTGGAGGGAATGATCCAAGGAGGGCTGGCAAGAGCCTTCCCCCCCATCCATCCCTGGGTCATCCCACTGCCTGCCCAGGCACATCAGAGCGCCCCAGCCTGCTCCCTGCCAGCATCTGGTCTTGCATCACCCCACAGCCGTATGGCGCAAGCACCCTTGTTTCCTTCCCGCCAAAGGAAGTGGAGACCAGACATGGAGCTTGCAGGGTGCTCACAGATGCACAGAGGGATCTAGACATGCTGGTGCTGCCTGAGGCCGCCAGCTACCTGGGAGGGCAGCAGCCACCAACCCACACCAGCTCCCATGCTGCAAAATGTGCCCAGGCTGCCGGCTCCGGCATGTTCAAGGGCAGAGCTGGTCCCCAGTGCAGCGTGCACCAGTGGTGCCTTGCCCCAGCCCATGGAGACACCACACTGCACAGCTGGGACCAGACCATGTCCCAGTTGACTCCATGGCTCATGGACACTCATGGCTCAGAGCCTGCATGGCAGTACTGTTGGCAGCCCCATGGGAAGAGGCTGCCATTGCCTGGCATTCCCCTCAGCAGCCCCCTTGCCCCAGCTGGACACCAGTGCTAGGCTTGTCTCTGGGCCAGCCTGCAGGGACAGTGACTTGTCCCCAGGGGACGTAGCACAAAGCCAGCAGGGGTCCCAGATCTGAGACAGCCCCTCAGGCTGCTCAGCCTGGGGCTGGCTGGGGAGTGGGGTGAGGAGGGAGACACAGCAGTACAGAACCTGCTCTCTAGAGGTTTCCTCTTTCTTGCGGGGGACAATTGTCCTTCCTCTGCCTGCAGCCAAAATGAGGTGGTTTGGCATTCCTGGAAAGACCCTCTGTAGAAATCCCCTCCCAGAGCTCCTGGCCAGGCCCTTCCTGACCTGTTGTGGCTCGTCCCCGGTTGCAGGCCACAACACTCTGGCCCATGCATGTTGCTTTCTCCATGCTAGTGGATGTCTGGTGTTTTCTGGCTGCCCCAGCAGCTCCTGCTACTGCCTGGCCAACCCTCTGACCCCCACATTTTGGGCTGCCATGGGGTGCAGAACATGCTGAGCTGTGTGGGATGTGGTACCACATCTGGGTGGGCTCTTACCTGAGATGTCCATATCATCCAGGCTGGGTTGCAGGGGTGCCAAGTCTGGCTGTATCATGTCAGCATTCCCAACATATGCTGGAAGAGGGCAGAGCTGCAACATTGGGGCCCAGGCACTGCACCCCCAAGACCCTCTTTCAGGACTCCTCCTACCACTGCCTTAACACCTGCCTGGATGCCACCCCTCCATGGCACCCCAGAGTCACCCTGCATCACTGCACCCTGCCCTGCAGCCATGCATGGACAGGGAGATGGGTGCCCAAACTGTGGAGTGGCCCAGGGCCATCCCATTCCCACCACCCTGCCCACCACCACCTCTGAGACCTCATCCAGCACCCAAGAACCCCAGAGAAAGGCTGATCCTTGGCACAGGACCTGCCTGGTGCTGCAGGAGCTCCAAGGACCTGGCCAGGCAGAGACAGCAAAGAGTGGCCATGGAAGACAATACCTGTCCCTGCTTACCCAGGGCTGGCAGCCCTGCCCTGGGGACTGGTGCAAGGTCCTTCACAGGGTTAGTGCTCCCTGGGCAGCTCAGCCCACCCCACCTGGGACAGCCTGGGCTGGCCCATAGGGAGCCACCAGAGAAAGGGATGCTCCCACCCTGCCCAGAGTAAGAGCTCTGTTTGGGCAAGGTGGGAGCATCCCCTCCTCCTGCCCTGGCAGGAGGGATTCCAGGGGATCCTGTCTGCCCAAAGGACACAGGTGGCAGCTCTCAGCGGCTAAGCCAAGAGGCAGCAGGGTGCCACAGTGCATGCTGCCCACCTGGACCTCCTCCTACACGTTCTGCTAGAGCATGGTCTGGGGCACCTACCATCCTCGGGGAATCCCTGGTGGGTGCTCGGTGTCTGTGTCATGGTGAAGAGGGTGTCAGATATGTCTGAGAGGAAGGTGTCCAAGTCAAAGTGCTGCCTACCCCCCGGCTCCTCTTCCTCATCCCCAAGCAGCATAGGCACCACGTTGCAGAAGAGCTGGTTGCACCATTTCTCCATTGGCCTCCAGGCATCCTCATCCTGCACGAGATGGAACAAAAGAGCCAGGTGGGAACCTCTCATGGGTAGGGTCCATGCCTGGCTCCCCAGCTGCCCTCCCTGGGAACTCCCATGCTCCCCACAGTGTTTATCAGTCCAAAGCTTCACACGTGGCACATTGGTGCTTCCAGAAGGGTGAATCTGTCATCCCAAGTGCTTGGCATTCCATCCCATTGGGCTCACCACGCCCTGGGGCTTTCATCTGCCTTTCTCCCAAGCTGCCCAGTGCAGGGGTCCACATTGCACCCCCCTTTTCCCCCATCCCCACCCTTCCCCAGCAGACTCACCTGCTTTGGACTGGAGAGCTCTCCCTCCCGGGTTGACTTTCGGAGCTGGAAGGAGAAGACAGCCTGTGTCACCTCCCAGCCAGGGTGGGCACGGCATGGGGCAGAGCCAGGTGCAGGACAGAGGGGGCCAATGGTCGGGAGGGGGGTGCCTGTGGCACTCAGTGTGGCTGCCATGAGTTCACATCTGCCTTTACTCTACAGGGTCTGGCTGAGCAGCTGCCCCAGCAGTGGGACTGGTGGTGTGTAGTGGTGTGAGGCTGCCAGCACCCTGCCCCCCTGTGGCACCCCCAGCCTTTATCGGTCCCAGCCTTCTAAGCAGCTGGGGAGGAGGCTGGACCACACTCCACCCCATGTGGTGGGCAGCCAAGGTCATGGTGCCAGCATGCCTGAGAGCAGGCACCCGAAGTGACGCTGAGTCACCCAGCCTGCCTGGCAGCACATGCTGCTGGGGTGAGACATGGCTGCCAACGGCATGCCAGCAAATCTCAGCCCAGCCAGAGCGCTGTGGGTGAGCTGTGGCCCTGCTTGACAGACCCCAACACATGTGCTGTGGGTGCGCTGCCAAACCCAGCCCCAGATCGTGCACCAGGTAGGGCACAGTCAGCCCAGGCCGGGCTGCTGGAGCACACTGCAACACTGCAGTCAGCTGGGGATAGGGTCCCTGCTCAGCTCCCCTCTGTTGGCACCATGGTGGCAGCTAGCATCCCCCTCCCATGCTGGCAGGAGCCTGCCACGTCCTGCTCCCCATCAGCCACGGCTCCATGTTGGACACACTGGCGTCCCGTCCCACGGCTGGCACTGCCATGGGATGGGGCGCAGCACAGGCAGAGCCACTCACCCGCTTCTTGTAGTAGATCCTCCACTTGTGGTACTCCCTCATCACCACTTCAATGCGGCGCTTCCAGTAGTTGCCCTCCAGCACGACAGCCTGGAGGGGCAGGACAGGGGGGTCATGGCTGAGTACCCCAGCCCCAGAGCCCTGCAGCCAGGGCTGGTTTCCTTGTGCCCTGTCAGAAACACCTTTCCCAGCAAATCTACGAAATACAACAAGCTTTCACCCCTGCATGTCCCCAGCACCCACCTGTGCCACCCAGGCCTGCTCCTGGCCCAGAGAGCTGCGAGGGACCATGCCCTACCTCTGGTTTTCGGTGCTCATCAGCCTCTGACCCCTCCAGTGGGGTGATGAAGCTACACACAGGGTTCTTTCTCCGCTCCACGTCTGCACAGGGGAAGAGACAGCTGGCTTTACTCATGGCTCCATTCCTGGGCAGGGGAGCGTGCCTGCACACCTGTACATAGGTGCCAGCCCCATCCCATTTGACATCGCCCAGCACTCGGCAGATAGAGTGGGCTCTGGCCCCGTACTCACACTGGATGTACCACGCTCTCCAGATGGCGTTGTTGAGACGGATTTTATCCCGGCAAAGCAGCCGCAGGCCCTTGAAATTCTTCCACTTTGGAGATACCAGCTTCCCGCTAAAACACCAAGCAAAGGAGAGGCTGAGGGGCAGCATCCCAGAGCCCTCCCAGTTCGGGGTCTCCTGAGGTGCTGTGCCTCAAGAGATGCCCAGGGCTGCCAGCTTGGTGGCAAGTCTGTAGCAGGCGCAGCCAAGTGCTCCGCTGCAGGCTGCTTGCCTGGCAGCCATGGGAGGACCCACGGGAGCACCCACAGGACCACCCTAAGAGCAGCACAGACCTAAACTGGGAGCTTCACAGACCCACACAAGGCTTCTCGAGCCCCTGGGATTAAAGCATAGCACATGGAAGAATTGATTCATCGAGGCTTGAACTCTGGGTCTGAGGAGGGACCCCGCTGCCCCTGACCAGGATGGCTGAATCCCGACCCTGGGGTATGGGAAGGGAAGTGTCCCACCCAGGCGAGACGCATGGGGACATGTGTTGCTGTGGCTCTTGCTGGATCGCAGCATTTGGGAAGCTATTTCTGACGTTCCTTTTAACACCAGGCAAGGCTTGGAAATGCTACCTTCCGCTGGGGGTAGGTGCAGGCAGCAGTGTGGGCAGGGGCAGCCGTCTGCATGGATCTGGGGAAGGCAAGACAGCAAGCTGGGAGATGTTAAGGACATTAACGGATGGTTGTCTGTGCCCCAAGAGGGGCAGAGAGTGGGACCAGCCCTGCCCGCAGCCCAGCAGTGTCCTGGGATCCTCTCCACACCCATCCCTGCAAACCTGCGCCTCTCACCCCGGTCCCCAGCCCGAGATGGGCTCCCTCCTTCCCATTTCCCAGCTCCTGGAGGCAGCCGTGCTCATTCTGCAGCTCGTTGTGGTGGCAGTGATGTCCCTTATGGGGCCTCATTTCACTAATTGCCTTGTTTCCTTCCAGCCGAGGGACACAACCCTCTCACATGCACCCAGCAACCATCATTGTGTCTGCCAGTGGGGGTCCTGAGAGTCCCGATGCCCCAGGAACTCTGTGGGGGAGGCTGGGGTCTCTCTGTCTTACTTTGGGGTCCTTTCCACCTCTCCCTGAGAGCCTGGCAGCTGCCCCAGCTCTCCCACCCACCAAGGTATGGCCTTGGGTCATGGAGGGGCCTTTTGAAAGCAGGCTGGGGGCTGCACGGCATCGCACCCCAGGAAGCCTACAACCCTCCCCAGCCAAGAATTTGTCCCTTAAAGATCTCGGTGCTGTTTTGGGTCCTGCTTTTCCTCAGCACATGCAGGGAGGAAGAAAGGTAGAGGCTGGGCTGGGTGTAGGGGTGCTGTAGCCCCCTGTTGCCATCATCTCCTCAGGTGCACCCCAAGGTGCTGTTGGGTCATGTCCCCAGGGAGGTGCTGGGGATGAGAGCAGTGCCTGGCTCGTGCTTTAAGAAGTTTCACACTTGTTCATTCAAGCTTGTGAAGCCTTTGAGCAGCCTTGAACTAAGATTCTGGCCGATTCTGTGTTAACCTGCCTTGAAACCTGCCTCCTGCTGCATGGCACAGCACAGCACAAGCGGGACTCCCTCAGCAGCCGTGCTGGCTCAGCTCAGAGCTCAGCTCAGAGCTCTGTGCAGCCCAGTGGGCAGGTGGCTTGTTGCAGGCAGGATGCTGTCTTCAGCATTAGAGCCAGGCGGCCTGAACAGGCAGCAGTGCAGGAAGTGAGACCCCTGTGCTGCTCCTGCATGGCTCTGTGGCCAGAGGGAGCGTGCCAGGGTGGAGGGGAGAGGAGACCGCTGCTGTCCCATCTCACTGTGGGCGACAAGGACCCCTCTGGCTCCAGAGTCGGATGCAGGGACATGTCTGGTAGTGGGTGCTCCCACCCACAGGTGTGGATGGGGACAGTCTCCCCAGGGAGACCCAGCACAACCCATGGCCCCAGGGGCTGGGGAAGGACCCATGTCCCCATGGCTCCAGCCTGCAAAGAGTTAAGGACTTGACTATGCGCTGGCCACTCCACTATCACCAGGATTTTGAACTTTCCCCAGAGGCACAATGCAAACAGCACAGTGGTGCCAAGCAGAGGAACCAATGGAAGGGACGGGTTTCCCAGGCACGTGGCCAGATCCTGCTGGTCAAGGCTACCGGCCACGCTCCTCACCACTGCTGCCACCCCAACAGCCAGTTTAAAGGAGCAGCCTGAGCCTGTGGACTGCAGCTGGGCATCTCAGCCATGCACAAGGCTGCTGAGGCTGTGGCCACGGAGCTGCCTGTGGACCTAGAGGCAGAGGAGAGATGCCTTTGAGCTTCGCCACTAACCGCTTTTTTCCCCATTAACAATCCTTTCAGTTTTGCGTCTTATCAGGCTGATCTTTGCTCCCTGGTTTGCCTTGAAAATGGCCCCACCCTTCCCTGAAATTATCTCCCTGAGGAGATGGATGCAAACCCCATGCTGAGCCACGAGAAAGGTTTGGGAATCCCCAGACAGGCTGGAGGTCCTGCTGTCCCATGCTGCTGAAGAAATGGGGACACAGACCCCACTATCAGCTAAGGGGTCTCTGTGGGATGGCATGAAGTGTGAGCAGGGCTCAGCCTGGGACCAAACCCGGCGTGGGTCACCACCAACTCTTTCCGCCAGTAACACCTTGCTTGCTCTGTGATTCATTTAGCCTATCCAGAAGTTTAAGGTGTGCAGCCCCTGCTTTCCTGGCAAAATGAGTATTTTGCTCTCCATCAACAGCAAGAGGAGGGTTGAGGAATAATCCGTCAAGACGCAGAGTTGCACAAAGAGAAACGGGTGACAGCAGGAGTGGAACAGCTAAGCTGAGGGTCCTCTGGCAGGTACAACCCTTCTCAGCCTTCCCAAGTGCAGCAGGAACAGGATGCCCCGTGGGGCCATCAGAGCCCTCCTTGCTCCCTGTGCTGCCAAGACACACAGGGCAGCCTTTCCTGGAAGTCCTAAAAGCTCACATTCGATTTCTTACAAAGTTTGCTACCAAAGTAATGTTTTTTGTTTAATTTTTGTTTTAAAATCTGGAGTATGGGAAAGAAAGTTAAAAATCTAATCACAATTTTCCTGAAAAGTGTCCCCAAGCAAAAAATGACTGTGTTCAAATCCAACTTCAAATCTCTACTATCTGACTGAGGTATTTTCTTTACCGCATTGTGTTGATGAAAAGGCTGCTGTGCCAGCTCGGCTGCTTGCTGTGCTGCCTCTGGAGGCAGCAAGCTCTGCCCCCATGGGTGCTGCAGCCAGTGCGGGTGAATCTGGGGTAGTTCGAGGGTAGTGTTGTAACAAAGGTGTTAATAGGTTGTATGGAGGGTTAGACAGGGTCCTTGGGAAATTCCAAAGAAAAGGCAGCAGTTCCCTGCTGCTTATGACAGTGCAACCATGCTGCAGCGTGGATGGGTTTAGCCTGAGCACGAGCCTTCCCCCTTGCCAGACCTGCTGTTGCCCATGACATGCATAATTCGTAGCAGAAGCTGCCCAACCTGCTGCAAAACCCCAGAGGGATCTGCCAAGATGGGGCTGCCATCGGCAGCAAGCTCTGCTCCCCTGGCCGGAGCATCCCACCCCTCCAGCCAGGGCATAGGCAGCACTCAGACAGTCTTAGGTCTGGATGAGACTGAAGCCTCATCAGATGGTGGGGCTGGACCCAGCAATTGCAAAATGTGGCCACATCGGCATTAGCTGCTTCCAGTAGGTCTGAGCTAGTGCACAGGGCTGCAGGTAAATGCTGGTGAACTGCAGCAAACTGAGGTGAGCAATTTGCCAGGAGGGCAAAGGAAAGTGCAGGCTAATCCTAAAAGAAGGAAATGGGGAGAGGACAGCTCAGGGTATGCATCTCTGCCTGGATGCTTCTGCCCCTGTCCATGAATGTTTAAGGTGCTGTAAATTAGAAAGTCAATTAGAGAGTACAGCAAAGCAGCAATTCCACTACTAGGAGAGCCTCAGAGGCTGCTACCAACTTGCCAGGAGGATGAATTAGTACCATATCGGCATGCAAGTCTGTGATCAAAGCCTGCTTTGTTTTAAATAATGAGATTCAAACCATGAAAGGAGCAGAGTTAGTACTCCTTACCAGTCTGATGTCCCTACCTGCTAAATCTCCCCTCTCAGTATGGGCAGGGAAGAAGAGGTTAATCTGCATCACACTCTGGAAACCAGCTACAGGAAGCTGCTTCTGAGGCACACGATAGACTTGTGCAAGATAAGACCATGGGTGCCTGCAGTTTGCAGTTCCCATCTGCACCCAGTTTTTCTCCCTTCAGGAGGACTGCCCCCCAGCTCAGTCACCCCATGATTCCCTGCAGTGGGTGACAGGAAGGTGTGTGAGCCCAGGAGACCAGCTCTGTAAGGCAGGATGCTGGGGAGCAACACTGCAGTGATTGGAAGAAAGCTTGCTCAGCTGGGGAGATAGTGCTAAGGTGATAGCGTGAACAGTTCCTGAAGGAGCTCAGCTCCACATGCTCAGCTTTTGGGGGCAACCTGGGGAGGCCATGTGTGCTGCAGGGAAGCCCACCCATGGGATAAACAGCGGTCTGAGGAACGGGTTCAAGAAATGCAGCAGGTTGCAGGAGAAGGATTGGAAAAGAATCATTAAGTCTTTGTCAGGAATGCTGCTGGAAGGAGAGTAGTGTCCTAGAAAATGGGTACAAAGGGCCTGGGAACAGCTTCATCCCTACCTCCAGCACCAGGAGGAAGACCTACGTGGGGGGATTTGCCTCTCTTTGAGGGATCTGAAGAAACAAGTTACTGCTAGAAACAAGCCTTGATGTGGACAGAGCGTTTCTTTCCCAGTGAGGGGGTGGTGAACAGTCCAGCCGATGGGGGGATAAAATGGCAGATTCTCCTGGCGACTGCTCAAGCTGAGACAGGACTGCCATAAACACCCGTGAAGTGCCACGGAGGAATGCTGGAGAGGGGAGGAATTACAGCTACCTAAATGACTGTTCAGCCACAGACTTTGAAAAACAAATGTTTAGAGAGAGGTTAGTGTATTTGGTGTGAGCCAGAGTTTGGGCAGCAAGGAAGGGGTGACTGAAACAGTCACAGCTCAGGAGAAGTGATAGGTCCCCTCAGCTCAGCACTGGTGAGGCCAAGTCTGGATATTGTGTCCAGATTGGTCCCCCCAATAGAAGAGGGAGTTTCACAAAGTGGAGTGATTCTGGAGGAGGATGTTAAGGTGCTTGGGGACTAATGTACCTGACAGAAGAGGAGGCTGAGTGATGGGTTTGTTCAGGAAAAGAAGGTAAAGAGAGAATCCACTTACTGTTTTCAACTACTCAAAGGAGGCTATAGAGGACATGGAGCCAGACACGCACCAAGAAAAGACAAGAGGTGACAGACATAAGCTGAAAGGATGGAAACTCCCATTAGAGCCATGGACAGCACTCTTCCCTGTGAGAGTGGTGCAGCCCTGGGACAGGGTGGACAGGAGGTGGACTCACCATCCTTGGCCTCCATCCTTCAGAGTGATGGCCTTGAGCAACCCAACCTGGCTTTGGAGTTAGCCCTGCCCTGCCCTTTCTATGGTTTCTGCGTTGTTAGGGAGCTAGCCTACAATACAACTGTGGATGCACTCCAAATGGCTGGAGGACATTTGGCTGGCCACTCCAACTGAGGCTGTGCTGCATGACCACCCCTTCTGAGGAACCTGGCTGGGAGGGAAGGACTGAAATGGCAAATGATGCAGAGAAGTATCAAATCAGATAAGACTAAAAGTAGAGGCGTGCCAAGTATCTTTAAACTCCATTTCCCCCCTCTGATACTTTCCTTCAACTACTGCTTACAAGTCTGTCAAAAATGTATTAGCAAAGCTGCCATAGGATCCCAACGTGAGAAAAGAAATGCCTGACCAGCAGCTAGCCAGCGGAATGGTAAGCTCTAGAGCCAGAGTCCAATCCCACCTCTGGAGAGGCATATCCAGCACTGCATCGCAGGTCCAGGTTCACCTGAACCTGACCCCTGATCAATGGTTGCTGTCCTGTTTTTAGAATGCTGGCAAGCTGCAGAGCATGACAGCTGAGAGGTGGAGGGTGAGAGCGTCTAATGATGGAAGGAACTCCATCGTTAGATGGAGTTCTCCAGAGAGAAGAACCAAACATGAAATTTGAAGAATTTCCAATGTCAACGTTTCCCTTGTTGGGTCTCATGGCCTGTAGCTACCCTGGCTCCATGGCAGACCAAAAGCTGCTCCCATGGGTGCTGAGCAACAACTAGTCTTGCACCAAGGCAGCCAGGAGACATCTCTGGTGCTCTGGGCTCCGGGGTGGCCATCAGTGATGGCACTAATGCTTTGTAGATGATGTGGATCCTCCTCATTGAGAGCTACTGTCCAACTGCAGTGACAGTTTGCCATGGTGCTGGGCTTGGGGCTGGTGTGTGCATTGTCATACTCAGTGCAGGAGGGAAACAAGGTCCTGAAAGAGTCCAAGAGATCTGGAGCGATGTTGCCCAGTGTGCAGCGTAATGGCCAGCTCTGGCTGGCATACAGCTGCTATGGTCCGCTCCGCCTGCCAAAGCACTTGCACCCTGCCCCTTTCCCCTCTGCTTGGGGAGCACCAGAGCTCAGGAACACACAGAGGCTGTTGTTCATCTCAGGAGTCAAAAGCTTGAGCACCCTGGGGTGGAGAAGTGTCTGCTCCTCCAACCCCAAGCTGCAAGGATCAGAGTATGGCAAGTATAGGGCTGGGAGAGCAAGACAGTGAGGCCACCAGTGTGTCAGTGTCCCCTGTGCATGGCACTCAGGTGTGACTTGCCTGACCAGGAAGCAGGACCTTCAGGTGGGTCACCCCATGCTGAAGCTCACTGTACACCTGCAGAGCTCCAGCTTCACCAGCACTTCAGAGGAGAGCTGTTCCACAGCAGCTGTGAGCAAACCATGCAATACGGGATGTGGCGACGGGCCAAATGAACACAGCTATGTGGCAACTAGTACCCTTGGAGTGCTGTCCCAGTGCCCAGCGTCACCAGGGCTGCTCTGGTAGCAAGCACATATTCCATCATGTTGCGCACTCAAGGACTTCAAGGCATACCTGAAAAGTCAGCAACTAAATGAGACCTTGTATTGAACAAGGCAATAGGTAACTCTTCAAGGATGTTTTGCTGAGGTCTTGTTTTCATGCAGCATCAGTAGGACATCATCATTCCAGGTTTTCACCTGGACATTTTGGAAAAGCTATGCAAGCACTTTTGCACTGATGCTGGTAGAGCAGGTCACCCTGATGCTCTGCTTGAGAGAACTCAAAACCTTGGGGCCTTGGAAAAAGAGGGGAGCTGCCTCCAGGAATGTGGACCAAGGCACTAAGAGACACGATACAGGCTCCCCTGTTGTCACTGAGGAGCTGAGGGATGAGCAGATCCCTAGCATCCTGAGGTTCCATGATTTCTGTGGTTGGGCTAACAACGCAGTCACCCATCTTTTTGCAGGAGAGAAGGGGGGAAGCTTTCAGGAGGCCCTGGACAAAGCCTCATGCAGCCATCCAGCCCTGAGTGTTGCTGCATGTCCTGGAATAACCTTGGGAAATGAGGGCAGAGTCAAGGACGAGAAGGCAGGACCCCTGCTTTGGCTGGGATTGCCAAAGATTGAGTGTTGGCTGCCCACAGGGTCATTGCTACTCTACAGAGTGTGTAGGACCTGGCTCTGAGGGTGTTACAACTGGGTGCAGCGACTCCAGATCTCGCGGGGAGGTCGAGGACGGTTAAGCTACACGTGACGAGAGGAGGAACTTCTCATCTGGCTCCATGGCCAACAATCTAGCACCAGCTCTTTCTCCCTGAAACCTACCAGGGTGGCGTTTTTTAAGCATATTGCATATCACAACCCAATAGACAAGAAGGTGAGGACGCTATCAGTTGGCAATTATCAGCAGGTTCCTGGAGGGGCGGTGGGGCTCAGACAGCTTCATGCCTTCAAAGAGCTGAGGGGGGTTCCATGAGACACATGCCAGTGAGAGGGATCTTGTACTCACCTATACTCCAGGCTCATGCACTCAAAGAGCTGGGTGAGGGTCGGGTCGATGCTCCGGGGATCAGCCGGTTCAGGCTCGGTGTGGCCGTGGCGCCGGCGGGGTAATGCGTCGCAGTGTGGGGATGACACCATGAAGTGGCCACTGTGGATGACCTGGGAGGGGTTCTGCGCCCCAGCGCCAGGTCCTGTGCCACCCACAGCTGCATCCTCAGAGTCCGAGTCGGAGTCAGAGACGGGGCATGGCCCAACTGGGGGCTCTGGGAAGGGTCCTGGGAGCCCCACCTGAGTTCCTGCCATCACCCGGTGCCTGCTGGGGAGCCCTTAGCGGCCTGCCCCAGAGCTGTGGTCGATGTCCTGGTTGTGCCGGAGTCCTACAGGCACTGCACTGGCATTGAGCACATGCTGTTGGGCTTCCCAGCACAGGACACCCACACCACGCCTCCTCCTCAGCACCGCTCACACCGCTCCGGACCACAGACCCTCCTCCACGTTCCAAGGTTCAGCTTTCAGTTTGCTGGGGCGGCTCAACGTCAGCCCTATTTATAGTGGTGGAGGCTGATCCCGCCCATGGCGCACCGTCTGCCAGGCCACAGCACCCTGCCACCAGCCACCGGCCACGGGAGCTTCAGCTCCACGTCGCTGTCTTGCTCTTGCAACGCGCCTGACAGCCCTGGCTTTTATTTCCCCTGCAAACCCAGGGAGAAGAGGCTGCAGGTCCCCTGTCCCCCCCTCACAGGCAGCCATGGGTTTGCTGGCAGTCGGCTTTGTTTACCCGGGGTTAATTCCTGCTCCCGGCGTGCTGGCGGGGAGAGGAGCGGATGGTATTTACCTAGTGCTTCTGCCCTAATGTATCTCCCTGCACTTCCAAGGGAGCAAATACAGATTAAGGGACACAAACAGGTAAAATTATAGCAACGGGCACCCAGCTCAGCACAAAGCACACCGAGTCATTAAGCCATGTGCCAAGCTGAGAAACAGCCTAGGCAAAAGCCTGCTCTGAGGTGTGACCCAGGAGAGGGGATGCAAAAGCTCAATGTAAGCGAGGACAATGTTGAGCTCAGGTGCAGTGGGATTTACACACCTTGTAGTCATACAGTCCTTAAGATGGGATTACCTTTGCCTCCAAGGTGTCCTGAGAGATGCAGGCAGGCAGGGCTCACTGCGCCAGCCCCCTCCACTGCTCTGTGCCAGCTGATCTTTGATAAATACTGAGAGCTCTAGCCAGGGCTTAGCACATGCCATGCTAGCCAGGCCTGCATCACAAGCATCTCCTCACTGACCAGAGCTGCAGGGGGGCAAAGCAATTATAACTTTAGGCTTAAATCACTTACTTTCTCTGTAGTTTTTGGCAACCTCTTCCCCAGCTCCACAACCTGGCACAAGTACACACGCCTGGAGAGCACCCAGACGCAGCTTTTAGGCACCTCTGATGAAAACATGGGATGAACACAGCTGCAGCCATCTGAACCAGCTTACAGGTGGAGCAGAGAACTCTCCATCCCACACAGGTGGGTCCTGCTGGGGCTTGAGAGCAGTAAGCAGCCATCCAGGATTTTTTCAGAGCTGGAAGAAGAATATGCACAAATAGCTGTTTTGGAGAGTTTTCACACTCATTGGCACAAACCTCACTTAGGAACCATTTCTTCATTTTTCAGCCAGATTTGTGTTGCTCCATAGCTCTTTTTTCCCCCACTGTGATTCATTACAACGATGTCAGCCTGTCCCAAGCTGCCTGTCAAGATGTAATTTTAAAAGTACTGTCTGCAGACATTTTAAAGCAATAATGGGCACGTGGGTGTCCTGGGTAACTAAGAATTAGGCAAGCCACAAGAGAAACAAAGATATCAGAGATACTCAGGCTTTCTGGGAGTCCTCCTCTGTGCAGGGCCATGTGGCACAAAGGACTTTCCAGGCTTTTGCCCAGGACCATTTGCCATCTATTCACTGGATGCAGGCAGACTTTGGTCCTCTGGGACAGCATATGTCTGAGAAAAGCAGAGAAATACATCAGTAAGGCTTTTAGGGTCATCATAACTCCCTCATCCCTGGTCCAGCCGCTCTTGTGCTGCTGAGGAGGGGAATCTCATGGGCGAAGGACACCCAGCCTAGGGATGGGGTGACGGATCCTACAGAGGAACCTTCCCCAGCAGACAGTGGACCAGAGCAGGGGTTCCACACAGGAACAGTCCGGCAGCAGTGATGAGGGATTTTGTAACTGGATGTTTGGATCCTAAAATGTACGATGCCAGGTACAGCCATATGGATGCAACACAGCCTCAGAGAGAGTGAGGCAAGGGAGTTGTGGTCCTGAGTGCAGCGCAGGATGGATGTCCCAAAGGTGTCCCAAAACATGCACTGTCTCATGGGAGGTTAGAGATCAGAGTCCCCGGAGCAATTCTCCAAAATGATCCCAACACCACACACAGAGGCGGAGAGAAACAGCCTCTGTGTCTGGGAGGAGAATGGTGTTGGGACAGAGGTCAATTTATTAGTAGCTGAAGAAACCGGGAGTCCATGGGATCTGCACAAGCATGGGAGTCTTGACACAGACAAGGCCAGGATGCTGGCATGTGCAGTCACAACAGTGATGGATGGGGATGGGTTGGACTCAAACCTGAAGGGTATTCAACAGATGCAGAGGAGCACACAGCTCCCAGCTTAGTCCCTCAAGATGGGGTTCCCTTGAAGTCCTAAAAATTCAAAATCCTAAAAAAAGGAATAGGACTGGAACTGCTACCAGGTATAAGGTAGAGAGGAGAATTATATTATGAAAGCTTTATTAGCAACCAAGCAGCAAAGTTGGTGGCCTGAATATGTCATGTTCAGGGAGACCAGAGAAACTCTATGGGTAGAAACAGTGGGAAACATCCTCAGGGAGCTTGTTAAAAGGAGGTTAAAAGGAGTAGGCAAAAGGGTAAAATGTAGGGAGGGCATTTACAGACGCTGTGGTGAAGGTTTGGAATAAATACAACCAACTTAACCACAGCCAGATACTGAGAGGGTCAAAAGACCCAGCAGGGACACCAAACAGAGGAGAGATCATTCAATGCCATTCAGAAGGTTAAAATCACCTTCAAAGAACAACAAAATTATAAAGCATTATTAATTTCAGAAAGAGGAACGTAAACCCAGAAAAGGCAGGCCAAAAATAATTTTATCAAGCAATTTGAAAAAGACAAAAGCTAATAGTAAAACCTTGTTCACAGCTATCAGAAGTGGAAAGAGCACCTGTAGGGTCTGTAGAAGATGCACCAGGGACGCTGAAGGCAGGGAGGGCAGAGGGAGGAGCACTGCACAAACTGACCGTGGTGCTGGCAGTGGGGAGCCTGCTGTGCTGAAGTTGCCGTGCCACGGGAGCAATGGCGCAGGGGGTTTCCACCTCCAAGCCTTTGTGGGGTTGGTGGCAGGAATTAAAATTGAGAAGTCAGCGCAAAGAAGTCGCAGACCTTATCCATCAGAAGAATAGCTCCAGGACCCCCACAAGCAGAAACCGTTGCCCAGGAGCCGTTGCCAAACTCCACCAGGACATTTCTGATCTGCTGACAGCGGACTGCGACCTGTCACTTGCCTACCAAGGGAATGGAGGTGGCACAGATAGTACCTGTTTTTGAAAGGCTCAGTTGCTCCTCTAAGGACCTCATTTAGTTAGAGGTCTCATTTCTGCACCTAGCGAAGTGGTAAAAATTGTAATACACATCAGATTCATGGGAACTCATGGATAAATACCATAACTGGAGGAAGAGTCAGTGTAGCTTTTTAGAGGAAAGTCATAGCTCAGCTACAGTTGTTGGGCAGAGAGGTAGTGTATGTGGACAACAGTAATCCAATCAATATAATGTAATCCAAAAGAGCTTTTAAAAAGATCTATCATAGGATTTTCAAAGACACTGAGTTATAACAGTTCAATAGCTTGCAAAGCTGGGAAGCAAAGGTAAGGCTAATTGGCAAATTTTCACAATGCAGAGAGATTGCCTATTGGCTACAAGTATCTGAACTGGGGCTGAATTTTTAAGCATATTCATAAGTGATGGAGAAAAGGCAGTAAATAGCACGGTGACATATTCTGGCGGAGAAAAGAGTTCAGAACAGTCATATCTAAAGGTGGCTGGAGAAAACTGCAGAAGGATTTCAGGCTGCAGAGTGCGTGGGTGATGAAATGGCAAATGAAATTCAATGTTGATAAGGATAAAGTGAACTACATCCATAACTGTATGCAGTGGTGGACTGTAAATTAGCTATTACCGTTCAAGAGGCCAATCTAAGGGTAACTGTAGGCAATTCTCTGAAAACATCAGCTGAAGGTTCAGGAGCAATTAAAAAGTATAAAGGCTTTAGAAATGGCAAAGAAAGGAATGGGCTTTCAGCAGAAAACATCACTTGCTACTGTATAACCCACAGGGTGCTCACATCTGTGTTCAGTTTTGGTGCCCAGCTCGGAAAAGATGTAGAAGAACTGGAAAAGGTCACAGAGATGAGGAAACCAGGTGAGCAGAGGTGGGAATGGCATCCCTGCAAGAAAAGGCTGAATAGATCAGGCCTGCCCCTGTTAGAAAAGAGATGAATGAGGTGTGAGTGCTAGGGATGTAGACACTGATGCACTGGGAACAGAGAGCGGTTAGAGAACTATTATTCAGCACTTTTCACAATACAAGAGCTAGGGGCATCTGGCAAAGAGACAGCCAGCAAGTTCATCTCAGGGTGTTGTGAAACCAGAAGTCTAAATAGACTCAACAAGGAGTTACATAAACTGATGGAGGACTGGAACTATTAAAATTCATGGTCCACGTACTCTGCGTGTGCAAAGAAAAGCTCACCCACGGGAATTCAGGATGAAGGTACAAGCTCACCCTCAGCCAGGAGCTGGTGAGCACAGGATGAAATCTTCCAAACCTTCAGGGTGAGAGGCATCTTTACCCTGTCATAACCATCTGGACTGACCATGGAGATCTGTTCCACAGGCTCGTGCAGGCATCTGCAGAGAGTCTCTGCACTTTGGCAAAAAAGCAAATTATACCTTTCTATCATTCTCTTTTTTCCTGTAGAAGATACCCAACCTGCGCTTTGTCTCACCCAGGACATGGGCAAATAATGGTGCTGTGGAGGCTGTGGTCTGTCAGAGCTTCTCCTACCCTTCGCTGCCTTGCTGAAGAGAGGTGGATGTCAGACACAAGCAGCAAGGCACTCCTCCAGCTCCTGCTTTAACTGCTATAGTGCTGCCGCTCCCTGCCAACAACCTGCTCCCTGCTCTCCCCTCCCAATACAATAGTAGCAGAAGATAGCCTAGGATCTGTATTCCTGAACCCCATCCCTGCTTGTGCAAGCTCACCACCTTTCCTAGAAGACAATTCTGAGGCCCGCATTTTCCATCAAGAAGATGAAATTCCTGTAGGTAAACTCCATCCCAGACACCAAATTGTAACCGAGAGGATTAGATTAAAGCTAAATGATTAGACTGCAGGGTGCTGGCACAAGAAACACGGTGCTTGCACAAGAAGTAGTGGTTCTTGCTTTGCAGGAGCAAGTGAAGGAGATGGTGCCATGCTGGTGGCCTTGGCATATTTCCCATGGGGTCACTGGTTCTTCTTCATCAAGGAAATTGAATGAAGAGACTAAAATCTCTTGTCACCGGCTCACTGTACCCACTTCCCTCTGGATCTGAGGCTCTTTGCCAGGAGCTGGCAGGCCCATCCCTTGATTTCTGGGAGCACCCAAGCCCTCTGCAGTGCTGCTGCATGAGGCCACAGGCGGTGGCAGGAGGGTAATCCTGACTAAGGTGTTGCTGAGATGCAGCCTCACCTCGCAGGCGGAGGCCCCCGAAGTGATGGTAAGTTCCAGTATCACAATGGTCTGGTCATCTGCGGTCTTGCTGCAAAAACATTCATTTGAGAAGGCTGGATCTCCGAATCGCTGCAGCAGAAACCACGTACGCCCCAAGTGGCTCATAACCAGATACAACGTGCCTGTCGTTGCCTGTTTCTTAGAATTTTCTGTAACCAAAAAAATGTCAACACCTACCCCAGAAGCCATTATCATCCCAGAGGTTGATTAGTAGAAGCTAGAGGAGGTGGAAGCAGGAGGTACTGGTGCAGTTTTGCCACCTAGCCTGCAGCCTGTTGGCTCACCGCTGTGTTACAGGGTCAGATTTAAGACTTTAATCTTATGACACAGTTCAAAGTCACTGAAGGGTCCAGGAGGCAAGGCAAGCTCCCCTTTGGTGTGGCTGAGTACCACATATGTGAGAAGGTCACCTCACACGATCTTTGCACATCAGCAGGAAGGGCTCCAGGGACTGCTTGGGAAATGAATGGCTCTAGGGTCCAGATAAAGCACAGCATTCCTGCTAGAAACATAGAGCTTGTAATTATGAGCAGTGAAAGTGAAATATGGCCTTAATGAAAACTGACAGGTGAAGGAGAATGGCTTTGTCAGAATCAATGGTATCTTTTGCTCTTAAAATGTTAAGATGCATAACTCACCATGGGGATCTGGCCCTGTTTCTGTCTCTATCTGCTGCTGGAAGCACTCTTTCCTCGGCAAGTGAGGCCAGCTGGGTAGGACTGCCACTTGTCACAGCTATGACAGTCCCAGTTGTGGCAGTGCTGCCATTCATGCCTACAGTGCATGGTTTCTCTGCTTCCTCTGCCTGTATATCAGGCCAGCCTTTGCTTGCCCTGAGCGTGTGGGTGCCCATGGAGCTGGATTTATTGATCTGGGCAGGATTTGACCAGGTTGCTGTGAAATGAAGGAGAGAGACAACCCACACAAGGCAAATTTAGGAAGTGGAAACACAGCTCTGTTCCCCAGCAGGCAGACAGGCACAAAGAAAACAGAGCAGCCACTTCAACCATAGCAGGAGACTGGGTATTCCCACAAGCCCACGATGAGGAGACCCCGGGGATGGAGCCTCTGTGTGCAAGAACACTATGGCAGATGCAGGTGGTGGCACGGCATGGAACATCTGCATCACACCGTGCTGTGCCTCTCTCTGCTCGGCTGGGTGCCGAGAGCTGATCTTCACACAGACTTCACCTGGTGTGGCCTTGGGAGAAAGGAGGGCCAAGGGTGCACTCCCAGGGAGAGGAAGTGCCAAGGATGGTGTGGAAGTGGGTTGGATAGTAATGTTACAGCTAAGGGGAAGTAGCAAAAGCTTTTGCGGGAAGATAGAATATCAGTTTCTTCTCCAAAATAAATGGTGGCATCCCATATAGTCAAAACCTTTGAAAAAGGTTGGGAAACCCTAGTTCAGAGAAGAGATTGTATTCCCCCTGCCTGGAAAGAAATTTTCTGCTGTATACTCATGCAATGAGATTCTTGGTGCGTTCTTCCTCAGATGGCCCTGCGCACGCTCCCGTGTGTACAGCATGTACTGATGAGCTCACAGCATTCCTTGCAGCGGTAGGACAGAGCAACAGACATGGAAGAGAAGATTGCAGCCTGCAGTTTGATTCCTTAGGCAGTATTTCTGGGCTCTCCTTGCCTGAAACACTTCCTTCACGCTGGAAGCTGCCTGGCAGACCCCTGGGCAAGAGCACCCTCTGGGGACCAGGAGAGATATAAGCAATGAGACTCTACATCTCTCAAATCACGTCTTTTCACATTTTAAGTGCATTTTATGATGGTTATGTGTGCTAGCTTTCTTGTCCAGAAAAAGTACCCTGCTGGAGAGAGAGAGCTTGCCACACTGTGTCTCTGTTACTACAGGACGAGCTGTCTGAGCCTCTCTGGAGAGAGCAGAAGAGACCTTAGGACACACATCAGCTCTACAGTTTGTAGAAAAAGCAGAAGTCACACTATTTAGGGGTAACAAAAGGACACGGTACAAAAGTGACTTTTCTGCATCTAGCTAAGGAGACTCACCACGAGGATGGAATATCCGACAGTATCTTCCTTCTCATTGTGGAAGGGGAACATGCTGATGGGAACACAGTACAGGTGGGTGCTGCTGCCTTCCACCACATCAGTGTACAGTGGGTACAGTGGGGACGCATCAGGTGCTGGGGCGGGGGGCATTAGCAGAGGGTCACTTTACTCACACCTCTCCAAACCTATCTTAAGGCAAGAGAGTTAGCCAAAAAAAGCTTTCTAAATGCAACCAGAAATTCCCAAGTTTGACAGCTGAGAAGATTTTATTTAAGTTATTATCTCCTACAGTGAATATAGTCTTCATTCTGAGCTGGCAGCTGCCTGTCATGCACCTCATGACTCACTGCAAAGGGGGCCTGAACAGGAGGCGGTAGGAGGCAGGGACAGAAATACCACTGTAATAGGCAGACACGCAGACCCAGAAAAACCATAGTGTAAAAAAATCCCACACAAGCATAACAAGATATTAAAAGATTTGTTTTCACTAATTTTTATTTGCTAGCCTATCTTTCTTCTTTTATGAGGAAGGCAGCTTTCATCTCAATGAGCCAAAGACACTCTAAAATTCACATGCCATGTAGGCATTTTTAGCACATTAATACCACAGTGGCTGGAAGTTGAAATGGATGTCATCTGCTGATGTTGTTCTTCCCTCAAAGAAAGGAATATATTGATCCTTTCATGAAAAATGTAAAGCTATAATTTTTGTGGGAAACGTTGTTTTGCATTGGTGGGTTGATGGTCAATGATGGAATCAGTGTGTCCTTAGGCTTGACCCTGGCAGAGATATTAGATCCTGCTTGAAGACTCTGGCATTTTCTGAGCTGTAATGCTGAGTCCTGACATAAATCAATGCAAATGTTGGTCTGTTCACTTACCTGCTGATATCTCATGCCAGAGCTCTTCTGAGCCCTTCCCATGCTCCCTCACTTTGCTCAGATCCAAGTCCCTCCTTCACAAATGAGACCTCCCACAGAGTCTTAAAATCCCTCATATATATTGCCTTTCCTGGGATGTGTTAGTTATACATGAATTGTGCTAAGCCTGCAGCCTTTCTTTGTTGAGCCTGAGTGTGTTAAGCCTGCGGCCTTTTGCGTGCTTCAGCTCTTGGAAAGCCCGGGCAGTGTTTTGGGTGTGCTGTTAGGAAGTCCAGGCACAGGAACGAGTGGTCATGCAAATGTTTTTGAGGGCAGGGTGCTTCCCTCACTCACCTTGGGCTTCACGGCTTCCAGGTCACATCCTCCTGCCAGGGGAACATTAAGGCACCAATGGACTCATCCTGTTTCCCCTCTCCACAGGTGGTAAGCCATGAGAGTGCAGCAGTGCCTGCCTGCAAACCACGACACTGGCTGATACGGCAGCAGAATCCCCTGCCTGCGAGGAGCAGTCCTGTGGATGCCAGAGGGATGCACTGCAGGAGACGGGAGGTCTTTCCACACGGAAATTTTATGGCACTTTGAAATCTCTTTTCAGTTTCAAAATAGCAAAGGCAGGATGGTGCTTTTCCTCTGTGCTGTCATCTCTTGGAAGTCACCATGGCCCTCGCTTAGGAGGTGGACTCCCCACAGCACATAGGGATGCAAGTTGCATGGACAACAAAACCTAAACCTCACTGTCGCTGAGAAAAGTGAAAATGTTTTGACATTTCCTACACTTACACAAAGCTACTGTGTGCAAAGGCAGAAGTCCACATGCAGTATTTTGAGTTTTATTTTTGCATTGCTTTTGCCTGCGTCCCAAATGTCTGTCCCACAGGAAAGCTGAGCTTCAGTGATGGAAACCTTCTAACACATTAAACTCCGTGAGCACTTCAAAGATTTGAAATAGACTTTTACAATTGAGGCAGTTTTTTGAATACAGATTTATTTGAATATTTAACAATTATTAAGCCTGAAATGTAGAAGGTACAGAGTGGGAACTTGACTGTGCACATTACTAACTTGAGCAACATTTTCAGCAAGCGAAAATTAGGTAGTTTGCCTGAAGTTAAGTATGTAAATTAACTTACACAGCTATACAGATCCACTGGTGTCTGGCCAGTTCACATTTTACCTGAAGCATACTACAGATCTGGAAGCTCCAGATTTTGCAAGAGACTGTTCTGATTATAAACATGATTAAAATGATCTGGCCCTGAACAAAAGGATAAAGACATAGTTGAGGAGTAGAAGGAATCTACAGGAGGGAGAAGAAGCAGAAGATGCCTTAATTTCTTCAGTAGCTAGGATATGACCAATCTCATCAAAGACCCCCTAGGACACTAGGTTTGGCCATTACATGATTTGACAAGATTTGCCTTTTTCCATCTCTTTGCAGAGCCAGAATTAGCATCAGGTTGGACAGAAAGGAAACACAACTAGCAGTAGGAAGCTGGTTTGATGAGGATGGCAGAAGCTTTGCAGTTCCCACTGCACAGGCTGCCCCACGTTATGCTCCCCTTGACATTCAGCTGCACAGAATAACACGCCGAGTACCACCACCCGCCCCCATTGCTGGAGGCACAGTTCCCGCTGGAAGTGTCCTGATCCTGATCTTTAGCAGAGAACTTCATGTTGTCGTGCATGGTGTTAGCGCTGTTTGAGGTCATGGCATCCCCTGCTGTCCCTGCGTACGTTCCCAGCCTCAGCCGGTAGCCATGGGACTCATCTTCCACACTGAAGAAGTTGTAGTCGGCAAACTTGGTGGTGTTTGAGGCATCCCAGATGACAAACCTGACCTGGTAGACCTTCTGCTTGGCGATCTGATGGATGTACTCGGTGCCCAGCCAGTACTCAGTCTGCACGTTCCCAAAGCCGTACTTGTAGGTGCTCCAGGACTCGGCCCAGGTGATCTCCGTGCTGTGCCGGTTCCTCTGGAGGACTGTCCAGCCCCCAGACGTTGCATTCATTTCGCAGTACACCACGATGGGGTGCAGTCCTGTGGGCTGGATGACGTACACGCCACTGGGGCTGCCAGTGGGGATCTCGCTGCAGTCCTTGGGCCAACCTGGGGCAGGAGAGAACATGGAAGACCAACAGGCACAGCGACACCCCAGCCTGCTTGTCTGGTGCTGTGGGAGGGATTTCTAGAAAACGGGCATATGTGGGATTTTGCCAGGGTACTTAAAAGTCTACTGCTGTATTTCTTACTGTAAGTAAGAAACACGCGGAAAACCTCTGTAAGGAAATGCAGTGATTAATAGAATATCCATATATTTTGAAGGTATAAGCGTAGAACTTGCTTCTTCTGGATCAGGCTCTTGTTTCCTCAGCCTTTCCCAATGTTCAGATATTTCTTCTCCCTCATAACAATACAGTGGTCCAAGCTTGGCTTGGTGAGGGCTTTTGCTACACAGAAGCTTCAATGAGCGAGTGAGCTGTTCCCGCAGCCCTGGCAACTACTGCATCCCAGAGGTCAGGAAGACATAAAACCTCATTCCCTCGGCATCGGACCCCATAGCCAGCTGTAAAACCTCAGCAAGCATTGCTTGGGAGGCACATCTTCTGCTTGCCCTGTGCAGAGTTTCACAGCACAGGAGAGCTTGTAAGCAATGGCTGCAAAGTCCTTTGGGCCCTTGTAAGGCATGGTTGAGTGCAAAGCTATCACTAGTAACGAGTGACATCTGAGTGGCCTTGGCATGTGCTGTGGAGCAGCACATAGAGTCTTGCCCCCAGGGGCTGCGACAGGTTATCCCCAGGCTTCTTGCCCACCCACTGCTGTTGGACCCTCACTGCCTACTCGTCTCCCTGTTCCCTGCAGGGTGGTGGGGGCACTTACGGCGGTGCTCTCCCTGCTGAGGGTTACTGGTTCTGCTCTGCTGCATGTTCTTTCCATGGTCATCTGCATTGGGAAAAACAGAAAGAGTAAGATGAGCACCCCTGTGCCACGGCACAGGCATAACTCCAGCCTCCACAGCCTGTTTTTTCCAGCAATGAGTTTTCTGTAGGGCACTTCAACTCTGCCACTGGGCTCATTTTACTTCTGGTATAGTAGTTTTTGGCTGTAAATTCTTCAAAAGGATAAGATAGTAGGAAACGTAACACTGCAGTCATTGAGAGGCTGCCTATTTGGTCCACTCAGCATCGTGGCTTTACAGAGTTGCATGGAGCAGACTGCATATCTGAGTAGTAGTGACGAGTACACGGAGGTACTGCTGGAGAAGAAGGATCAAGAAGGAACCAGACTGTGTGTGTTTTCAGACCAAGATTAAACTGTTGAGTGATGTTGCTGTAAACCTGCATTGCTTTTCAGTGGTGGTAGAAGGGATTAATTCGTTCATTCAATTCATAAAGACCTTCAGAAACCTTCAGAGAGAAAAGAAAATCAAAGCATATAAGATAGCAATGCTCTCTTTAAAGAGAAATCACAGCACCCATCTTTGTAAGATAGCATTCCCCAAGAGCCTCTGGTAGTGTGATGTCTATCAGTGGTGTGACAAGTTTTTTGTACCATTTAGCCATGTGCAAGCTCCAGAAAGCATTTTGGTCGGTCAGTTATACAAAAATTCTCTGAAGTTTCAGGGCTACAGCTGGACTATAGATAGCAAGAGAAAAGGACTTCCTTTGAAAATCTACAGCTCTCCAGAAAAAGCTGCCACATACGGTCTTGTCAATAACAAAGAAAGTTGAACTACCAAATCTTATGATGTTTGCTTAATATCTGAAGTTAGAGGAAGATTTGATCAGGTTCCTTTTATTTCTGAGTGTGACTGCCCTTCCTCAAGATTATTTTCCACATCTCCCTCCCTGTGCAGAGAGGGGAGGGCTCCTGATGTTTGGATGAACAGAGTTTAGGGATGTAAGAGAGAAAACACATACCCAGATGGGGTTCATCTGAATGGAGATTAATTATATCATCTAAATTTGCTTTCAGTCTTTCCAGGTTTTCAATTTCCAGAGCAAGAAGAGGGCCTAGTAGGGCCAGCATGGAGGCGAAGAACAGAAGATTGGAGTGATGAGCAGCTGGAGAAAGAAAACACACGGTGAATCTGAAAATGCAAACTCTCTAAAAGAGAATTGGCTAACTAAATTCAGCAGAATTTAAATTAAACTTATAGAGTAGGCAAATACACAACATTAATTATGCTTTTGCTTTATTGAGCAGCAGAAGTATAAAGAACGATTTCCAAAAATAAATGTTCTGCAAAGGCATACATCCCCAGAGAGAAACAATTTCTTTGACTACAACCTACAGGTCTAAAATTTACAGCTTCCAAGAGCAGTGTCATGCTCTTTGGCTGTGGTCTGGGCTAAAGCAATGGGCTCTGGGACCCAGAATCAAGATGTTAAGCCAGCATCACTGTGCATGTCTTGAGAAAAACATCTCCTAGAAATGCAGAATGGCATGCTGATTTGGAGGTACTGCTGCTACCTGAAGACAGTCAGGAGCTACTACAGCACTGATAAACAAGGCACAGGGACCTGAGATCTTGGAAAGAAAGGAGCTATTGTGGCCAAAACACCGATGGTACCCTGAGAGTCAGGGGCCTCACTTAATTGTCCCTCCCACGAGACCATCCTGCAGCTGCCCACTGCATGAAAACACCAGGAGGAGAGCATCCTGCAGGGAGTCAGCACCATTGACCCAGTACCAGACCCCTGCTAAGTGTCACGAACAGGGCTTCTGCAGGGATATGCTGAGGGTCAGTGCATCCCAACCGACATCTGGGCCAGGACTTCCTATGCTTTAAAGGATGGTTTCTGCCAGCACCTGAAAACCTGAGCAATGTGACTGCTTTGAACCATACTAGACTAGCGCATTCGTTCCCTAACAGCTTGTCCATAGATTTGTGTCTACAGCTTGCCCACCCAGCTTCAGTACCCTGAAGGACTTATGAGTATGATGGGTGTTTAATGCATTAATGAGCTTCAATCCCAATTTCTTTTGGCGGTGCTTTGGGCTCTGGCACACATATAAGTTAAATAAATGTTGCATTTACACCACCACCCAGAGCAGGGTGGTTTTGCCTGTGGTTGGGAATGGAGGAGAGAGAGTGAGGAGCAGGAGGGTCACAGAGACCTGGAGGGTAGAGCAGGAATAGGGTCATCCCACCGTCCCAAGCCAGAAACAGTCATGGGAAAAGTAGAGCTGCTGGGCAGCAGAAGCCCAGAGGCAAGCAGAGGAGGCAGGGATACTCAGCCGCCCACAGCGGTGCTATGCCCTCCCATCCCATCCCACACTCACTCACCCATGCCGCCTCTGCGGGGAACCTGCGGAGCAGGATGCGGTGGGTTTGGCCAGGCAGCAGGGTGGCCAACCCTGCTGTTATATAGGGCTTAGTGGGTGAGGTGGGGCCGGCTGACCCAAACTGCAATACTCACTCTCCAGTTGTCATCAGGGCTGGAAATTTATAGTTTGTTTGCCCTCCGGCTGTAAGCGCCTCTGCTCACGCACCAGCTGTTGCACTCCTGTGATAACAGGTCCCAGACAAACCTCAGGAAACAGCACTTGGCGCTCACACATAATTCCACCAAACTGACAAATGCTCCTGGTAAGGATTTTTCTTGAGTTTGTTATTACTTGCGGGATTTGATGCCAAAGCCTGTGGGGACGTTCAGTGACCTGGGCCATGATGGAGATCTCCATTAAACACCCTTTAGGGTCCGCCTGGCCTAGCATGGTGCATCACCTGAGAGGGAGCCATGCTCTCTGACACTGCATCCTGGTTCCCACGCACACCAGGGCAGCAAAGTCCCCAGCCCTGACTGTGCCATGGTAATGCAACTGCCCGGCTTGGTGCCAGCCCTCCAGCACTGAACCCTCCCCATGGGACAGCCACGCATGTGGAGGTGCTGCTGCCCTAGTGCTGGTGCGGGGCAGGGCCCACAGCCTTCCCAACAGGTCCAGCACTGGTGCCTCAGGAGGGTCTGCCGGAGGGTTTAGCTCTGGTCCACAGCTCTGGGTAAGCTGGGGAGCAGAGCTCATCACAGAGCTGGCTGCAGACACAATTAACGAGGTGGCTCTGGGTTAAGTAGAATAAATGCTTAATGGATGTTGAGTGGTCCAGCCTGAAGCCAGCCTTGCAAATGGCACAGGAATGGGATGGCAGTGCTAAGGAGGGCAGTGGCATAGCCTGGCAATGCAGGCTTATAGCTCAGTGACACCGATCTAGGACTGAAGTGAGGTATTTATTGATGGTTTGACAGCAGCAGCTGTAATGCCACCAGAGTGTGTCCCTGCACTGGCCCTGGCATGCTCCCCAGCACTGCCGGGGACACACATGGGCTCTGCTGCCACAAGGCTGTGCTGGCTATTTGGCCCCTAGCTACCTTCATCCCTAGGTCCTTCATCTACAGGTGGCATTGCCACCTCTGTTGTCCTCCAGGAGACTGGCAGGTGGCGGTGAAGGCCCCAGCACCAGCACACCCTAGCACTGTGACAGCAGCTCACTGTGCCAGCAGCTCACTGTGCCCTGCCCAGCCCCTGCTCTGGGTTACTCCAACATTAAATGATCCTCCTTTCAGTACATCAAAGAGGACATTTCTTAAAAAGGGACACACCTCCCCCGTCCTACACCAGCCCCTCAAAAAGTTGCCAGCTCCAAAATTACACGTGTATTCACAGAAAAAAGGATTCTTGCCAGATCCACTTTGCAGTAATATTTGTCATGCTGTTGGATAGCAAGGAATAACTTAGACCCGATCCAAGACTGTCCTCAGCAGTTTTCTTTTAAAAAAACACCTTTCTTTTTACAAGAGCTTCCCAAAGTCACTTGATAGATAACCTGTGGCTGTAGCATTTGTCTGATACATTTCTGGCAGCCAAATATCAAAAAGTTAAGAGTCTTCCAGCCAGCGCGTCCCTGCCATGCAAGAGCAGAGCTGGCTCCCACACCCACCAGGGCACCAAGTGTCAGCCCCAAAGCTGAGGTGCCAAGCTGTGGCTGATATCCTAGTCTGTCACTGCATGTGACCCCAGTGAGGACTGGGGTGGTCCTGCCTGCTTGTTACCCTTTGAAGTCCCTTGCCACCCTTACTTCTTAGCCATTAAAGAGGCCCCTGAAGCAGGTACCTCATCGTGAGCACTCCTTGCACTGCTGGCCCTTGGAGGAGCCGCAGTGGGGCACAAGCAGCCTCAGAGCAAGCCCAGCTGAGGCATGCAGAGGTGGCAAGTGGCGCTGAATTACAGGGTGAGGGAGAGAAGGCAGAGGGAACTGAGCCTCTGGTGCAGATGAGGGCAGGCATCTGCCCCCTCGCTACTACCCTGCCCTCACTCCCCTGGTGGGACCTGTACTGCAACCAGACACAGACCCACTGCTGGTGACAACAGGAGTACTAACTGGCCCAACAGGACTGACACAAGGTGGGTCCAGCAGAGTCAGCCGGCAGATGATGGGTGAGGACCTGTTGATGCCTCCCAAGGCACTGTATGAAAAGAAGGATTGAAAGAAGACAGGAGCAAGGAGGAGACTCCAACCCAGTCCTGAGGGTTTGCCAAAACACCCTGCAGTAGCGTGTGAAACAAGTTAAACCTCCCCTGATAGATATGGTCCCAACAGCTGTAGCCACTGCTTGATGAGCTGACCACAGAGCTTTTAAGATGCTTTCCCAGACAGTACCCAGGCTGCCGTGGCGATGCCCACCCCACATGCAGTGGGGAAGAGGAGGTCAGCAGAGCCTTCCCAAGTCTGTTTCTTCTCACCAAGATGTATGGGCCAAGGAAGGGAAGTGCAGGGGAAGGGGTACTGCATAGACAACCCCTCAGCCTATTTTTACTGCCCAAGCATCCAGGGGACAGGGATGGCCCCTAGGACAGGCTGCTGCCTTCAGCCCTCAGCCTCTACTGACTAAGGACAAGGAGGCATCAGTGTTTGCAGCCCAGCTCTGGGACCAACTTCTTGGCAGCTCTTTGCTGGGAAGGAGCCCAAGACAGATCTCCAGCCATCGCAGAAGTCTCGTGACATGCTGTGAACTGGTAAATGTTGACAAACCACTGCCCATATGTTTTACTCGCTTTTATCTCCAGATGACACAGATCTCCCCTGTGCCCTTGGTGTTCACACTTCTTCCTTTTGTTTGCTTCTTCCCTCTACTTTAGCTCTTTTATTGCCCTGCAGCAGTTGGTAGATCCCCAGAAAGATTTAACTCTTGGGCAGGTCTAGTATATTGCAGTTGATAAACACCCCACAGCTGGGAGCTTTGGAGTACTGGGTTTTTTTCTCAGAAAAAAAACAAAACTTAGGGTCTCTTTGTGTAATCTTGAGCAAAGAGAAGCCACCAGATGGGCACACAATGATTAACTTTGTCCATGCAAACAGAGGAGCTGAGATCTTCACACAGAGGCGGTGTGTACAGGGAGAGACCCAGGTATAAAGGGACAGAGGCCACCATGGAGTTGAGACCAGTGGGACTGACACCTGCTCAACAGCACCGCGGCAATGGGTGAGTTTTCTTCACGGCTCCTTGTCTGCAGCACTTGCAGCTCTGGGGGATGCAAGTAGAAAACCAAGCTAAGTGACAGCAGTGGGGGACCACGGGGGTGGGAGCTGATGAGAGCACCCAGCGTCTGTCCCACTCCTCCCCGTACAACCCTCTAGTTCTCTGCTGCTGCTGGGTGGTTTCCTGCATCCCTGTGAACTGCATGCTCTGCAGCTGGAGCACCAGGTTTTACATACCAAACTCAGCTGCAGTGCTTTGAACTATTTGCTCTGAATGCCCTTAACATAGATTTACTTCTTTCCTTTAAAAATATCCTTTTGCAGCTAGACCTGTAGAAAAACAAACAACGCACATTTACGAGAAGTATGAGCAAATGTGACTGCAGGTTGCTGTCTGGTGCAGAGAAGGGGCTGGGCAGGGGGATGGCAAAGCCATTTCTCACCTTGCTTCAGCCCTGCAGAGGCAGAGCCTGCACCAAAGCTGCAACTCCCACCACCTCTGGAGCCCCCTGCTCCTGCCTGCACCCTGTGGCTCTGCCTTCCCTGGTCCAAGATCCCTGGGGGCCAGGGGGCTACCCAGGGATCCTGACGGGCACTTTCTTCCCCAGCGTTCCAGGCTGGGACACATCAGCTCCACAGGGACCTTGTCCTCCTGCCCACAGTGATGGCAATGCTTCTCCTCTGCGTAAGCCCAGCACGTGCTGCCAGCTTCCAGGGTGGTGAGTACAGGAGCTGGGGGGACAGTCAATGGGCTGCCAGGTTTGGGTGCAGCTGTGCTGCCCATTGCTGAATGTGGCCAGGCTCCGAGGTGCTGGGTGCCGGTGTCCCGATACCGGCAGCCACAGACACAGCAGGTCTCCACATTCAGACCTAAGCTCAGAGTAGGGTAATCCTTGCCTCTCCTCACAAGCAGGTAAGAGCCATTCCCAACAAGTTCCACTGGTTGCAAAGCACCTGGTGAGATCCACCAGCAGCAGCAGCAGCACAGCTGCTCCACAGTAACCTGGCCAGCATTTTCCAGTACAGGTCCCTCATGTCTTGCTTGATCTGATGCTGCAGGGTTCCCAGCAGACTGCAGCCACCTCAGCAGCAGCAGCCCCAGTGGGGTGTACGTCATCCAGCCGGCAGGGTCTCCCCCACGGGTGGTGTGGTGCGACATGGACACCGAAGGCAAGGGGTGGACTGTTGTCCAGAGAAACACTTACACCACTGAAATCACCTGGAAGGAGTCCTGGACCACCTACAAGTACGGCTTCGGGAATGTGCGCGGCGATCACTGGCTGGGCACTGAGTACCTGCACCTGCTGACGCAGCAGGGCACCTACAAGGTCCGCTTCGTCGTGTGGAATAAAGCCAACGTCACCCATTATGCTGAGTACGACATCTTCAGTGTGGAGAGTGAGGCTAGCGGGTACCCGCTTAGGCTGGGCCGATTTTCTGGTGATGGGGATGACTATCTGACCAGCTATCACTCCCAGTATGGGGGCATACATGACAACATGAAGTTCAGCACAACTGACAGGGACCAGGACCAGTACAGCGGGAACTGCGCCAGCAGCTACGGGGGCTGGTGGTACGACAAGTGCCAGAACATCCTGCTCAATGGCAAGAGGTACATCTACTGGCCAGGAATCTGCTCAAGCGGCGACTGCACATCCTCCGTCATCCTGGTCAAACCCACAGATGTGTGTTGACCATGCCGCAGTGCCCAGCCTCCTGGGAGGCTGTGGGAGTGCCACCATCCCCAGCTCAGTGCCCCGTTTCCGTGCCTGCCAACAGCCCTGTGCCAGCCCTGCTGCATGTCCTGTGCTGCCTGCAGCTCCCGCAACATCACCTGTTGAAACGCAGAAGCTCTGGGGCTCAGGAGCAATTGCCTGGAGCCCCAGGCACGCAGGCGGCTTTGCCCAGTGCCACAGTGCTGGCCAGCACTGGATGCAGGCACTGGTTTGGGGTGGGTGTGCCCACTCCTGTCCTGGGGAGGGGGAGGCAGTGCAAGTTCCCTTCCCTATGCACCTGGTGTATCCCTGCTTTGCTCAGGCCCTGCTCCCTCCCTGGGCCCCATATGCCCCACAGCTCTGCTACCCATGGTGGGAGAAGTCAGCTGCAATAAACCCTGGAGCCAGACTTTGCTGCCTTGTGTCTATTTGCGGCCGTGACACTGCACACACACACACAGAGTCAAGGTCCCAGGGTGGTGGAGAATGCTGCGGGGCACTATGTTCGTGGGGGGTGTCCCATCTGCTGCATCTGCTGTCTGAGGCTCACTCTTTCCTTGCTCTGCTCCATGTCATGGCTGGGAGAGGCAGAACCTCAGCCCGACCCTGCAGCAAGGACCGGGGGTGGGGGGGTGGGGGTCAAGGTGCCCCTGAGGGGCACCAAGTCACAAGAAGGGGTGTTCATGCCATGGGGGATCTGTCCCTGGGGCAGTCCCAGGGTCCCTTGGCAGCCTAGGGCTGGGTACTGAAAGAGTGATGCTTCAAGGCCCCAGGAGGGTAGCGAGACCTGGGTTGAGCAGGGTTCTTGGGTCAGCCCCACAGCCCTCAGCCTGAGCTCCCTGCAGCAGGGGGCCAGGGGCTGCAGGGCTCCCAGGGGCAGCAGGGCATTGCATCATGGCCAGTGCTTTCCTGCTCTGGAGTGGGTGACATTTGGTGGCTGGGACCCACCAGGACCTGGCAGGCCATGGGCAACCCACACCTGCATTTTGGCCAGAGGCCAGGGAGCACATGGGGCTCAGGGATGGCACCTCCTTCCCAGTGAGCCAGGCCTGTGTTTGTACAACCCAACCTGCAGCGACGGTACAAGTGTGCTGCGGTGGGACTGTGCTTGGATGGGCACATGGGAGCGCCAGGCTTTAGTGGGAGCACTGGGCAATGCCCTGTGCAGGTGCCCAGCCTGCCCAGCCAGTGACCCACAGGGTGCCCAGCAGGCACAAAACGGCTCCTCTCCCCTCAGGGCTGGCAGCGCTGGGCAAAGAACCCAGAGCTACCTGTCCTTCCCCGAAGCTTCTCCAGCACCAAAAATTTGCAGTTTCTTCATTGAAATGTAGCTGTGTTTTATTAAAATTAATTCCCTATTTGGTAGTTTCCCTGCAATCCCTCAGATGTTTTTCATAAGAAGCCTGGCACTGCCCTAGCATGGCTGCTTGCTCCATATTGGCCTGTACAAACACGCTGGAGATGTGGAGTAGGTATTTTCAGGTTATAGGTGTTGTTTTAGATGTAGGATTTTACCAGAGGTTTTAATAACTGCTGAACTGAGAGACAGTGTGGATGAAAACAGCTCTCCTGGTGTAGGTGTCAAGGCCACATCTTCAGCAAGTGGGTTTAATTCAGATTTACTGAGAAATAAGGAATCTTTACCCTTCCCCCATCCCAGCTAATAAGGGGGTGACAGAAACCCTGAAGAGAAGGGACTGATTATTTATACAGCTAAGATTAAGGATATTTTCCTGTGATGCTTATCCAGGCACTGTATTTCTAAAGCACATTTTATTCTCCAGAGCAGATACGTTTCAGAAGTACAAGGTTTACAATGTGTTAGTCTGATTATAATGCAATTAAAATAAAAACAGCTCAAAGGGGAAGAACCCAGCAAGGGAAGCAAAGGAACTCGGTAAAAGAGGTGAAAGAAAGAAATCTCTCGGCAGCCCAGGGTGTGCCCGGCTGCAACCCTCTCTGCTCCCCCCCAGCAAAGGGGCCCGGCAGGGCACTGGTCTGACTCCGTACCTGGGGCAGACGGGCAGCAATGGAGCCCTAGCAGTAGGAAGCTGGTTTGATGAGGATGGCAGAAGCTTTGCAGTTCCCACTGCACAGGCTGCCCCACGTTATGCTCCCCTTGACATTCAGCTGCACAGAATAACACGCCGAGTACCACCACCCGCCCCCATTGCTGGAGGCACAGTTCCCGCTGGAAGTGTCCTGATCCTGATCTTTAGCAGAGAACTTCATGTTGTCGTGCATGGTGGAAGGACTGCTTGAGGCCATGGCATCCCCTGCTGTCCCCGAGTACCCTCCCAGCCTCAGCCGGTAGCCATGGGACTCATCTTCCACACTGAAGAAGTTGTAGTCGGCAAACTTGGTGGTGTTTGAGGCATCCCAGATGACAAACCTGACCTGGTAGACCTTCTGCTTGGCGATCTGATGGATGTACTCGGTGCCCAGCCAGTACTCAGTCTGCACGTTCCCAAAGCCGTACTTGTAGGTGCTCCAGGACTCGGCCCAGGTGATCTCCGTGCTGTGCCGGTTCCTCTGGAGGACTGTCCAGCCCCCGGACGTTGCATTCATTTCGCAGTACACCACGATGGGGTGCAGTCCTGTGGGCTGGATGACGTACACGCCACTGGGGCTGCCAGTGGGGATCTCGCTGCAGTCCTTGGGCCAACCTGGGGCAGGAGAGAGGGTGGTTTACTCAGACCCTTTGCAACAAGACAGAGGCGCATCCCATAGTCCTCCATGGCTGGTTCTGCAAGAACAAGACATTAATGAGACCCGCATTGCCTGAGGAGCACAGATCATGTGAATGCCATCCTCACCTGAGCACACAACACTTGCGTCCTCATTGTGCCCACAGTTGTTCTCTCCCCAAGTCTTCATCGAGCACTGAGTGAGGAGCTCCTCCTCCCCGTTGCAGTTAACATCGTCCAGCCAGATAGTCCCAGATCCAGGCCCAAAAAAAGCATTACTTGGGGCTGATTCTGCCTCTCCACAGCCGAGCTGCCTACACACCACAGAGGCATCATTTATGTCCCAGCTGTCATCACACACTGTTCCCCACTCATTGTGGTACCAAACCTCCACCCGTCCGGAGCACTGGTTGGAGCCATTCACTAGCCAGAGCTGACCTGGAACATGGAAAACAACAGTAGGGAGGAGATTTGAAAATGGGGGGGCCATGTCACCAAAGAAAGCTGGAACCCAGATCAGGAGGTACTTTCTGGCTCAAGAAGTGGAGTCCAGGCAGTAAGATGTAGGGCCTTTACACTCTGAAGGGAAGGCTAGGGAAGGTGCCTAGAAGCCTTTGTTTTCTGAAGTCTCCATTTCCATCTATTTTTGGTGTGTTTTGGCCCCAGAGACTGGGTATGGGTTTGCCACATGTTCCCTCAGCCAAGTAAGCCTCAGCCATCCTCTCCCACCACTGCAGGAACTGTGTTTCACCCTCCTGGGACTGTGAGTACCGTGGGAGCAAGGCTGAGGGTGAGACAGGGGATGGTGCAGTCTGATGAAGCACCCTCGGAGAAGGGAAGACCACTTTTCTAGTTCTTAGCCATGGGACAAGCAAAATAGCTAGGGATGCTGGTCATAGGAGAACCCTTCCTTTCTTCTGCATCTTTCCCAGTGACTGTCCCTACCGTCCTCCCGCAGGGCAGGGGGTGTGTGGGGAGAGACAGCCTTGCCTTCGGGAGGAGATCAGAGCAAACCCTCTGGGCTTCTCCACATCCTACACATGAGCAGAAAGGCCTATGATTGCAATGTCCCACAAGACATTCGAGGAAGGGCAGGTGACTCATGCTGGGGCATGTGTCTCTCTTGGGGGATGAGGGGGCTCTGCTGACAGCTCGGGGGGAGCACCAGGTTGGAAGATGCCCTTCCCAACAGCCTGCTCTGGGATGATCCTAGCCATGTCTTGCTGGCAGAGGTGGAGATCTTCCATGTACCTACCGTTCACTAAGGTGTTCTGAGAAGACACGATGTTATTCAAGACAGGTTGATTGAAGAGGGACAGGCTTTGGATGCTCTTGGTGAGATGTGGGGCTGGCAGGGCCAACACACAGGCAAGGAGCAGGAGGGGAGCACACCGGGCAGCTGGGGGAGGAAGGGACGACATGAGAGCCAAACAGCATCCCGCTGCTGGTGTAAAACACGCAGCAGGGAACTAGCTGCAGTGAGGTGAAACAGCTGCAAGTCACCCCAAACCTGCGAGGACAGCACAGGGTTGCCTTTTGGGCACAAATATTGTAGCCAGACTCTTTTCTGTCCCCAGGCTTCCTGGCAGAGCCCGAGGTGCCCAGGGAATTTGGGGAGCAAAATCAAGCAATCACAAGAGTTTCCTTTGCAGATCAGAAGAAACTTGACCAAAGTGTTTATATTTAAACACAAACTTTAACAGAAACCTTGTGGAATATTTTCTGCCCCTCCAGCTCACTAAACAGCTAGATGTATTTCTACACTCCGGAAAATCCAAATAAAAAAACAAGTTACAATCAAATAAATGTGTCATTCAACTTGATTATAATCATAGTTATAGCAAGATTGAAATCTGAAGTCATTTAAAGATGGCTTCACAGCTGCACCTCTGTTGGATTGCAAAATATCTGGAAAGGGATGACTTTTCCAATGATGCCTCTATTTTCGACACCCCACAATGATGGACTCTTGGTAGCAATTGGAAAGCTACACTTTTCATACACCAGCTAATTCAATCTTACATTTTTAACACATTTACATTTAGATTTATGACTCTGCTGAGCTAGAAATAAAGCACAGTGACTATCTGCTAGACATGAACCTGCCCCTTCCTCTGAACCTGTCCCTGCTATGCCAGGACAAAGCAATACTCCTAGGAGATGAGTTGCTGTAATGTTTTTCTTTGTTCAAAGTCTTCTCTGCCCCCACTGAGCCATTTGCATGGGGAAAGGCCGTTCTGACTTTCCCTCTGTAGGTTTTGCCTTCCTGCACCTGAGCACAGCCCTGGGTAGACCCTGTTTGCAGAGACCTGCCTTCACTTTGGCTGGACCCTGAGCCTTCCCGATGCGCTCGCAGTGCTGTGAGGTGTGGAGAGCCGCTGTCCCTCCCGCCAGAGCAGCTCGGTGACTGGGTCTGCAGGACAGCCAGCAAATCTGAGCCCTCGAGTATGACCCAGCGCCGGTCTGACCCTCCTCTGATCTCCACTCTCTGGGGCATAGCAGCAGGTGGGTTCCCTCACCCGGCGCTTCCTGAGCTGTCCTCTGCCCTGATGTTGCCCAGGGAGCTGCTGGAGGACTTGCACATCCCTCTCAAACCTTCTCACTTGCCCTGGGAGACCTTGAGTCTGTCCCTGCTTCATGCCCTGTGTCACCCCCTGCATCTGTGGTAAGTCCTCCGTCCACAGGAGCAAATGGAGGCCTCTGCCAGGGGGAGGTTTTCAACACCCCCCTTCCACCACCACTGCTTCTGGGGGTCCACGGACCAGGAATCCCACCCTGCCCGGCTCCCCACACTCACACTCACCCATGCCAACGCCAAGGGGACACTTGGAAGTCCAGAAAGTTTCTGTAGGTATACTTTGAGTCACAAGATTTATAGCTGCACCATGCTGGGGGAGGAGTGCGGCTGACACCGCTGACACCGGTCCCATCCTGTTCTCGTCTTGGGGTGTATTAATGAGCTGACATGGGCTGTAACCTGAATGGGCACCTCCCCATGGCAGGGGTGTTCATCTGCTCTGATAAAAGCCGTTATCAGGACATGAGCAAATACAGCCCAGGAGCGGCAAAGGCATCTAGGCACTTCCCATGTGTCAAGCAGGACTTTTCCTGGATATGCCCCCAACAGGTGTTTGGAGACATTTGCTGAGCACCCTCCTGTGACCTCCATAGGGCACAGCCCTGGAGATCCAGCCCCACTCATCACACAGCTGAGCAGGGCCTGGGGTCCCCCCTGCCGGATCTGTGTCGAGGTGGACAGGAGCTAGATAGAGCAAACCAGCACCGTGGAAGACCCCAGGGATGTCCCGGCTTTCTTCTGGAGCAAACACACTGTATGGCTCAACAGCAGTCGTAGGCACAAAGCAGAACCAAGCAACGGTGCCAACCATCCAGCTTGTCACACCTGGGGTCATGTCCGGAGTGGAGCTAAAGGGACCAGACCAGTTGAAACATGAGACTCTTCCTGTCTGAGTCTCAGATGAAAGCAGGTATCACTCCAGGGAGCACCTGGTGCTGGGGGTATCACCTGCCTCTTGCAACTGAGAGTGCAGGAATTGTGTGGCTCACAGCATGTCTTCTGCATGGGGCAGCCACGTGCCACCTGCCATCCCTGTGCAAGGCCCCTGCTACCTGCAGTACAACCTACAGTGACAAATGACACTTTTTGCCCAAGCAAGCTTTGAGCTATGATTGCAAAAAAACACCAGAAAAGACATTTTCCAAAGTCTTACATTTGAAAAATGACTGAATACCAGCAGCTGCAAAATGTCATCTACTGGGGGAGCAGGAGTTTCAGGGAAGAAGGGGCTTTCCCCAGCCAGGCTGAGATGAATGTGAAGGTGAAATACAAGTTGTATTACTTGCACAGAGACATCCAGGTCACCCCAAGACACTTCCAGAGTTACTCTTGGGCACTAACTTGCAACTCAGCCATTGGAGTAGAGCAAACAGGGAGATAAATAGGATTTCCAATAAAGTTAATCAAGAAAGTGAATGAAGAAAGTAGGTGACTTTTTTCCCCACATGCTCTGCCTGTTGCATGATGTTTCAAAAATATTTCCTCTCATAACTCATTTCTGCAGAGATGTGATGCTTGGATCATTACCCTGGGAGGGATGGGATATTATCCCATTCCCAGCATTTCTGTTTTATGACAGGTCCATGTAAATGCCTCAAGTCAGCCAGAACTGTGTCCCCCGAGGTAGCCACAAAGCCATGCTGAGCTCAAAGGAGTGCTGTCTGGGAAGCTGGGGGTGTCTGACCTGTGAAGTGGGGTATCACCAAGCAGACGATGCTCTTTCACAGCCTTGAACAGATACCATGGACCCAAAACCGCTGATCACTGCCAGGGTGGACCCGCACTCACAGCCCTCCCCCTGCACCTCCTGACTGCACAGCCCACCCAGATGAGGCTGAAGCGGCTACAGGGCAGTGTGGAGCTGCCCTGATGCTGATAAAAAGCAGCCCCCAGCAGCCATGTCCTCCCCAACCCTCCCAGGGCACAGGCACGGAACAGGTGTAGCCTCAGGCAGCAAGCAGGCAACAGGCAGCATCCACCCCTGCAGGGATGCCCTCCTGTTGGCATGGGCTTATTGAACAGCTGCTGCATGCTACTGGCAAGCTGTTCCCACTGGTTTTATGGGCATTTGCGTCTAAGCAGTTATTTCCTTATTGACCTCTGGAGCATATGCAAGACAGGAAATGTCTGTCTCCCAGCTGTGAGGTGTGAGCAGTGTTTTCTTTTCCCAGCAGAAATCTCAAAGCACAGCCTGAATAAAGAAAACGTTAATATCTACACTGTCATGTACCTGTTCATATGCATAAAATTATACTGTGATGAAGGTCACTTTCAGTGCCTATTTGCAGCATTATAAACTAGGATTAAGTTTGTATAAAGCAAATACTAGTGTATCAAGAAGGTCAAACTCAGAGATCTAGTATCATCCAAGTATGGCCAAGAGAGAAATTCTCATAAGAGCTGATAAACTCTTATCTCCATGTTCACCAGGAGCAAGGGGCCTTCACGTTCCATCTCATCGACGGAGGAACCTCTTCCTCCTTTTTGGTTTCAATGGCTTGAGTGCCTGCAAGTGAAGATGCCAAAAAGCACCATTTATTAACACTTTGATGCTTCCTGAATCCTAATTTAGAAGCCAGGGCCTTCCCGGTGAATTTGCGTTTGTTTTTGCACAAGTGTTCGTGCTCATTCTTCTGACCACCATCCTTTCCTTCTGCCACTTGGCCATTTTGCTCTGCTCCTGCTGCTGCCTGTGCTCTTGCAGGAGCTCCTTTCCTCTGATACTGAGGGGACTTTAAGGCTCTTCCAGGATTCTAGACAGTGAAAGATTGGCCCCTGCCTCTCGCGGATATCACACTGGCTGATCCGTTTCCATTTGCTTTCATCCAGACCTTGTAAATCCGGTTTAAAGGATTTTCCCATGTCAGAGCCAGCCAGCGGCTGACTCTCCCCACCTTCCCATCCTGTTGTTGGGACCCACACAGGCACTGGCTGAACCCTGAAGAGTTCACCCAAGCAGGACCCGTTCCTGCACCAGTGTAAATGAGACCATCAAGATGACAGACCACTGGTGTGGGGCAAAGCAACTAGGAGGCTGCTGATGTTGTCCTGCATCCCACCAGCAGCAGCCAACGTGACATTTGCTGCTGAGCAGAGCAAGCCTGTAACAACCACCTGCCCCAGGAAACTGCCTCCTGACCCCAAATGTGCATGCAGAGGGGATGGAGCAGGTGAAAAGGATATTCCTGACCCCTGCCAGTGGGATGAAATGTGAGGTTAATTAAAATTCACCATGTACGAAGCAAACAAAGGTGGTCAGCAAAGGCTGGGATGATCACAGCCTTTTTTTTTTCCCCAGCCTGCATGGACTTACTGCTTCCACACAGAAATCCCAGAGTTGCATCTGGCCATTAAACCAGGAGGCCATTGTCCTCTTCCCCTACTAAAGACCAAAGGTCATCACCAGGAACTGCACAGTCCTAGTCCCTGTCTCATGTGGTTATGGATTAAAGGCTCATCGTGTAAGCAAGGCTCCCGCAGCGCATCCCACCCCTCCTGGTTGTGACCCTGTTGCTCTGCAGGGAGGGAAGAGGCACCCAGCAGTAATCAGAAGATGCCACAGGGAGGAATGCTGACACCCACATGGCAGAAAACCTGACCCTGCAGCCTCAGTGGCAGCTGGGGGCAGGAAAGGGCAGAGATATCTTGTGCAAGGTGTTCCTGGTCTGAAATATGAGGCAGGAACATCTCACGGTTGCCAGGAGGCTAAGCCCCCTTCCCCATGGCTGTCTTGGGCCAGGGGACCTCCAGGGCTGGTGGGACCCCCTGAGAACCAGCTACCAGAAATCAGATTTCCCAATACGTCAGAGAGCTTACCCCAGTGGCTGCTGCCACAGGCCAGAGCTGCGCCTCGGTCCCCCAGGAGCTCAGCACAGACTTTCCTGCATCAGGGTAGCCCCTCTCTCACCTTCAGAACATGTCTTCCGTCCCCTGGTGAGCCCAAAGGACAAGGTGAGACACAGCAGGTACAATATAACCACATGTCGCCTACCTGCAATGCCTGGATTTCCTCCCAAATGCTCTTAAGACACAAGATGACCATTGACTGGCACAGGAGTGAAAAGGAAAATAGAATTGCATGAGCACTGAACCAGTGTGTAAACTTCTCATTGAGAAAGAAATTGCTTAAAAAGGAGGATCTAATGGCTAGCAAATGTGGACCAGGAAATATAATCCTCTGAATGGCTTCATGGCTGCTGGGGAGCCGCAGTGTTACGCAGTGATGCCATCTGCTGCCTCCAGCCACCAGCAAGCCGAAACCAGCGAGCCTGCTCTGCAAACAGCTGCAGCGGGTTCAGGGATGGAGTGGCATGCTGCTCATTACTTTCTGTCTTCCAAAACCTGGACTTTTTTGCCATGGATGAACTGATTAGCAAGCCAGGAACAAAATTAAGAGCTTTTACAGTGGTACCTTTGCACCATGTATTTAAACCACTGCTATGATTTAATACTTGATCTTCCCAGATGGGGAAGAAGAGTCCCTGGTCTGTCATGAATTCTCAGTCTGGGGAAGGGCTGGGATTTTTAGGAGCCACCTTGCAGGTAGGGCAGGTCATTGCTGATATCATCAACGCTTTTTGCACTGCAAGTACTGCAAGTCCTTGTAGAAAACTGGCTTGTTCACAGTGTGCAGATACAGATATCACAGACAGTCTTTAGCAGGGGAACAGGTTTGAACATGGCTTTTGAAAGGTGGCATTGGCATGGACTGAGTGTGACAAGAGCTGTGCAGGGGAAATTTTATTGGAGTTAAAATTAAAAATGTTATCCAAATTCTCTAATTATATCCCTTTTTCTACCTTATTCATATCCATATATAACAGATGTGCTGAGCTTTGGTACCTTCCGGGTGTCCTCACTACCTGCACATCCGTCACACTCTCTCCGCATGGGGGCCAAGCTGTCCCCTTGTCCAGGCCCATGAGTGTCACCCCGCACAAGGTCACTGCAGGGAGCCGGGTTCACAGGGATGAAACACAAGGACATTTGAGTTTGCCAGCATTAATTAGCAAAATCCAGCTCTCCAAACAAATCCTTCATATTCCAAACCCAAGGATGAAGGAAATAAGATGATACAGATGTCTTCATGTCACCCCGGGGCCATTCTCCAAAGACACAATTCTAACACCCTTTTACTTCCAAGTCAGTGAATTTTCATGTGCACTTACAGCATGTGTAGCCCCACAGTGACGTGTATGCCAGGTTTTATCAGTACAGCACAACATAATTTGCTTTACAGTGCTACAACACTCGATTACAGCATCTTCTCCCCTCTGCCCACAGAAAGAAAATATTTTGAGGTCAAGGCTACTTGTCTCATGAAATACCTTCCCAGGTGTTAGGCAGCAAAGTGACTTTTCTTCCTGCCCTTCCAATAATTTGGCTTAGCCAAGCCCCGACTGCAGCAATTACTGCCCTGTCCTGATTCCTGCATCCCAGGACCCCACAGGTCCCCTCCAGGCTGGCCCTTGCCTTGGGATGGTTTCAGCAGCGCCGTGGTCCAGCCCCATGGTCCTGCAACAGTGAGAGGTGGCAGGTGGCCTGGGAGATGCTCTGGCTCCTGGGGAACCTGAAGCAAAGCCTCAGCAAGGGCATGGACACCATGCCAGGAGGAGGCACTGCGTCCATTAGCTAAGGTCACCAAGCTTCTCCAAAAAGGGAAGACTGGTTAAACAGCAGCCTGACATCATCTCCTTTTGGCCAACACTGAGTACTACAGCAAGAGCTGTGCTACAGCGAGAGCTGTGTGACTTGGCCCTGGGACGCGTGTCCCCTTGCCCCTTTCAGTACATTTGGAGGAGCTTCCCTGCCCACTTCCCAACCTATAAAAAGTACTTCTTTTAGGCCACAGCAAGCGGGGATGAGCAAAGACAGGGGAGAGGACCCTTTCTCAAACTGACCCTTGGGTGCCAAGGGAAAGGTGTTGCGGTCTGGTGCAACGGCCACCTCCAGGCGCAGAGGTGGCCACAGCTCCCTTCTTCTTGTCCATATGGGTACAAAAGAGGCCCCAGCACCTGCAGGATGCCCCACAGCTGCGGAGGACCCCAAGGCAGGGTTTTGCCTTGGCAATGCTCAGCTTTGAGCAGGTGTTCCCTGGCCAGGACTTTGAGAGGGTCAGGGTTGAGCTGTTGAGCAGGGTTTGCCCATTGCATGTTTCTGTGGTGCAGCTGCCCGTGCTGTAGTGCCAGCACCGAGCCTTTGGCTGAGGAGCTACAAACCCTTGTAACAGGGATCGCGTTATTGGCTCTGATGGTGAAATGGCAACTGAAAATATATAAATATGTATATTTGTGTCTGGGATGGTCATCTACTGCCATCTCCCTCAAAACAGTACCTGAGGACCGGCACTTTGGTACCAGGGCCGGTGCTGCCCCCAGCACACGCTCGTTCAGAAGGAAGGCGGCTGACAGCCCCTCCTGCTTTAGCAAATTTGCCGGCCCAAAAACGTGCTCCAGGCTCATAAGTACAGAGTAAAGCGAGAGCCTTTTGGTCCAGTTCAACAGCTCACTGATGTTGGAAAGAAACTAGAGTCCAGCTGGATTAACTCCAGGCTGGAGCCAGAAAAGGAGAGGTGACACTGGCACACGTGGGGGATGCCTTGCCATTAAGCAGCAGAGAGAAAGAGCATCAATATGTGTCTCCATGGGATCGGCACCCATGTCATGTGCTATGAGCCCAAGAGCTGGGCAGCGCTTGCTGCCATGCTGGGAGAGGGTCAGTGATGTTGGTGCTGTTTGGGGGCATCCCCTGCCAGCCATGTGTGAACCATGGCACGTGATGGGGTCGGGGTTTTCCTGCAGCTGGACCCCTGCGAGCTCATCAGGTGCTGCTCTGCTTACCCCACCAGGATCCTCCCTGCCTGGCAGGGACACAGACATCACCGCACCACAGCAGGTGGCTGTTTCCATTGGAGGTGATTGACTGAAATAAGCTGGGGAAAACTTTAACAGAAAGTTTAGCACAGCGTCCTTGGAATATATCAAACTAGCGTCAGCCATCTAATAGGATAAGTCACATAAGCTGTGCTGCACAAAGAGGAGCACTAATGGGATATCGCTTTGTGCAGGAGACAGTTTGATATATCTGGGCCACTGCTAACTAAATCCTCCCTGAAGACCCCATTCTGTGGCTCTTCTGGCTCCAGAATTTATCAGCTCTCTCCTTTTTATCGGAAAGACATGAGACCATCGGCTACCTGCAGGTCCCAATGTGAAGCACTGCAGGAGCCCGCATTACTCGCCAAGGAGCATCAGTGGGGACAGCACAGTGGCAGCCTCAGGCACCCACCCAGGGGCCATGTCCTGCTCTCAGGTCCTGCTTTACTTATGGTGGCTCTTGCCTGCACAATGCCCAGGGAGCTAGTGCGAGCCTGGCACTGTGTGGTCCAGTGGGCACTGGGGTGCATGGCAAACCCTCATTTCAGTTGTTGAGAGCTACGGGGTTCAGGGGAGAAGCATGTCATGACCCAGATGGCCAAAGTCACATTTAGGGTCATAACCCAGGCTCGTCCTGGCTTTGGACACTTCGGGCAGGTTTGACTTGTGCTAGTCCATGAATCCTCTCTGAAACCAAAAGTCTTCCTTGCAGAGAGTCACAGGGCAGGACAAAGGAGGAGAAAAAAGACTCACAGAGAAGGATTGAAATGTCCTTCTGCAAGAAGTCCCAGCAACCTCAGCTGCCTGTGTCAAGGGATAACAGGCCAAGTGGCCCCAGAAGGACACAAACATCCTTCCATTTTGTGCAGCTGTGGCCAGAGAAAGATGCCCTGATTTACATCAGTGCACAGTTAAGCAAAGCCTTGCACAGAAACAAGCTCTGAGAGCAGCTGCAGGACTTGCCATCAGCAGAGCTGTTTGGGTCCATGCACTGCCCCTTACTCCTGTGCATGGACCTTGTTCCATCAAACCCCTGTTTCAGCAAGGTGCAACACCCACTTGCAACACCAAGACCCATGGCCCAGCAGGGTTTTCTGCTGCAGCCCACAGTTTCGGTGCAAGCATTGCAGGCTCCAGCCAGGTGGTGCTCCCAGTCTCCAAGCTGGGCCAGGGTCCTCAGGCCAAACTGCAGTCACCAGAAAAGTGGTGGCAGCAGAGCGTGCACCAGCCTTGCTGTCACCAGCATGCCACAGGGCCACGGTGCTGCCACCAGCTGGAAGAGCAGGACTGGGTAACTGGGAGGTCTGAATAGTCATGGGAGTTGACAGAGGAACATCATTGCTCAAGGTGTAGGAACACAAGAGGAAAGAGTTTTCAAGCGCAGATCCCAAGAACAGCCAATAGATCAGCAGGACGCTATGTCCAGGGATCCTGTGTAATTAAAGGTCCATCAAGGGAGGGAGTAAGTGACCCAAAGAAGGGTTTTGCAAACCAGCAGGTCAAATGTCTCTGAGTTAAAGCATGTGTTTGGAAGCTGCCAGGAATGTCACCAGTGCAGCATTTCCCCAGGTGCCCTCAGGCCAGGCAACAGGGGCACGAGCCCCTGCTCTGCACTGCCTAGCTGTGAGCTGGACCAGCAGCAGGGCCAGCCCAGTGAGACCCATGTGCCACCTCTCCCACTGCTCGCTGGCTCCTTGCTCCTGTGGGTCACCAGCTCTTCAAACTCACTCTCCAAACACACATGTACCAGACTTGTAAATCTGCTTTTGTCTCTGAAGAGGGAAAATCTGACAACATCCTCACAGACGCAGTTTTGTCTCCTTGTATTCAGCTCATTTTCTCAAATAAATCTCTTTAGTTCCACCAGGGTTTAACAGGAATGAAAGGCGGTTTCAAATGAGTCCAAACACTTCTACTTCCTATATGTACATCTTTCAACTTTAAAACAGCCCTGTTAAGTGTCAGTGCTTCTTAAACAGCCTTCAGCCTGAGACAGGCATCAAAGGAAGAACTGGCCAGTCAGGAGAGCAAGCTGCCTTCTTGTCCTAAGCTGGCAAAGGAATCATAACAAATTAATTCCCTGACTAATGTGAGTATTTCATGCTGAAAGGTTTTGCTGCAGCATCCAGTCTGAGAGGTTTTTGGGTGTGCGTCGGCACATACTGAGATGGCATCTGGCAGCTGTGATGTAAAGGCACCAGTCTCCTACATTCACATAGAAACATTTGAAAAGAAGCTCTTAGGGTTGAAAAAGTTTGAAGAACAACAGTTTTTCACCCTTAAGTAGAAAAGTGGCCAAGAAATAACTGACAAGTTCAGTACAGTATTACATAACCATAAACATTTGCAAAGTTTAAAGAATAAAGACTACAAAGCATCTACTAAAGAACAGAATTTCAATAGGGGGATTTTTAGAATTGCTTATGTGGTTTTAAAGAGAAAAGGCATGAATAGGTTTCATTTCCCAAAGGAATTTACGGATCTGCAACATGACTGCAACCATCATTTTTTGGAGTGCTGAGCAGAGCATTGTGACAGCATTTTCCACTACAGAGTTCTGTTTGTAACCTAAAAATAATCCAGAGAAGTTCCTTTTCTTGCTTTGAAGATCAGATCTTTCCCAAGCTGTTTTCTTATGCCAGGATTCTTCTCATTTGAGAAGATGCTCTCCTTGGTTGACCCTTTGGGCCTAGCTGTCTCCAGATTTAGAAGCTCTATACCTGCAGTGTATTTGCGATCTGAAGTCTCCTTGTAGGTGCTCTGTGCAGCACCACATCACTAACACTGATGACTCTCTTTCTAGAGGAACAGTAAAGGGAAGAAGAATTTTGAAGCTGCAGCCCAGGACAGGCACCTGGGAGGTGAGGCACATCGGCTTGTGCCCAAGGAGCTGCAATTGACTGATGTGTTTGTTGTTTGTCCCTTGTTGAGAGAAAACTGAGACGGGTTCAACGATGGATTTCCTCGATGCGTTCAGTGTTTTGCTTAGCAAACAGAACATTTGCCATCATCTCAAGGGTAAAAGTAATTGTATGTGCCTCCTGATCCCTAATGGCAAAGACAAGTTTGCAGTAACACAGAATTAGACCCCAAGTTGTTGCTGGTTATCTCCAGCAGCCTCTGTGAGGGGCTGTGCATGGAGGATGGCTCCTAGCACCCTTCCAGCAACTGTGCCCCTTGCTCAGCTCTGCTGTTCCTCCTTTGAGCAGAAAACCGTCCCACTGACAATGTCACCTCTCACAGACCAAAGGGCAAGAAAGGTGGATGAGTGCAGGATGGGAGATGGAGAGAGGGCACAGCCCCTGAGCCAGGCTGGAAAGAGGACGGAGGGCCCTGGAGAGGACAAAGGCCGACTTGGGGATGCAAGGGAGGATGGGGACTGAAGGGAAGCAAGACAGCAGCTGAGGGCTGGAAGTGGAGAGCAGGGCAACAGATGGGGCTGCTGGTAGGGACAGGGGTTGGCAGTGAGGGCAAGAAAGGAAGGTTCCCATCATGCACTCTCCACTTTAATGCTAAAGGTGCTAGCCATGACTCCAACTGGGAAGAGGTAGCTGATGGTCAGGCTCCATTACAGGGGGCTCAGTCACAGAATTACAGACTGGCGGGAGTTGGAAGGGCCCCCTGGAGCTCACCCCGTCCCACCCCCTGCTGGAGCAGGCACCCCCAGAGCAGGGGCACAGGGCCGCGTCCAGGCGGGGGGTGAATGTCTCCGGGGAAGGGACCCCACAGCCCCTCTGGGCAGCCTGTGCCCCTGCTCTGGCACCCGCACAGGGAAGGGGCTTGTCCTCATGTTCAGGTGGAACTTCCCGTGTTCCAGCTTGTGCCCGTGGCCCCTTGGCCTGGCGTTGGGCACCACTGAAAAGAGTCCGGCCCCATCCTCCTGACACCCGCCCTTCAGGTATTTATAGGCATTGATGAGATCCCCCCTCAGCCTTCTCTTCTCCAGGCTGAACAAGCCCAGGTCTCTCAGCCTTTCCTCATAAGTGAGATGCTCCAGCCCCTGATCACCTCGGCAGCTCTGCGCTGGGCTTGCTCCAGCAGTTCCCTGTCCTTCTTAAACTGGGGGGCCCAGAACTGGACGCAGCACCCTAGATGTGGCCTCACTAGGGCAGAGCAGAGGGGGAGGATAACCTCCCTCACCCTGCTGGCCACACTCCTTTCCATGCACCCCAGGACACCGCTGGCCCCCTTGGCCCCAAGGGCCCGGTGCTGGCTCAGGGTCACCTCGCTGCCCCCCAGCACCCCCAGGGCCTTCCCAGCAGAGCCGCTCTCCAGCAGGTCCCCCCCAGCCTGTGCTGGTGCGGGGGGTTGTTCCTCCCCAGGGGCAGGACCTGGCACTTGCTCATGTTGGATTCCCTGAGGTTCCCCTGGGCCCAGCTCTCCAGCCTGGCCAGGGCTTGCTGGATGGCAGCGCAGCCTCTGGTGTATCAGCCGCTCCTCCCAGCTTGGTGTCAACAGCAAACGTGCTGAGGTTACGCTCTATCCCATCATCCAGGTCATTGATGAATACGTTGGGCAGGACTGGACCCAGCACAGACCCCTGGGGGACACCACTAGTGACAGGCCTCCAGCCAGGCTCTGCCCCACTGATTGCGCCCCTGAGTTCTGTTGCTGAGCCAGTTCTGTGTCCTCTCATCCAGCCCACACTTCCTTAGCTTGCCTGTGAGGGTGCTATGGGAGACAGTGTCAAATGCCTTACTTGTACGGAAGCTTTCACTTGGCTCTGATTAAAAGTCCTCAAACTTGGAGGAGCTGAAGCCACACAGACCTCCCATCTCCAAGTCATCCATCTGTGGTGATACCTCCCATTGCTGAGGTTTACACCATTAACACATACCCAGGAACACTTGTCTGCTGAGCACAGGCTCCTCATTGCTGATGGCTCACCACCCCAGTTTTGGTGTCTTACAGAATAGTCACTGCAGGCCATCAGTCACTGTAAAGATAGCCCTCTCCCTCCCAACAGAACCAAACACAGAACCTGTGACTTGGGTTTCCTTTCAAGTCTCAAACTGCTCTTCAGGAAATATTCAGTGCCATCTAGGGATGGTGTGCACACATTGTCTAAATGCAGGACTGCCACCTCCTGGGCACCTGGGAAATTTGGTGTGCTCCATCCCGGTGTACTCTATCCTGGAGTAACTCAGAGGCCATGTGGCTGAGAAGCCACTGCGATGACAGGTAATTCCCATGAAGGCAAACCGAACCTTTGGGTACTTCAAAAGCAGCTTCAGTAGGAGATCCAGGGTCAATTAACAGCTCTGTGGCCAGTGTGTGTTTAACCTGCGCAATAAGCAGAGCACGATTCCCACCTCTGAGTAATGCAGTTTGGCTCTAATGCAAAAATTAGCAGGCTGTTTTGTACTGGAAGTCCCTGGAGAGCCAGCTGGGCCTGAACAGACACCCTTCACCATCCCACGGTACCTTTGGTGCAGTTTCTTGCACAAGCTGTCTCAGTCTAAGACACAAATGGGGGAAACCAGACCTTCACCAGGCAGTCCTTCACCAATGCCAGAGCGTCGCTGTACCTCTGAGCCATGGAAGAACATGCACACGGCTGAATGCTGGACACAGGGAAGACAGGTGGCACACCCTCCCATCCCTCTCTGTGGGTCCTGCCTCCTTCGGCCCCCTGCCCTGCCCCTGGCTCCCCTGGGGCTACTCCCTGCCTCGTGCCTGGCTGGCCCCTGCCCACACATTGTCATGCCCCACAGCCAGACCCCTCGTGCAGCCCCACAGTGTCTGAGCCCGCAGCAGGGCTGTACTGGCTCACCTCTGCCTTTTGGCCAAACACCTTCTCCCCAAACTACACTGCTCCCTGGGTCTGTACAGGCCCCACAAAATCCCAACCCCCTTCTCTTTGCATTGCACTCCAGCTTTCCCTCTTCTCCTCACCCTCCCCTGCAGCCCAGAGAGGCAGGCATGGCAGGAATTTCAGCCCAAGCAGTTTAAGGTCTGACAAAATTACATGTAATCAAGTCAAGGTTTATGGGAAGCACCACACAATCCTTTTTTCACTGTCTGTGTGCTGCCTGTGGTTTGAAAATGACTTCTACAACACTTTACAGAAGTAATGGGCATCCTCAAATGCCATTCTTAAACTCACCACTAGATTTATGGCATTAGATATCCATTCTGGTAGTAGCAGTAAATAAGAGCAAGTGTGACCATAAGAAAGCTTTAGATACCTCAGCAATAACTTTATGGTCCATATATGTGTGCAGAAATTACGGGCAGATGCTGTCATGGTTTAACCCCAGCTAGCAACTAAGCCCCACAGAGCCGCTCGCTCACCCCCCCATGGTGGGATGGAGGAGAGAATCAGAAGAGTAAAAGTGAAAAAACTCATGAGTTGGGATAAAAAAAGTTTAATAATTGAAATAAAGCAAAATACTAGTATTAGTAGTAGTAATAATAATAATAATAATGATAATAATATACAAAGCAAGTGATGCACGATACAATTGCTCACCACCCACTGACTGATGCCCACCCAGGCCCTGAGCAGTGATCACCATCCCCAGCCAACTCCCCCCAGCCTATATACTGAGCATGATGACACATGGTATGGAATATCCCTTTGGGCAGTTGGGGTCAGCTGTCCTGGCTGCGCCCCCTCCCAGATCCTTGTTCACCCGGCAGAGCACGGGAAGCTGAAAGGTCCTTGACTAGTGTAAGCACTACTTAGCAACAACAACAAACTTCAGTGTGTTATCAGCATTATTGTCACACTAAATCCAAAACACAGCACTGTGCCAGCTACTAGGAGGAAAATTAACTTTATGTCAGCCAAATCCAGGACAGACACTTACTTGGAACAGAAAAACCATGGAGGCATTAGTACTTCCAGAGAATCATTTAGGACAGCCAGGTGCTCCCCATCATCCCCGTTTGCCTGGCATGGTAGGATGCCAGTGGGAAGCCAGGCACCCTGGCAGGCCCTGCCCCTGCCCACACACCAGGCAGGATGGGTAGGGTCAGTTCTGGCAGTACCATGGCAGGACACAGGAACTGGCTGAGAAACGAGAGTCAAGGAAGGGCATTTGCTGTGATAAAGCCAAGCAGAGGATGCACCACGGGAGCAGACGAGGAGGTTCCAATTGCATGGACAAACTTGGAAGTGACCGGGCTGAGACTAAGCTAAGCACAGCAAGACACCGATGTGCCTTTTCATGTAGGAAGAACGAGCCCAAATTTAGTCCAAACATAGAAGCCAAGTTAAAAGATACCAGTGTAGCAATGCAGTGGACAGAGAGAGAGACTGTGTCCAGCAGCCCTACACAGGCTGTCAGAGAAGCCCTTTAAATACCCACTCTGTGACTGCATTCTACCTATTAAGTGATCCTGTGAAGTAATTTCTTGCTGCACAACAGGGCACTTGCACAGGAAAATAACAGGCGATGAGCCTTGTCCTCCTCAGCACCCATAGCCAAGTGAGGGCTGGCAGTCACCCAAACACACGAGCTCTCTCCAGCACCTTGGAAGAAGCATCCAGGGTGCAGCTGACTTCTGTCATCAGGAAAATATCTCCTCCTGTCTCTAAGCACACTGCTGGATCCATACGTTGTATCATGTGAAGAGGGAGGGATGTATTTGTCGCTGCCTCCACTGGTATGCGTTCTTATGCTGTTAATTCACTTTAATCTTATCTTACAGTATTACCACTATCTCCTGCCTGTTAAACAATCATTTAAAATGCTGTGGAAAATACAGGTGACTTCTGTATGCCAACAGACACCGTGTTCCGTGCATTAACTGATGTGTTCTAGGGATACTCAAAGCACAAATCTGTTTCCAAGATTACAAACACCTCAAACAAATAACACCCTGTGAAGATAAATGGTTTTATTACTCCACCAGCAGAAATAACGTGATCCTTCTTCTACTAAGGCAATCTGTCAAATACATGACAATAATCTGGTAATTACACCTACAATCTGGTAAACATTAAGTGCAAGATCCAGATACTCTCATGTCTGCTACAGAAATGAATGACGCCATTGGCTCTGTCCCTCAGGAGCAGAACTGGTTCCAGTTTGTACGTCCACTCCTGCCGAACCCCCAGGGCACACAGCACCCTGTGCAAGTAGGTAACACAGGTGTACCAGTGCCTGGCAGACAGCAAACGGAAAAGCCCAGTGAGCAGAGGGACGGGGGCTGGAAGGGTGGCGTAGGCAAGAAGTGGGCTTCAGAGTGGGTCGTAGCTCCCAGGGTTGAAGACAGGACAGAAACCTGAGCTTTGCCTTGGGAAGGCTTTTATGAGCTGTTCCAACTTGAAATAAATGATATTTCTTAATAAGCTTCAACCACATTTTGGGACAGTTTCAGGACTTAAACAATACATAATTTATATGTAAAAGGGATCATTGATGGCCAAAAGTGACTAGAAAAGCCAAGAAAATACCAAAATCAGCTGAGTCCTGCTCCTGTTTCTCAACAGAGGTATTTTCCATGGAGACATGAAGACTTGTCAAACACAAAAATGGCATATTTAAGTACGGATAAAGTTTTTCATGTTATACATATTTGTAGGAACACAAAATTGACATCTCCTGGTATCTTGTGTCATGGTTTTAGCTGGAATAGTTAACTTTCTTCACTCTAGGTGGCCTCGTGCTGTGCTTTGAACTTAGCATGAAAAAAATGTTGAGATAACACACCAATGGTTTGGTTGTTGCTGGGCAGCGCTTGTACTAGTCAAGGGCTTCTCCAGCTCCCCAGGCTCTGCCAGGGGCACGAGCAGCCAGGAGGGGAAGGGGCACAGCCAAGAGAGGGGATTCACACTGGCCAAAGGGACATTCCATATCATGTAACGTCATGCCCAGTAGGTTACTGGGAGGGGCTGGCGGGGGAGGGAGGCAGCAATCGCAGCTGGGGGACGGGCAGCGTCAGTTGGCAGGTGGTGAGCGGTTGTGTCATTTGTGTTTCTGTGGGTTTTTTCCCTTTTTTTTCCCTTCCTTTTCCATTTTATTACATTAACATTATTGTCATTATTATCAAAATCATTATCATTATTATTTTATTGTAATTATTAAACTGTGCTTATCTCAACCAACAAGTTCATTTGCTCTTCCGATTCTCTCCCCCATCGCACAGGGGTGGGGGCAGTGAGCGAGCGGCTGCGGGGTGTTTAGTTGCTGACTGAGGCTGAACCACGACACTTGGGTTACCGCTGAGGCCGGGGGACACAGCACGAGAAAAGAAATGGGAAAATTCAATGAGGGAGTACCCGCAGCAGTTTAAAACAGAAATATATCTGATTAATCACCTTCTGCATTACACCCAGGGAAGTTAGCAGTGAGTTACATGCACTCTAGGGTTCTTTCATACCATTAAAATGCTGGGAAAAGGTCTCTCTGTTCCTGAGAACCAGGCTATAAGTGAGCAGCACTGAAGAGATCTCCATCAAGCCAAAATGGGTTTTCATTCATTCAGTCCAAAGGGAGAGTGCAAACTTTAATTAACTCAAGCTCAGAGACCTGCAGATTAATGGTGCTGGCTGCAAAACTGCAGAGTGTCAGCACTACAAGCCAGCCCTGCCATGCTCAAGACTGGCAGGGAGAAAGAAGAGCTGCGTAAGAAATTCACCTGCCTTCCTGGCGATGTACCAGTGCCAGGGGAGCTCCTCACCGCATCTGCAAAAAAACGCCAAAGCTCAGAAGAACCAGCAGCCCAAGGTGCCCGGTACATGACAGATGCTGGCCATTTCCAGGGCGCTCCTTGCACAGAGCTGCAATGTGGGGTTTGGGAATAGGAAGTGAAATGCAGCGAGCGCTGGGGGCTGTGGGGCATCTCTCTGGGAAGTGGGAGTACGAATGGCACAAAACCTGCCTTTTTCCACAGGCACAGTCAAACTTTAGCTACGCTGGGTTGTAGCAAAGCACAATTTCTGCCATGCAACAATCGGCACCACCCAGCAGCAGAAAACCAGCAACACAGAGATGTCACTCAGGGACGACACCAGAACAAGCCTGCTCTGCGTCCACAGGAATGGAGAACCAGAATGCAAGTCACTGACAGCCCTGGATACATTTCTGTGCATCAAGCACCGCCACCTCTGCCCACAGGCTTGCAGGTGACATAGCTGAGCTGGTGTAAAGTTATCTCTGACCAAGGGAGGAGAACCCACATCACCCAGTAGGTGCCAGTTTCTCCAAGGAGGCACATGGACGCTTAGCACACAAAAGCATGGGCGTTTTCAGGATATACCTTCACTATGGGCTTTGTGACCCTCGGATGACAAATCTCGTGGGTGCAGAACATCTAATGCTCAACTGCCTTAACTCAGTTTGGATTTGCCAAGGATTTGGCAACTCAGCTTGGATCAAGGATCTGCATTGTCGCAAATTCCAGATTCCCTTCCCTGTGATTCCCTGGGAGCTGGTCTGCTGGAACTGATGGTGGCCCACTTGCTGCCAGAGGACACATATTGGATGGCTCTTCCTTCCCTTCTTGTCAGCTGTTAAACGGGTAGGAATAGTTTCTTGGCTATCACAGGTTTTCCGTGTGCTGGGAAGCCTGCGACATCATTTATAGAACCTCATAAATAGCAATGGGTCTCCCAAGCCCCCATGACTCACTTTGACATGCTGCCTTGGAGGGACAGGATTTGGGTGACAGGGTCCTTCTCCTTCCTTGAAGTGGCTGCCTGGATCCCATCATTACAAGGTTAGAGTGGGGTGATTGTCAAAAGATCCTCCAGCTCTTCAGGGCTCCGTTTGAGTAATGCTGCCTGCACGTTTGACTGTTGCTCTGTAGCAGTACCGCAGTGTGAGCAGCAGCGCTGCACCAAAGATTTTGGGGCTAAGAAGGCAAGGGGGAAGGGTGCGGCAGCAGAGCCTGCTGGTACCCGGGGACCTAGAACCTGTAGGGTATGAACTTGCAGCTGCACCAGCTCCCATATCCCTGGGTTGATCCTGCAGGATTTCCCCTGAGCACCAGGCTCCTGGCTCTGGTATCCAAAAGGTTTTCTGCCACTGGAGCTGTTATTAGAAGCAGCGGTGGGATTTCTGAGGTTGTGGACAGGTAAGAGGCTCCCAGTTCTCCCTGCTGTGATAACAAGAATGAGTCTTTGTCCTAAGAGTCAGAGATACCAAACACCATCCCAGAGGACAGCTTGAGCTTTGTGTACTCAGAAGGTGCTTTGGCAAGGCATGTGGAAGGACTTCAACTGGGAAAGGAAAATTCTTGATTACTAAGAATCCTGTGCTCATGCCTTGGCTTCAGGGATGCAAAGAGGTTGAGGAAGGCCACTTTGCAGAGCGCAGCAAAAATACAGGAGAGCTGTCAGTGTGATTTCATATGGGAATAAATTGCTGTTTCTATGCTTTTGGGAATGTGTGAGGAGCTAAAACACCTGCTAAGCATGCCCTGCGGGGTACACGCAGGAAATGGTGTATCTTCAGCTAAGGAAGCAGGGAACTGGCACTGTGGGGATCAGAAGTACAACTGTTGTACAGCGACAGTAACCAGGGTCACTCTTTGCAATGCAGCAAGAGAGCTGGGTGCACTCTTGCACCGAAAGGGCTGCAAACATGCCACAGGCTCTTAGAGATGTGATACCATCCACCAACACAAGGGATTTGTAGCTTCCCTGAGGGGATATCTGTCCTTGAACCCTGCACAGATGCCATGCACCACTTCAGGCATATTGCACAGAGGTGTACAAGGAAGCATTGGCTTTGAAAACAGGGGGACATTTAGCTTGATGGACTTATGCACGTTGCAATTGCTGTCAGAAAGGAAACAGCACCAGAATAAGCTTTACCGCTTGCACTGAGGGGCTGAGCACAGATGCACACACACCTAGGAGACGCGTTTGTGAGTCAGCAGGGCACAGCCCTTCAGCACACCGCGTTTCCTCCGCTGCTTGAAAGCGTGTGTTGCAGGGCACAATGTCATTTCTTCAGCACAGAGGAAGGAAATCAGCCTCCAGAAGGTGCTCTGGAAGCCTGCAGTGGTGTTAGTTGAGGCTCCAGGCTGACCCAGGGTGCAGAAGTCTATGGAAGGAAACCTTTGGAGTAGGTATGTGTATTTATCAGATATTTTCTGCCAGCAGGAACATGAAGTGTTGAGATAAACTGCTGAAAAACTGGCTGAGATGGAAACCAGCTTTCAATTAGAAACTAGGCTTTGCAGGCTGACAGCAGCAGTCACCACCACTCACACCCCCAGGGACTTGCAGGGTGACTACCAAACAGGACAACCAGAACCAAAGTCAGCCTTGGAGCGGCAGCTGTGCAGCAATACCTTCCCAGATCTGTTCAGGCCAGCCGCCTCCCCAGTCTGCACGCTGCTGGAGCAAGACCACCTTTGGAGCTCTGGTTCAGTGTTAGATAACCCAAATACATAAGGAGGCTGACATCTGCAAACCAGTGTTTGTGCAAACTGCACCCCGCCGGCAGCAGGGATGCACAGGCGATGGACGTGCTCTGTGTACACCAGATGTAGGACTTTCTCTGCTGCCGGGTGATCAACCCCTTCACACCAGAAGAGAGAGGATCTGCTGACAGCTGAGCGATGTGTTTGCCCTCTGTCACATCTCCTCACTCTTCCTGAGGAAAGAGCTCATGTTCCTAGTAATCTGCTTGGAAATGCAGACTTCAGAAGCAAAAATCATGCAACAGGACATTTCCTCCTCCTGTTACTTCCAGCCAAGAACTCCCTGCCTAGAAGTTCCTTCAGTACACAAGTTTGTGCTCTGTATGGTTTTTCTTCTGAAGGGAATTCCCCCAATTGTCCTGCACCTGACCCTTCTCTGTGCTTGCAGCCTCTCCCAGCCTTGTACACGGCTTGGTAAATTACCAGAATTAAGTCATTCTCTAAAACCAACTCCTTGTGAACCTTTCTCCAGCCCAATTCTCCCTCCAATAAATTGTTATCTTCTATTCAGTGACACCCTGACCTACCTCATCATTTGTATGCACCACACTGAAAGTCAGGGAACTTTTCAAAACTACCAGATTAACTTTCAATGAAATAGCATCACACTTTACTACACCTTTCATGGATTTGCCACATGCTTAGAAGGGGGCTCGGCTAGTCAGGTGGCCAAACACCAAACCAGTGAGACCGAGACTTTCTGACTTTGTTGCTCAGCGGAGGTGGGGAGGTTCCATACTTCAGGGCCCAGCAGAGCTCCAGCTGCTCATGAGTTCCCAGGGAGCAGGTACATCTCCATGCACATTCACTGAGGGCTGGCAGGGTGGAGGGGGGAACATTTGCTGTTATTACCCACTCTCTTTAGCACTGCATGAAGCCTTTGGGATAAGGCAGTAACTCCTGTGTTGACATTCTACACAGTTAGCTTTTTTAGTGGAGATTCATGATGGGAGGATGCAACGTTTATACTCCAGGTCATACCAAGGCTGTACCTAACATTATGGGTAATCTGGGGAGTTGAATTTATCCCACACAGCTCTAACAAATTTGCCAAGGTTGCTGCTTTTCATCCTGAAGCAGCCACAGCAGGCCTATACAAAGCAGACCTACTCCTCAGTGCCATGAGACAAGAGCGATCCAGGATTGCTCAAATATCACTTAATACACTAGATTATAAGTGGAATCTGTTTTGCACATCACTGACGAAGGGGTTAGAGGGAGCACTGCTGCGCTTGTATTTTTCACCATGACTGCTTCTGGCAGGCAGTGCTGGAGCTGCGGCCTCTCCGATCCCTAGTACGCACAGATAACACAAGCTGCCACATCCACCGTCTACTAAAAAAACAGAAAACCATAAAAAGCCCAAACCCACAACTCTCAGCTTCTTGCCCTGCCTCCTCCCCCTGGCGCAGCACCCCCGGGGTGCCCGGGCCTCCCACCCAGCTGCACCCACCGCCACAGAGGCCGCAGGCACGGCCTCCGCGCGCCGCGCGGTGCCACCGCCCACCCCACACCGGTCCCTCGGGGCGCGGGAGCCTCCTCCGGCCCGGCCCCGCGGGGCCGCGGCCCGGGGACCGCTTGGGCGAGCCCCTGTCGCCGCCCTACAACGCTGCCGGGACAAACAGCCCGGCCCAGCAGCACGGCACGGCACGGCCCGGCCCGGCCCAGCCCAGCCCAGCAGCACGGCCCGCCCGCCTCCCCCGCCCCAGGGCCCGGCCCGGCGGAGCCGCCGCTTCGCTCCCCCCACCCACTCGCGGAACGGAACCACCCAACCCAGCGGGGCGAGGCTAACGCTGAGGGGACGCTCCCTTGGGACCCGCACCCGAGAACACCCGCGCCTCACCACAGCCGCCAGACCCCCACAATGCCCTGCGCGCCACTGCCCCTTTAAGAGGTGGCGGGCGGCGCGAGCCTACCGCGGAGGACAAAGCCCGGCGCGCGGCCCCGCCGCGGTACCCGGATGGGAGGGGGGGCGGGGGCGCGCTCCGATTGGTCGCCGCGGGGAGGGGGGCGGGCGGATAACGGGGACACAAAATGGAGTCGCGCTCTCTACCACTTACATAACGCGACCTCTCACCTCGCCCGCGGTGCAAGCGAACTTGCTGCGCCGGCGGGTGGGGCGAGGCGGCGCGATTGGCGGGCTGCCCAGCCAATCAAAGGCAGGCAGTGCCGGCGGCCCGCCAGTAGGCTGCCGGGTCCGCGGCGGCGGGGGCGGGTCCCGCGGAGCAGCAGGCAAGTTCGGTTGCGCGCGGCGAGGCTCGGCCCGCCGCCTGCCCGGGAGGGGGAGGGGAATCTCCCGCCATTTTTCAATCCTCCCGCCCGGGTCCCGCCGCTGCCGGGGTCGTCGCGCGGATCCGCCGGCTGCGGCCGGGACCCCACCTCGCCCCACCATGGCGCCGCTGCTGGGCCGCAAGCCTTTCCCGCTGGCTAAGCCGCTGCCGCCGGGGGAGCCGGGGGAGCGGTTCGTCATCCCTCACACGCAGGAGGCCTTCCGCACCCGCGAGTATCCGCTTGGCCCGGCGCGGCGGGGGAAAAGGGAGCGGGGGGCTTCAACGGCGCCGCCGCTGCTGCCACCCGCTGCGGCGGCCGCTCGCGGGCCTCGCCGCTGCTGCTGGGCGCGGAGCCGGCCTCGGCGGCGACCCCGACACTGCCGGGGGGCGGCCCGGCGCGGCGCGGGGGGGCGAGCGGGCGGCGGGGCAGGACAAAGCGGGAGGGGGTGCCCGGGCCTTGGGAGGAGTCCTGGCCGTGGGGGCAGTGGGGCCGTGAGGGGGGCCCGGGCCGCGCTGCCGCCGGGCTCGGCCGCGGTGCCGGGGGTGGCTGTTCCCGGCCGAGGTCCTGACCCGGTCCAAGGGCGGTTCCGGGTGGGGGGAGCCGGGACGCGGCTCCGCGGGGCTGAAGCGCCGAGAGATGGTGCGGCCGTGGAAGGGGACTAACGGGTAAAGGCTGATGGGAGCCGGCGCCGCCTGCGCAGCCAGCGGATACCGGTGCATGGGGGCTGATCAATGCAGTTGGCGCAGAAGTGGGTCTCGAAGGGGGCTGGGGTGCAAACTCGGGGTGTGCGTTCTGGTGGGCAAGGGCTGTTACTGGAACTAGAGACTTCTGCAAGGGGGAGAGTAAAATAGCGACAGAAGCAGCTTGCCTGTGGAGAACCCAGGTTTTCAGTCTGACCGTGAGTATCTTCTGGGCCGCTTCTGCATGCAAAACATTTATTTATTTATTTATTGTGTGCTTCCTTGAGAGGCAGCATGTGACAGTCTTCGAGCGGCAGGGAGTGGAGGTAGGCACGGCAGATAACTGTCACAAACGGTGTGCGGTCTCAGAGGCAGCGTTACTGCTCAGGTCCTGTGTATGGCTGGAGGGGCAGGGCTTCTGCACTGTGACCTGCAAACTGCTGCTTCAGGAGGCTTGTTTGCTCTTTGTGTTACAAGGATCAAAATCTGAGCAATTGAGGTTTGAAGGAAAGCTGGAAGCGAGGTGGAAATGTGGGAATATAGGATAATATGTTGGAGATCTTGGCGGTGCAGAAGAGAAAGGAACTCCAGAACTTCTACAGACCCCTGTATTGGAGAGTGTCCTGTTACTTCAGTATGAAGAACAGCCAGTGAAAGCCTCAGGAAGGATTAGGTAGCTTTTGAAGGGGAAATGCGTGTCTGAGTGCAGATAGGCATTGCGAATGCATTTAGCCCAATAAAATGAGGTTGGGTAGAGTGTTAGATACTTGCTTTTTAAGAGTATTTTAATTTAAAAGCATTCAATCCATGACTCAAAAGCCTGCTGTTGTGGTGCATGCAAACTGAAAGTAGCTCAGTCATCCATCTGACCAGGCAGAGACCTGTTCTCTCGCTTCCCATATGAATAACTATCAGTGATCAGAAAGACAGAAATTAATCCTAACTACTGCTTTTGTAAAAGAAGATGTGGCTTTAACATTTTCTACCTTGTAGGAAGAGCACAGAGGAGTTAGGGGGCACCTTCTGAGAGCACCAGTGTGTTGGTATCGCTCTTTTTGATCTATGAGTTGATGGAAGACATGTTTCTGCAGACACTTGGATGGTATTAAGGAAAAAAAGGGACGGTTTCTCATCTTCATAGGGGATGGCATTAGCTGCAGGGTCAGAAGCAAAGAGGAAACCAAGAAAAGCACTGAGGTTCTAAAGGGGTGCTCTTCTCTTGGAGAAAGTACTGCTTGGGATGCCATGGGAGGTGGACAGCCTAGCATGTTCTAGAAAGTTCATCTTTGGCGGATAGACGTCATGAAGCTAAAAAGAGAAACTAAGTAATGTTGGGTTTCTATCTTGCTTTGTTGACTGTGTGTAATATAAGCTAGGCAAAAAGTGGAACAGAAAATTGCAAATAAGTCAGTAAATTGAAGGGAGATGTTACCTAAGGAAAACTTGGGGGGGGCTTTTTTGGTCACTTCTATTTATCGTAGATAGCACAGAGGAGTGGCCTCTGTGGATGGGAACGGCCTGCAGAGGGGGTATGTTGAGAGCTACCTGAGTCTTCACCCAGAGCAGTGCTCAGTCTTGTTTATGCTGAGGCCTGGCAGAATATGGTCTCCTGAACTTTTCTTTTTCCAGCTTGAAAAACTATTGATCAACTCTTCCCCTAAAGGGTCTACGGGTTCTTATACTGCACAGGTACAACTGAGGTGTTTGAAAGACACAAAAAGTTCTTAAGACCTTTTTGGTTTTTTTAGGACTGTTGGTTGGGTTGAAGAAAAAATGGAGACTGGGGTATTGTATATGAGAAGTCTGACTGTGGACGTGTGTTAAGGTGTCTAGAAGCAGTGGACAGACAGGCTGGTCATCAATGCTCAGGTGTTTATTTGGGTCTGGTATTTCTTTGTAGCTTTATATGCCTGCCTTTGACTGCCAAATCCCCCCAAAACCTTCTGAGAGAAACCATGATGTGTAGAGCCTGCTGTGTCCTGGCGAAGCCTTGGACTTGGGTATCTGACTCAGGGTGAGCCTTGCTAATTGTGTGTTTGGGAGGTGGATTGCTGGGTAGTCAGAGAGAAAGTTGTCCTTCTGGGAGCTCTGTGGGAGCTGCTCTGAGATATGTGAGGTGTCAGGCAAATGCTGCACGTGTGGTGCGTTCTTTTCTGGTTTATGTCACCTGTGGACCTGGTCTGTGGCACGTGCCCTAAGCATTTGATGTGTACCAAACACTGAATTTGTTCCCTGGTGAGCAGGTCATCTCTTCCGTTAGCGCGAGGCTGCTGCAGTGTGTGTTCCGCTGTGCCGGCTGCGGTTTGGAAAACCACGCTGCCAGCTCAAGAGAGATGCTCTGGTCAGAGAGCTAACCAGCCTGCACCAGCAAGAAGGGACTATTCCAGCCAAAGGTTTCCTTCAGCCATCCGTGTACGGTTTTGGGGAGGCTGTGTTGTTTTCCTCCCCGGATAAAAGCTTGCTGCCTATCTTTAGTTAGTGTTTTTGTGTGGTGAGCAGCACAGAGAACATGAGGAATCAGGCCACGTTTGGCATGCAAGTTAAAGGCTTGCATTTCACGTCTTCAGGTGTGATATCAGCTCGTTAAACTCTGGCTGAAAGATGGCAGCACCAAAGCATGGTCACGTCACGCTCTGCAGTTCTAGGAAAGCTTTGCCACCCACTCAGGGAGTAGCATCTTAGAAATGTACTGACCTTCCTGGTTAGTTTGCTTTCTGGGCTAACACAAGTTGAAACAATTAAGAGACTCTAAAGCTATTTTGGAGTCAATAGTAATTTCTGGGAGAGCATTGATAACCCAGGAAGAAGTAAACTGTATCCATTTCATAGTAATCCTGTGCAGTGATTAGCTTGTTTACATTTAAACATTTTTATTTAAAAGGGTCCCTTGTTTTTAATGTAACTTTGTTTTCTGCCTTTTGACATTAAGTCCTCTCCAGTGTGATGTGAACAGATGTGATGTATTAACTGGTACGCAGTGGGTAGTCAGCCATTTAATTTAGCAAGTGTGTTATTCATGGCTTTTCAGGGAATGTTCACAAGTAGCTGGTGTCCAGGATTTTTTATTATTGTGCTGGGAATTTGTGGCAATGGCAGGTCCAGCCGTGTAGAGAGATGGGTTGGTTATGGCATGCCAGTGAGCCCTCGCTTGTAGTCCTGAATCAGACCTGATGAACAGTCTGAAATTTCTGGGGTTTGTTTCTAATCTGGGTGGAAAGGACAACTAACATATGTGTAGTGGAAATTTTGAGCTATAGTAAACTTTGCAAAAACATCCTGGGTTTTGGCTTTGTGTTGGCCCCAGTATTTCAAAGCAGAACCTGTCTCCGGAGCTTACAGGAGAGCACAGAGGTAAGGTGGGCACGAGTCTCGAGCGCTTGTTAAGGACTGTGTCTGGGGGTCAGTGTTAGATGAGCTGACCAGCTGTAAGTGGAACTATACTGCACTTGAGAGGCAGAGCTGAGCTGGGTAGGGAAATTGCTATACCTGCTGCTTTTAAATTTGGTGTTGTTCTGAAAAACGTGGGTCCTGATATGGTGTGATTAAGCTTGTCTCATATATGTGTACAAGGAGGGGAAAATTCTCATGGATCTTCCTGTCAATGTGGGAAATGGTGTTAGGAAAAAACATGTATTTCAATTATTTTTCAACTGGAGATCAGCATTTATTTGCTCTCCTTGCTGGAAGGAAAGGAATCTCCTCGCAGGTCTAAAGAGAATAAAGTTGATAAATGTGGGAGGGAGGTAAATAATAATTTTATTTCCCAGCCATATATCATATATTTGTTTATAGTTAGACTACTGAAGGTTTATTAAGACGATGTCCTGAACCCTTAAGACATGTGTCCTCCCTTTAGTATTCACGTGATGGCAGCTGCGAGTCCTTCGTATCTCGGTGGTGTCCACGGATGCGCAGAAGGAAAGTCTAGGGGAGAGCAAAGCGGTTGCTGGATGAAGCTGAAGACCACTGTTTCTTGTATGTTTAGGCTCTTGTCTACTGCGAGGGTTGAAAATGCTTTTAACTCTTCTTTTTGTGGGAAAGGCATAGGAAGGAATAGTATTAAGGTTATTATTGAAGTGGTTAATTGCTGTAAATTCAAGGACTCCTCATTTCTTGTTTGAAGACTCCTAGTTTCTTGTTTGATTTTTTTTTCCTTTGTTTTTCTAATAGCTCAATATTACTACAAAATATTACTACAAAAATTTGTTAAAGTCATGCTTCTGGTCTGGTTGGTGGTGCTGTGCAGATGAGTTCCTCTGTAAGCTGTGGCTACCCCTTGCCACTGACCCACTGCAGCGATGGCGCTTCCTGACCCTGCCCTGTAGCACCTTATTTGTTTCTATGAAAACTTAAACATCTTTGAAACCTTAGGGGAGGGTAAGAAGTGCCCAGAGGGCTCAAAACATAGTGGGGTAATGACTTGTCAGCTCACTGTTCATCTGCTGAGGAGTAGGAGACTCCACAAGCAGAGCAAGCTGGGGAGCCACAGGATTTCTCCTTGGTTTTAAGACCTGCTCCAGGCAGAGGGAATACTCGCAGCAGTGGCAGTCTCCTCTGGAGGTGGCTCTGTTCCTGGCCTATATTCTTGCATAGCACCAGTTGCTGCGGCTGTAAGATACCTGTATATCAGTGTCCACAGTCCAGCTTCTGTACCTTGTTGTGCTTTACGTGGGGCTGTGAAGAAATGACCAAGAAAAATGGCTTTGTTCGAGCGGGAATCTGGCTTCCTAACAGGAGCCTTAAACAAATAAGAACAAAAAGATAGGTGAGTTGCACTAAAATTTTCTTGAAAGACAATGTATATGCAGGATGCAATGAGTGATTTGCTGTGGCTGGTAGCCCTGCCTTCCCAGGAGCGTGGAGCAATCTGCTTGTTCCCACAGAGACTCTCATAATTAGCACTTGTGCTGCAGCAGGCTGAGCCACTGGAGTTGTTAAAGGTATGCTTTGTACTCAGTGCATGCTTTTCTGCTGGAGAGCACACTGAAGGAGAAGGGACAGATGCTTTTCTTGCTTCTCTTATAATTTCTCCTCTTAAATTGCCGTCAGTAAGCATATGGCCACTTAAGCAGGCTGCCATGGGGTAAATTGGTATGGATTTACACTGTGCTAGCTTTTCTGATCATTGTGCCTGTACGTGTTCTACCTGTGGATAGTAGGAAGTACCTTGTATCTGTTTACACTGACAGTTAATTACTGCTTAGGTGGAATGGGTAGAGCATAGCCACAGATGCTTAGAACAGTGGAGCTAATGCTGTAATTCATAATGCAGTCTGCACCATGGTGACTTGCCTGTGTGCCTGTTAATCCTAATGGCCACAATAACTTAACCTTGAGGCTGGATGTGGTACGTGAAGCAGGTGATGTAGGCGGTGTGAAAGATCCTCATGTTGTGCTAACGCAGGAGGCTGCTCTTGTTGGAAACTGAAGGAAAGGTGGCCTTTCTAGTGATTTCTGTTTCAAAGCTTTTGGTGTTTTTCCTCAGAAGGTTGGGGGTATGGGGTAGACTTGTAATTTGCATCTAGACTATGTAACACCACCCTGAGGCGTTAGTTCCCCAACAGATATTGTTGGGCATTTAGCAACAGTCCATGCTATGTCTCCTGAACGTGCCTGTGATACTGTTTGTGCTGTTTTCCAATGAATCAGACTGGAAAAGCTGAAAAGCAACTTAGCAGTGCCATGAAATGTTCAGCCGTATGTATTCTCCTTGTGCAGTTAAGCTGAACCGACGGTGGCGTGGCACCTTCTGTATGCTAGTTCCGAACGGGATGGGCATTTCAGCTGCAGAAAGCTCCAGTGCGTCCTGGTCTGAAAACCTATTGGATTTAACACGGCATCTCCATGGTAGACACAGGTCAAACTGTACTGTAGTGATCTTCAGCCTTTGTGCACCCCAATAGTAAGGGTTTAATTGAATTTGATTGTCTTGTACTACTGTGATTATGCTCTCCACTGCATAAATCCTATTTTCCTGAGCTGCTGCTTCTACAGAGAGTACGAAGCGCGTTTAGAGAGGTACAGCGAACGAATATGGACGTGCAAAAGCACAGGAAGCAGCCAGCTGACACACAAAGAAGCTTGGGAGGAGGAGCAGGAAGTTGCTGAGCTGTAAGTACCAGTGAAGAAATTGGTACGTTTCTGTGTTTAGGCATTGGGAGAGAAGAGTGGACTTGGGAATGATATGCGATTGCTAGTTTATGAGGTGAGGTCAATAGCTTTTTACTGGCTATAAGTAGATCTGGGGATTCTGGAGTTGAAAGCAAATTAAGTCCAAATTTGATGCCATCACTAGTGCAGTTGAGTAATGTACTTTAGTGCTCTATCTTGGTATTACTTGAACCAAAATAGTTCAGCATATGCTACTTGGCATATTTTAAAGCCCCTTGAGGAATTTTCAGATGGGGAGGTAGAAATCTTGAAGGAGCTAAAGTAAAAAAACAGTTAAAAAAGGCTGTTGGAAGTGGTTCGCATCAGCCAGGTCCACAGCTGTAATTGTTTTTTTCCAGATCTGCATTGGAATTAGTTGTTGTACTAAATTAAAAAAAAAAATTATTTTTGGGTGAGATTTTGGGGATCTGCTCTACTTGAAACAATAAGGAACAAAGGGAAACCAGCAAGAGCCATTATTCCGTTCATAGCACCAGTGTTCCTCTGGGCTGCCATGTCCCTGACCTCCCCTCTAGCACCCAGCCCAGGCCCTGAATCCTTGGTTGAGATCCAGCATGACCCTTGCCATACAGATGAATTTTCTGTAAAGGTGCAAGTCCTTGGCTCAAACAACATCTGTAACTTTATGATTACCAAATTGTAAGAATATTGCCAAACAAATGGTGTATTTCTCAGTTCTGTGAACTGATAGCGTGGTCTTCTGTCTTTTTCTTGGATTTAAACTGGGGGGATAGTCAGCAGTACTTCACTAGGGTGAAATTTTCTGCCGCCTCTCATGAAAAACCCACATTTCTGATTCATTTGCAGAAGAGTTAGGAGCCTTAGCCTAAGGAGAAATTCCCCATCATTTGAGGTTTATTACATCCTTAAAGACAACAAATAAGAAACCTATTTGCTAATAGTCCTAATTTCTATAAGGGTTGAAGTATTACTGTTTTCAGTCTTTCCTACCTAGTGCTCTTGTTTGAGAGGAGGCTGCAGAGTCAACTCTGTAAACTTATAATCCTGAGTCAAAAAACACTGGTCTAGTGTCACTTACTTTCAGTTAACGATGTTGGATTGGTTGGCCGCTTCTGAAAACGTTTCTTAATGTAAATGAAATATAAATGGAAGATTTCTCAATAACAAATTTAGCTATAGTCTCCCTAAATGTAGTGAAAAAAAGACTCTGTGAAATGAGATTTTGGTCCTTTCTCTTTGCAATGGGATTAAAAGCTTCCCAGGCAGTTTGCTGGCTGCTTTAATACCTGACATTAGTCTGAATAAAAAGAGTTCATTTAGGCAGTTTGCTAAAGGGATAAATGTGTTCATGGCAGTTGTAGAGCAGCAAATACAGCTGAGGATTGTCAGCAATGGATCCCTGAGCCTGGGAAGCTGAAAGGAAAAATGGAGTATCTTGTTCCTCCTTACAGTAACTTAAAATGGACTTTACTTTTTAGCCAGAAAACTTTATGCAATGTATTTCTTAGTACTCCTATCAGCTAACTGCCCTGATCTTTTAGAAGGGAAGTCAGTCAAGTAAATTTTTAACAGTCCTTTCTCCTCTTTGAAAAAGTTTGGAGATCGTGACATGGTGAAACACACAAAATATTTTTCTCTGGAAAGGTAATTTGCTTGTGTAGGCCTGCCTCTGTCTTCTTTACTGTGTTAGCAGTCTGGGAAGAAAGAAATGCTAAATGCTCATCAGCATTGTGTTATTGCTGGAAGCAAAAATTTTAAAGTAACAAGCCCCAGAATAATGACGTGGTCTTGGCGTATATTTAACATCTAAAATAGAGGCAGTAATAATCAGCAAGCAAGGGTTCACCATCAGTGCTGCCTTCCAGAATGGTGTTCCTTGTGGGAAGGACAAGTACAATTTGTATTTTCATGCCAATTAACCCTTTGGGGGGTGCTGAGGGAGTGCAGCAAAAAGCCCTTGAATGTTTGCATGCTAATGTGGCATCTGCCTCAAACATTGTCCTGGCTGTTAATGTTCCCGAAATTGCGAAATGGGAGACTACTTTGCATTTTGGCTTTATACCGTGAATAATGAAAACTTTTTACGTGCTTCCTCAGCTTGAAGGAGGAGTTCCCCATCTGGTATGAGAAATTGGTACTGGAAATAGTGCACCATAACACTGTATCTTTGGAAAAGTTGGTGGATGCAGCTTGGCTGGAGATCATGACCAAATTTGCGGTGGGAGAAGAGTGTGATTTTGAGGTAAAAATCTGTGTTCCATTTTATCCCATGCTTTCACACAGAGCTCATGTGGGATAGCTAAAGGCAGGAGATGGGAAGAATATGTTAGTCACACTGTCAGGAAGCTGGTGAGAATTTCTTTTCTATAGAATCCCAGTGACAGCACCTGCTTTTGAATGCAAAATGGTTCGGTAAGCAGAAGCATGTGCATGACCCATATTGATGGCAAGAGAAAAATGACTGATCTGTGTGCATGTGGGGAAATATATCTCTGTTTGTTACACCGCTTAAATATGTGATGGTCTGTCTATATATTTAAATACATACAAAAATAATATTTTAATTAAAAGAGGTTAAAAATTATAATCCACCATGACCTTTTCACCTGATGTGTTCCCAGAAGGAGTAATAGTCTTAAACTAATATAGCTTGAAGTCAACTGCTTACAAATCTCTGGTATACTCTAATGATTAGAAGATTCCCTCCAAAACTAGGAATGATGAAGAAAACTCAAACTTGTTAAAAATAAGGGAAACTTGTTCTCTGTTAGCAATCTGTTTAGGACATATTCTCTCAACCAGGGCTGCTGAGAGAGCATGCTTGTATCTTGCACATACGCTCTTTCCTTAGCCTGAGAAAGCAGCAACATTAAACACTGGAAGAACTTGTGGGTTGGCAGTTCCCTCTTCCTTAGCAATTAGTACAGAACTTCCAGGTAGGAGCGGTAGAAAGAAATCCTGTAATTGTTTCATGAGAGGGATTGTGAGCTTCTCAAGGAGAATGTCAATGAAGGGTTTTGCCAAATTACGGTTCATAGGTGGTCTTAGCTGCTTTTTTATTTTTTTCTTCCTTGTAGGGTTAAAGCTCATTACTTCACGTGTCTTGCTCAGGTTTTCATCAATATTTTCCCTGCAGGTTGGTAAGAAGAAAATGTTGCCTGTGAAAGTTGTGAAAATACATCCCCTGGAGAAAGTTGATGAAGAGGCCTCGGAAAAGAAGTCTGATGGAGCCTGTGACTCCCCGTCCAGTGACAAGGAGAACTCCAGCCAGGCAGCCCAGGACAACCAGAAGGAAGCTATCCTGAAAGAGGATGACAACAGGAGGGAAAGTATGAGTAAGTAGTAATCCAGCATGCCAGTAGGTAGCACCTGGAAGTGAGTGTTTGAATTTATGTATGTCTCGGGCCTGGGCTGTGAATGTTGTACATGATGTTTAAACAGTGCTGTGTAATGAAAATCCTGAAATTGTCATTGTTAGTGGTGCAGCTTTGGTGTCATCAGTGCTGTTGGCTTTCAACTGTTCTTGCCTGTTTTAAAGCAGAAAACGTGCTGTCATTCCAAGGTGTAATACTGAAAGCTATGCATGAAACATGAGCTTCGAGAGTAAAAAAGTGTATTTAAAAAAACAGGGGGGGAGGGGGAACAGCAAAGGTTCATGCAGAATCATAAAGTTCTGCTGTGATGTTCATCCTCAGAACAAACATCTCTAGTTCTAAAGCCTGTTGTTCTGCAGAGACAAGCTCTAATTCTCTTTCATGTCCCCAGTTGACATAAAAGGGCTTTTTTTTATTTTGGTTTATCCCTCTTCCAATTTTCAAATGCTGAGACAAAATTAATGCAGAAAAATGCGTATTATTTTTTTCTTAAGCGTTCAAAATAAAGCATGCTTTGAAACATTGTTCCCCTTTTTCATATCTGTTCCTCCTTGCTGCAGAACTAAATAGTGGATGTCCAAGGCTTTTCTTGACTCTGAGAAGGTACTGTTGAAAGAGGGTGGGGGGGGGGGGTGGGGAGAGAAAAAGTTAGTTCTCTGTCCTGTGTAACTTCTTAAAAATGGAATTATAAGGTTCTTTAAAAGAGATTTCAAAAAGTGTTTTAAAACAAAACCAACCCCGCAGCATAGCTCTAATCTGGATAGCTTAATTTTAAAGGCACATAAATGTAATAAACTGTTTACATTTGTAAATAGCCACTTCAATATCTGGGAAAGGCGTATATAGCCTCCTCTGATATGGAGAAGAGGAAACTCAAAATAACAGCCCAGCAAGCTAATAGCAAAGTCGGGGCTGGAAAACTAGTTCTACCAAGCTCGGGTCCCAACCTTAATAACTGTTAGCAGTTTCTATTTGCTACTGGAAAAAGTTATGAACTGTTTTGATTTCATTGTAGTGCTCTGCATAACCAGGAAGGAAAAGAAGTGTTGCAGAAATGATCTGGCCACATACTCGTTCTTTGAAACAGTAGTAGTGCTTGGAGAAGGACTGATGCATGCCGCTTCTTAAAATTTATTTGTTTGTTTATTTATACTGAGTGGTAGTTCTCTCAAACTACCTCATAAAAGGCATGGGAAGTACCTTTTACTTTAAAAATACTCTTGGACTAAACTTACAGCAGCATTTTTGGGCTTGGGTGTTTAGTAAAGTCTACCATAATATTTTTTCGTCAGTGTGCGGTGTTCTAAGCAGCTGTAATCAGCTGTTCTCTTACTGACATCGCTAGTATAGTGCTCTGAGACTGGAGGAATACTGCAGGACTGGGGATCCCTGGGCCTTTTTCAGACTCCAACTCAGCTGATTATCTGGCCTGTGTTTAGTTGCCTCTATAAACTGGGTCTGGCGCACCCTTCCTGTAGGAGATGAATCTCAACATTTTCAAATCAAAGGTGTTAGCAGAGTCATAACCTAATCAGTAAAAGCAGTAAGCACTCATTCTTCTTACCCTTCTCCTTGTACATATGTATTTATTGAGAGGATATTTTATTACTAATGCTTTTATGTTATGGGTTATATCAGAACATAAGTTTGTAGTAAACTAATTCCTGATTCTGTATTCCAGGGTCCATTAAAATAACTACCTAGCATTTGAGGGTGCCAAGGCAGTGGCACAGGCTGCCCAGGGAGGTTGTGGAGTCTCTTTCCCAGGAGACATTCACACCCCGCCTGGACGCGGTCCTGTGCCCCCTGCTCTGGGTGTGTCTGCTCAAGCAGGGGGTTGGACAGGGTGGTCTCCAGAGAGCCCTTCCAAACCCCCTCCAGTCAGTGATTTGCTACATTTATGCAGCATACTACAGAAGTAGTAGACTTGCTTTCGTTTAGTGGGGTCAGGCCTTGAATCACACCTGCGGGAGGCTGTGTACGGTATCTGGAGGTACATAGGCACACTTATGTGGGCTTGTTCTTTCTAAGAAATTGCATACTTGACCGCTAGTAATACGGGTTGAGGTCACTATACAAGAGGGAGCATTTAGAAGCAGTAACAGGCTGTGCAGAGCAGTGTGACATAAGAGCTGTATCTTTCTGCGTGTACGCAAGGGGGCAGAGTTAACCGTAGCATTTTTACTAACACTTCTGTCAAACTTGCTGATTTTGTTGGAGGCAGCAAGGGGCAGAGAGAGAGCTTCAGTGTTTCTGGTTAGGAGTCTGCTGTGTTCAGAAACTAAAATAAAGCTTGATACCAGCTTTATTGCATCATGTGTCCGGTCTGAAGTGGCCTTGTATCTTTAGTTACTCAGGGAGCGAACTCTGGAAAATCTGCAGAATTGAGAAGAAAGGCTAGTTATTCCTGAAAGTGGATGGTGAAATACTGAGAGCAGGTTCTGCAGCTTGAGCTGTAGCTGAAACTAATACTGCTTTGGGAAATCCAAAATAAGTGGTGAATAGAAGGAGACAACAGCATATGGATGCTTTGTGAGGTTCTAGTAGTGCAGCGAATATAAGTTTTAGTACAGTACAATGCAACAACAAATGAAGAGTGCTTTTTGTAAAATAACTTCAGCAAGGAATGTACAGTGACTTCTTCCCCACCCACGAGTATCCATGTGCTGTTTGATGGAATTCATAGAATCATTAAGGTTGGAAAAGACCTCTAGGATCATCAACTCCAACCATCAACCCAACAAAACCGTGTCTCCTAAATCATTCCCTGAAGTGCCACATCTACACATTTCTTTGAACACCTCCAAGAATGACAACTCCTCCCCCTCTCTGGGCAGCCTGTGCCAATGCCTGACCACTCTTTCAGTAAAGAAATTTTTCCTAATATCCAATCTAAACCTCCCCTGATGCAGCTTGAAGCTGTTTCCTCTCATTCCATCACTAGTGACTTGGGAGAAGAGACCAACACCCACCTCGCTACAACCTCCTTTCAGGCAGTTGTAGAGAGCAATAAGGTCTCCCCTCAGCCTCCTCCCCTCCAGGCTAAACCCCCCCAGTTCCCTTTGCTCCCCAGCACAGGGGTCTGTGCTGTTCTCCAGACCCTGCCCCAGCTCCTCTGCCTTTCTCTGGACATGCTCCAGCACCTCAATGTCTTTGTAGTGAGGGGCCCAAAACTGAACACAATTTTCAAGATGCGGCCTCACCAGTCTCAAGTACAGGGGCACAATCACTTCCCTGCTCCTGCTGGGCACACCAGTGCTGACACAAGCCCGGGGGCTGGTGGCCTCCTTGGCCACCTGGGCACTGCTGGCTCATGCCCAGCCGGCTGTCAGCCAGCACCCCCAGGGCCTTCTCCGCCAGGCACTTCCCAGCCCCTCTGCCCCAGGCCTGGAGCGTTGCGTGGGGTTGGTGTGACCCAAGGGCAGGACCCAGCACTTGGCCATGTTAAACCTCATACAATTGGCTCAGGCCCATCGATGCAGCCTGTCCAGGTCCCTCTGCAGAGCCTTCCTGCCCTTGAGCAGATCAACACTCCTGTCCAGCTTGGTGTCATCTGCAAACTTACTGAGGGTGTACTCAATCCCCTCATCCAGATCAGCGATAAAGATATTAAACAAGACTGGCCCCAACCCAGAGCCCTCGGGAACCCTGCTCGTGAGCAGCTGCCGACTCGATTTAGCTCCATTCACCACAACTCTCTGGGCTTGGCCGTCCAGCCAGTTTTTTTGCCCAGCGAAGAGCACACCTGTCCAAGCCATGAGCTGCCAGCTTCTCTAGGAGGATGCTGTGGGAGACAGTGTCAAAGGCTTTACTAAAGACCATGTAGACAACATCCACAGCCTTTCCCTCATCCACTAGGTGGGTCACCCTGTCATAGAAGGAGACCAGGTTGGTCAGGCAGGACCTGCCTTTCATGAACCCGTGCTGACTGGGCCTGATCCCCTGGTTGTCCTGCACTTGCCTTATCAGCTCACTCGAGATAAACCGCTCCATAACCTTCCCCGGTACCAAGGTCAGGCTGACAGGCCTGTAGTTCCCCAGATCCTCCTTCTGGCCCTTCCTGTAGATGGGTGTCACATCAGCATGCCTGCAGTTGTCCAGGACCTCCCCTGTTAACCAGGGCTGCTGATAAATTCAAAGTAGTCATCCCTGTTTCTAGAATCTAGAAAGGAAATCATTAAAGGAGAGGTTGCTTACAGGCCTGTCACAGAGGCAACAGTGTACCTGAGTCCTTCAAAGCCAGAGCCGGGACTAAGCAGCACGTTATTTCTTAAATATAAACTTGCTATGTGTGGTACACACATTCAGTAAAGATAACATTCAGCTGCTTGAAAGACATTGAGGCAGAACTCTGAAAGCAGACTTTTGACAGAGCTTGGAGCATCTTGTATACCGCTGCCATTATGCTGTTGGGCAGAAAAAGGTACTTCAGTGTTTGTGAGCTTATTGAGACTTTTTAATACAAATGTGGAACCAAAGCAGGCAAAAGTTATGTCTCAGCCTGACTTGCAATGAGAGGATTAGTCTCACACATACTGTCATGTCATTTAGGGGTTTTTATTTTAAAGAAAAACTTCTATAATGGGCAATGCTTGGAGCAGAGGATTCTACATTGTATTATCTGAAATATAGCACTAACGTGGGAGGTAGCTGCACATTTATGTATATGGTGCAATGAGCCAGTAGCATCTGTGACGGGTTCCCTAACCAAGGTGACTGATTTTGGAAGGGGCGGGGTGGGGAAACTTGCTTTTATACTGTGTGAGCTATAATGCTGCTGAAGCTTAAATGCTATCGGGCTTCAATTGTGACAGTGATTATATATATTTAAAAGTCTGAGTTAGGTCTAACATCTACTTGTATTCTGCGTATACTTAGTAGGTAATTATTCTCATCTATTGTGCTTGTTTAGTGTTTTCTTTGAATCATAGCCGCAAACATAAAAACGTTTGGGGATTGCTTTCTTCAGTAAGCTTGAATTTTGTCTCAAATGATTAACATTTTTAACCTGAATATAGAAATAATAGACTCAACAGCAGCTGGCAAGAAGATATGATGCCTTTGTACTCTTCCAGTTACATCGCTCTTGAGAATAAAAAGACTGGTTGTATAAGTACACTTAAAATCTCCAGCTAAACTAGCCCATACACATAGGGCTCATAACTCTAAAACACTTAACGGCCACCAAAGTTAAATGATTTTAAAAGTTACTTTAAGAGTCAGTAATTCCTGCAGTAGAATTATTTCAAATACGGCATGGCAGAGGCAGCTGGGACTCCTGGCAGGAGCTCCCTAAGCAGGTTACTGGTTAGGTTATGAAACCTGTCTCCCCTTCATGAATTTTATAGACATTTTCTCCCATTGCATAGGTAGCTGCAGCTTATTGTCTGCAGAGAGATGGGTTTAAATACTGCAAGTGATCCTTTATACTCCTTGAAGATAGGTGTTACCTCCTACCTCCGAGCTGTTTAGGGACTCTCTTCCCAGCCTGCATCTTCAGGATATTTCTAAAACCTGGTTTGGGATATTTTCCTGATGTTCTGGTTTAACAAAACACTGTGTAGATAGCAAGGGGTGGGGTGCCCGGTCCAGTGATGGTCTGGATTCTTTAACCTTTTTTTTTTTTTTTTTTTTAATTCTAATACTAAGACACTTAATGTCTTACCTTGCTTTATCAGACGATCGAGCACGTAGGTCTCCTCGGAAGCTTCCCACATCTTTGAAGAAGGAAGAAAGGAAGTGGGTTCCGCCTAAATTCCTGCCACACAAATATGATGTCAAGCTGAAAAATGAAGATAAGGTGAGCTGTCTGCTTGAATCCTTTCAATTTTAACATGAGTATGCAAGTTTAATTAAATAATCATTATCAGTGTGTTTGTACAGCACAGTGTAGTACTTTCTGCCAGAGTCATGGTATTGGAAACAGGCTGGCTGTAGTTGTCTGTGAGGCTGACTAGCCTGGCTCTTTCTATATATAATTGGGTTTTGTGTGTGGAGAGGCCTGACCATTCTCTGGTACCATACGCTAAGTCATGGTGCACCAGTAGCTTTAGGGTGGTTGCTGTTAACAGGCTTATCTCTGCTCAGGCAGTTAATGACACTTGGTCAGAGTTAGACTAGTTAAATGATGAGTGGCAGTTGCTGCTCTTGTTTGAACTGAGCTTCTCTGAGAGTCATAGGTCGCTGTGCTTCAGGAAGCTCTGTGTAGCTGCAGCACTGCTGCTTGCTTTTTGTCATCTGTTTCCTAGTTTGACAAGAGAGGCAGTGCTGACCTCAATTTAATGAGCACCACTTGCAGAGTTACTCCTGTGGTCTCGGGGAAAAAAAACCAAAATAAACAGTAATATGTAAAGATTAGTAGCAAGCACAAGCTGGAGGAAGGTCAGAGATAAAGCAGTGGACTTTGGCAGGAAATCTGCAACATTAATTTTTTTTTTTAACCTCCTTTTTGGCTAGCTGAATCTTCTACCAATCTCTGTTGTGCATCTCAGTTCTGCAAATTCTGTTTGTTTGGTTTGTTTTGAGTCTTTGCAAGGCAGCTTTGAAAGAGCGAAGAGTTTGTGGATATGAAGCAGTGCAATGGTCCTTGCTCCTTTTAGCAATATGATATGTATTTATAACATGATTAGAAGTTAAATGTTAACAGTATGTCTGTTTGTTATCTCCAAGATCATCAGCAACGTACCAGCAGATAGCTTAGTCCGTACAGAGCGTCCTCCCAACAAGGAGATCCTGAGGTACTTCATCCGTCATAACGCGCTACGGGCTGGCACGTGTGAGAATGCCCCGTGGGTAGTGGAGGATGAGTTAGTGAAGAAATACTCTCTCCCCAGTAAATTTAGTGACTTCTTGCTTGACCCACATAAGGTAAGAATTCCTAAAAGTACCTACTTTGCTTTCTCACCCATTCCCCACCCTTAAACAGTCTTGGCAGAGACTTTGGTGTGCCAGTTGGGTTTTGGTGCTCCCAAGCTTACAACAGCATAGAGAGATGTAGAGCAGGAAGGCCCACTCTTCTGAGGATTGAATGTCTGAAACAGTGGTCTACTTTGAAAATTTGAACTGCACCAGGAAATCACATCTTTGCTTGTAGACAAATGGGAGAGCTATAGTGCTTAGCTGGCAACGTCAGTTATTGGGCCCTTTTCATGGTTACGATGCAAAAGCTGGATGTGTTTTGACTTCATGATGCTTGGTTCTTGTATGATGCTGGATTGAGTGACAGAAGAATCCACAAATCTAATAAAGACTCTAAGCAGCAGGGGTGTTTTTTTCCAAGTCCTTTGTAATGACCAGCCAAATACACTGTTAACTGAGTAAATTAAACTGAGTTATGTTAAAATCTGCTGTTCTAAAATCCATCTTTGGGTGTAGAAAGCACTATTTTGTTCATTTAGTAAACTCACTTTTTCATGGACTCAATCTTTGTTAGGCATTATTCTAAAATTAGAAGATAAATACTTGCTATATCACTTTTTCCTCATGAGGAGGAGAACACCCTTTCCTAGCAAGCTTCTACAGACTCTTCTGGACCCTTGTAAATTTGCTTAAAGGGAAAAATAAATTCTTCATATTTGAGCTGCGTTCACCTGTGCTGTAGTATTTAGGGTCACTGCATTAATAGAAATTAAAGTATTTGCTGGTGGTGTACAAATTGTTTTATTCACCGTACTGATGGATGGAGGCGTACCCTTAGCATAAGAAGAAGTATGCAACTGTAACATCTTCAGTTTGACTTACAGAAGTCCTTAGCTTTATGTGCAGGGGCGGTGCTTTTCATAGTGTCTTTCTCACTTGGCATAGAGATAGAATTTATGTTGAGTTTTTAAATTTTGAGAAGTGGCTGGAAAATACATTAATCCAGAATTAGTGTTCTGACAGAATAACTTGGTATAAGCGTTGGATATACAGTATGAGCTGTAGATCTAGTATTTGTGAATTTGTAATTCTCATGATTCATATCCATGCTGGATGCTTTTGGTTTAGGTAATTCTCTTCAGCAAAGATGCAACACAGAATTTTTGTGGAATTAAGTTATGCAGACGCTGGTTTTGGTGGTAGTGCAATCTTCAGTAAAAATTTCTCTCATGGGCTAGTGAAGGCTCTTAAAGTAAAGCCTTCAAGAGCAAACATCCATGGGCCAGAAAATCTGAATATTCCTATGGCAGTCTTAACCTGGTCACATTTGTGTATGTGTGTTCTTCAATAAATGCTTCTTAGATGTTTGCACCTTCTTCTGTGCTTACCACTGTGGAATTTTTTTATTGCTAAGGAATCTCAAATTCCAGTAATTTTTTCCATTATGTAAAGGTTATATCCTTGTATTTTATTTATCACTTCTTGAAATATATTGGTATTCTGACTTATCCTGAAACTGAATTTGAGATCCTGAGATAGTCTTGAAATTGGTCTCTCTTGGCTCTGGGTTAAACTGCTCTCTGCCAAAAGTATGCTGTCAGGTAGGTTATTTCAGCAGCTTAAAAACAATCAGATATTCAGCCACATTACTTGAGAATTGAATCCTGTTCCACCTTCCTTCCAGGCTGTCATGGTTTTAGCTGGGATAGAGTTATTTTTCTTCACTGCAGCTGGCATAGTGTTTCTGGTTTTTTCCCTTTTCCCCTTTTCCTTTTCATTATAATTATTGTTATTACTATAATAATAATAATAATTATTCTCATTATCTTATTTTAATTATTAAACTGTTCTTATCTCAACCCACAAGTTTTTTTCCCTTTTGCTTTTGCTCTTCCGATTCTCTCCCCCATCCCACAGCGGTGGGGGCAGTGAGCAAGTGGCTGTGTGTTTAGTTGCTGACTGGGGCTGAACCACAACAGTCCTTTTTGGTGCCCAACGTGGGGCTCAAAGGGTTGAGACAATAACAGCTGTTGGTCACAGCATAGACTCTGTTCTCAGTATTAGTTTATCCGATCTGCACCATGCTCTTGTATTTGCTGTGTCTGTTAAAGATTGGTGTTGGTTTTTGTGGTCTGCTGTGCTCTGCAGTGATTAGTGATGTATTGCCTGGGAGAATTGTCTTTAAAACACTGGCCTTGAGTTTTATTTGGTATTTGAAGTTTATATTGAAGCCATTACTGTACGTCAGGTACCACCTCATAGATACAATTAGCAATTATACCTCCTTCTCTTGAGAGGTTTTTTATGGAGGAAATACAGAACGGCACCTTAGCTACCATCTTCTGTAATGCCTTTTCCTTCATTATAACAACTTTTCAGTATCTTGAACATCCTTGGGTAGTTAAGATACATGTGTTGATATTGCTTTGGCAGACCATTTCAGCTCTAAGATTAATAAGCAATTTAAGAATATCATGCCCCAAGGCTCGATAGCTATGCGTGGCAGGGTATGTGGGATAGTGTGGGCAAATGCGTAAGACAGTGGGCACCCCCAGTGTCGTGGGACTTCACCCCTGAACCAGTGCAGAATTCTGAAAAATCAGTAGAATATTTGGAGGAGGTATGTTGTCACCCTGGCAATTCCAGGGAGGTACAAATCACTGCAGTGTGCTGGGGCCTGGCCCATGCCTATCGAGCCCCGTTTAACACTATTCAGTACCCCCAAGGGGAAGAGAAGGCCTCTGGATCTCAAAGGACGAGGACAAGGAAAGCGACCAGCACTGCGGCCACTCAAACCCCCACGACAGACACTGCAGCTACTCCAACCTCAGTGACAAGCATTGCAGCTAAATCAGAGGATCAACCCATGCCAGTATCAGTCGCCCCTATACTCAAGAAGAAATCCTGGAAGATAAAGTCAACTAGTTTGGAAAGAGATGATGAAGCAGGGCCATCACGAGGAGAGGAGGAGGAAGAAGAAGGACTCATATAAGAAACGGAAACTACCCGATCCCTATCCTTGAGTGAGTTGCAAGATATGCGAAAAGATTTCGGCCATCATTCAGGTGAGCACATTGTCCCCTGGTTGCTCCGAAGCTGGGATAACGGGGCCAGCAGTCTGGAATTAGAGGGGAAAGAAGCCAAACAACTGGGTTCCCTTTCTGGGGAAGGGGGCGTTGACAAAGCAGTTGGAAAAAGGACACAAGCCCTCAGCCTCTGGAAGCGACTCCTGTCAGGTGTGAGAGAAAGGTACCCCGTCAAGGAAGATATTGTATTTCACCTAGGAAAATGGACAACCGTGGAGAAAGGTATCCAGTACCTGAGGGAACTAGCCGTGCTTGAGGTGATTTATAGTGACCTGGATGATCAAAAGTCATCCAAATATCCAGATGAGGCCCGGTGCACACGACCCATGTGGTGGAATTTTGTACAGAGGGCACCATCAGTGCATGGAAACTTACAGGCAATAATGTCCTGGAAAGGTGACGAGACACCAACAATGGCAGAGGTGATTGATAAACTCTGGGAGTAGGAAACAAATATCTCTTCCTCCCTCGTCTCAGCTTTGGAGAAACTGTCCTGGGAGTTCCAGCAATTCAAAGAAGATACATTCTGCTCCCCACCAGTATGAACCAGTATCTCAGCCATTAGGAGTAAGCGTCCCTTTGCTCAAGAGAGAGGATACACCGTGACGGGGCACCGTGTGGTTTTACCTGTGTGACCACGGAGAGGACAAGCCTACCTCAACCCTAGAGGCACAGGTACGTGAGCTGCAAAGGAAAACAATCACTCAGAGGGGTTTCTCCAGGAAAGCTGCTGCTCCAGTTTCCAGTAAGCAATTCCCCAGACAGAGGAGCAGAAGCACTGATTTTCTGTCTGATCTTAATAGAGACACTTTTGATTCCCATTTACAGGAAGTGATAGACAAGTACTATGACCAGGACTAGAGGGGCCCTGCCTCCAGCCAGGTGGAGGAAAGGGATAACCGGGCTTACTGGACTGTGTGGATCCGATGGCCTGGCGCGTCCGACCCACAGGAGCATAAAGCTTTAGTGGACACCAGCGCACAGTGCACCTTAATGCCATCAAACTATATAGGGGCAGAACCCATCAGCACTGCTGGAGTGACAGGGGGATCCCAAGAGCTAACTGTATTGGAGGCCGAAGTGAGCCTAACTGGGAATGAGTGTCAAAAGCACCCCATTGTCACTGGCCCGGAGGCTCCGTGCATCCTTGGCATAGACTATCTCAGGAGAGGATATTTCAAGCACCCAAAAAAGGGTACAGGTGGGCTTTTGGTGTAGCTGCCTTGGAGACAGAGGAAATTAAACAGCTGTCTACCTTGCCTGGCCTCTGGAAGGACCCTTCTGTTGTGGGGTTGCTGAGGGTCAGAGAACAACAGGTGCCAGTCGCCGCCACAACAGTGCACCGGTGGCAATATCGCACCAACAGAGACTCCCTGATCCCCATCCATGAGCTCATTCGTCAACTGAAGAGCCAAGGAGTCATCCGTAAAACCCACTCACCCTTTAACAGTCCCATATGGCCAGTGCGGAAGCCTAACAGAGAGTGGAGGCTAACAGTAGACTATCGTGGCCTGTGAACGAAGTCACGCCGCCACTGAGTGCTGCTGTGCCAGACATGCTAGAACTTCAATACGAACTGGAGTCAAAGGCGGCCAAGTGGTATGCCACAATTGATATCGCTAATGCATTCTTCTCAATCCCTCTGGCAGCAGAGTGCAGGCCACAGTTTGCTTTCACATGGAGGGGCGTCCAGTACACCTGGAATCGACTGCCCCGGGGTGGAAACACAGTCCTACCATTTGCCATGGACTGATTCAGACTACTGGAACAGGGAGAAGCTCCAGGACACCTTCAATACATTGACAACCTCATCGTGTGGGGCAACACAGCAGAAGTAGTTTTTGAGAAAGGAGAGAAAATAGTCCAAATCCTTCTGAAAGCTGGTTTTGCCATAAAACAAAGTAAAGTAAAGGGACCCGCACAAGAGATCCAGTTCTTAGGAATCAAATGGCAAGATGGACGTCGTCAGATCCCCATGGATGTGATCAACAAAATAGCAGCCATGTCTCCACCAACTAGCAAAAAGGAACACAAGCTTTTTTTTGGGTGTTGTGGGTTTTTGGAGAATGCATATTCCACATTACAGTCTGATCATAAGCCCTCTCTATCAGATGACCCTGAAGAAGAATGATTTCAAATGGGGCCCTGAGCAACGACAAGCCTTTGAACAGGTTAAACAGGAGGTAGTTCATGCCGTAGCTCTTGGGCCAGTCCAGGCAGCACAAGATGTAAAAAATATGCTCTACACCGCAGCCAGGGAGAATGGCCCTACCTGGAGCCTCTGGCAGAAAGCGCCAGGGGAGACCCGGGGTCGACCCCTAGGGTTTTGGAGTCGGGGATACAGAGGGTCCGAAGCCCGCTATACTCCAACTGAAAAAGAGATATTGGCAGCAGATGAAGGGGTTCAAGCTGCTTCAGAAGTGGTTGGTACTGAAGCACAGCTGTTCCTGGCACCCCAACTGCCAGTGCTGGGCTGGATATTCGAAGGGAACGTCCCCTCTACACACCATGCAACTGATGCTACGTGGAGTAAATGGGTTGCACTGATTACCCAGCGGGCTCGAGTAGGAAACCCCAGTCGCCCAGGAATCTTGGAAGTGACCATGGGCTGGCCAGAAGGCAAAGGCTTTGGATTATCACCAGAGGAGGGGGTGTCACGTGCTGAAGAGGTCCCACTCTATAACAAACTGCCAGAAAATGAGAAGCAAGACGCCCTGTTCAGTGATGGGTTCTGTCATCTTGTGGGAAAGCACCGGACATGGAAGGCTGCTGTATGGAGTCCTACACAACAAGTCACAGAAACTGCTGAAGGAGAAGGTGAATCGAGCCAGTTTGCAGAGGTAAAGGCCTTCCAGCTGGCCTTAGACATCGCTGAACGGGAAAAGTGGCCAGTGCTCTATCTCTCTACTGACTCCTGGATGGTGGCAAATGCCCAGTGGGGCTGGTTAGAGCAGTGGAAGCAGAACTGGCAGCGCAGAGGCAAACCCATCTGGGCTGCCACATTGTGGCAAGAAGTTGCTGCCCGGGTAGAGAACCTGGTTGTAAAGGTACGGCATGTGGATGCTCACGTCCCCAAGAGTCGGGCCACTGAAGAGCATCGAAACAACCAGCAGGTGGATCAGGCTGCTAAGATTGAAGTGGCTGAGGTGGATCTGGACTGGCAACATAAGGGTGAACTATTTCTAGCTCAGTGGGCCCAATACACCTCAGGCCATCAAGGGAGAGATGCAACATACAGTGGGCTCGTGATCGAGGGGTGGACTTGACCATGGACACTATTGTGCAGGTTATCCATGAATGTGAAAGATGCGCTGCAATCAAGCAAGTGAAGCGGGTGAAGCCTCTGTGGTGTGGGGGACGATGGCTGAAATATAAATATGGGGAGGCCTGGCACATTGACTATATCATACTCCCACAGACCCGCCAAGGCAAGCGCCATGTTCTCACCATGGTAGAAGCAACCACCGGCTGGCTGGAAACATCTCCTGTCCCCCACGCCACTTCCCGGAACGCTCTCCTGGGTCTGGAAAAACAAGTCCTGTGTCGACATGGCACCCCAGAGAGAACTGAATCAGACAACGGGACTCATTTCCGAAACAACCTCATAGACACGTGGGCCAGGGAGCATGGCATTGAGTGGGTGTATCACATCCCCTATCACGCACCAGCCTCTGGGAAAATCGAAAGATACAGTGGACTATTAAAGAAGACACTGAGAGCAATGGGGGGTGGAACATTTAAACACTGGGATACACATTTAGCAAAAGCCACGTGGTTAGTCAACGCGAGGGGATCTGCCAACCAAGCTGGCCCTGCCCAGTCAGAATCCTTACGTACTGTGGAAGGGGATAGAGTCCCTGTAGTGCACATAAAGAATAGGTTGGGGAAAACATTCTGAGTTATTCCTGCCTCAGGCAAAGGCAAACACATTCATGGGGTTGCTTTTGCTCGAGGACCTGGGTGCACTTGGTGGATGATGCGTGAGGATGGAGGATTCCGATGTGTACCTCAAGGGGATTTGATTTTGGGTGAAAACAGCCAATGAACTGAATGGTATGATGCTAATTGCTACATAATGTTGTATGTCATCACTACTATGGTTGCTATATGCCATATCAATGGTATCATGGTGGGAATCTCCCAAATTCATAAAAAAATGAACTTTGATTGAGCCAAGCAAAGTGCAGTGGTGATGGAACGAGGACTAACAGTGCAGGGGTGATGGAGCAAGGACTGACTTCAGCATGCAACAATCCAACACCACACACAGCACCTCTCAAAGACTCTTACAATAGATGGAACCGAAGGTCATGGACTAAATGAACTCAATGGACATTTCACGGACATTTTACAGGGTGGTCCATAGAGTGGGGAATGATAAATGAAATCTGTATATTCTGTTAAAGCATGAGAAGGTGGGTAGGGGTTATTGAAGTTGTATTGGATAGTATGGGACCTGAGCATGACGTAAATGGTCTGGAATAAGGGGTGGATACTGTCATGGGTTTAGCTGGGATAGACTGAATTTTCTTCCCTGCAGCTGGTGCAGTGCTGTGCTTTGGAGTTAGCATGAAAACAGTGCTGATAACACACCGGTGGTTTGGTTGTTGCTGGGCAGCGCTTGTACTAGTCAAGGGCTTTTCCAGCTCCCCAGGCTCTGCCGGGGGCACGAGCAGCCAGGAGGGGAGGGGGCACAGCCAAGAGAGGGGATTCACACTGGCCAAAGGGACATTCCATATCATGTAACGTCATGCCCAGTAGGTTACTGGGAGGGGCTGGCGGGGGAGGGAGGCAGCAATCGTGGCTCGGGGACAGGCAGCGTCAGTTGGCAGGTGGTGAGTGGTTGTATCGCTTGTGTTTCTGGTTTTTTCCCTTTTTCCCTTTTCCTTTTTATTATATTATCATTATTGTTATTACTATAATAATAATCATTATTATCATTATCTTATTGTAATTATTAAACTGTTCTTATCTCAACCCACAGGTTTTTTTACTTTTGCTTTTGCTCCTCCGATTCTCTCCCCCATCCCACAGGGGCAGTGAGCGAGCGGCTGCAGGGTGTTTAGTTGCCGACTGGGGCTGAATCATGACACAGATGCTTCCAGGCAGTTCAGAAACCAGTCTCTGAACTTTTGTCACCCATCACTTCTGTGCTCCTTCACTTTTCCTCTGGGTGTTGAGCGGGGTGGGGTTCAGGGCTGAACCCTACATGACTCACAAAAAAATTTCTGAGCAATGTTTTTTTTTTTTAAATTAATGTCAGCATTTTCCAGACAAACTCCCTCCCCACAACCTTTTAAGTAGAAACAAATCGGTTTTAAGTAATGTAGTAGGAAACATTTAAAATTATTTGTAGTGTTTCATTTTGTAAAGTTAACTGTGAACTTCCTGGAATGCAGAATGTTGAAAGCTATTGCAGAAGCCTGTTACCTTTAACGTATTGAGTACTCCTTGTTCATTGGAAAAAATACATTAAAAATAAACATAGGCAAAAATAATTGACAGAAGGGGATCCAGATAATTTTATTTACCTTTATATATTAATATCAAATAATTTTTTTCTTTAATTTTAGTATATGACTCTCAACCCTTCAACCAAGAGGAAGACCTCCCGATCACCTGACAGAAAGCCTTGTAAGAAATCCAAAGCTGATGGATCATCCCTGGGTCAGCCGCTGAGCCCTACTCTGTGGTGCCACGTGCACTTGGAGAAATCTATTATTGGCTCTCCACTGAAAGTGAAAAACTCTAAGAATTCAAAATGTCCTAATAAGGAGCTAGAAGAGGTGATGAAGATTGTGTCACCTGCTAAACTTGGTTCTAACTTTCACATTCCAAAGAGGAGCCGACTGGGGAAGGGCAGCAACAAATCCTTGGACAAAAAGCAAAGAGGCAAAAGGGTTCTGAATGGCCAGAAGTCATCAGGGAAATCAAAGTCTCCTAGGAAAGGCTTGAAGACCCCTAAGATGAAAATGAAACAAATGACACTACTGGACATGGCTAAAGGTACCACTAAGGTCTCCAGGGCTCCCAGGAATTCTGGAGGCACCCCTAGGTCTTCCAGCAAACCCCAGAAACATCTGCCTCCTGCAGCACTCCATCTCATTGCCTATTACAAAGAAAACAAAGACCGGGAAGACAAAAAAAGTGCTCTTTCCTGCATCATCTCCAAAACAGCTAGGTTACTCTCAAATGAGGATCGTGCCCGTCTCCCCGAGGATTTGCGAGGGTTAGTACAGAAACGCTACGAGCTTCTAGAGCACAGGAGGAAATGGGCCACCATGACAGAGGAGCAGCGAAAGGAGTACATGAAGAAGAAAAGGGAGAAGCTGAAAGAAAAACTGAAGGAGAGAGCAAAGGAGCGGAAGGAGAAGGAGATGAAGGAAAAACTGGAAAAACAAAAAAGATATGAGGACCAAGACCTCAAAGGAAAGACGTTGCCTACTTTTAAACTGGTTGATACTCCAGAAGGACTTCCTAATACGCTCTTTGGGGATGTTGCCATGGTGGTGGAGTTCCTGAGCTGTTACTCAGGGTTATTGATGCCAGATGCTCAATATCCCATCACGGCAGTTTCCCTGATGGAAGCACTTTGTGCAGAAAAGGGAGGCTTCCTTTATTTGAACCGAATACTGGTCATTCTCTTGCAGACCCTGCTGCAGGATGAAATTGCTGAAGATTATGCTGAGCTGGGGATGAAGCTTTCTGAAATACCACTTACTTTGCATTCTGCTTCTGAGTTGGTTCGCCTATGCCTACGCAAATCAGATGTGCAAGAGGAAAGTGAGGTCTCAGATAACGTAGATGAAAGCAAGGATTCGGCAGCTTTTGAGGATAATGAAGTACAGGATGAGTTTTTGGAGAAACTGGAGACATCGGAGTTCTTTGAGTTGACTCCTGAAGAGAAATTGCGAATACTGGGAGCACTGTGCCACCGGATCCTAATGACATACTCGGTGCAGGACCATGTGGAGGCCAAGCAGCAGACATCGGCTGAGCTGTGGAAGGAGCGCCTAGCTATCCTGAAGGAAGAAAATGACAAGAAGAGAGCAGAAAAACAGAAGCGGAAAGAAATGGTGGCCAAGAACAAGGAGAATGGGAAAGATGAGAATATGATGGGAAGAAATGAAAAGAAAAAAAACGAGATGATGAAAATAGAGCACCGGGTAGAAATAGAAACTGATGATATGATCAGTGCTGTGAAGAGCAGGCGCCTTCTTGCCATCCAGGCCAAGAAAGAGAGGGAACAACAAGAAATACAAATGAGAGGTAAGAAATACCAGGAGGGTAGAGCGTTTGTGTGTTGTGGAGTAGAGGGAAATAAGTTAATGGCAAAATTGACAGCCTATTTTAAAAAGCTTTACCTGGTTTTAAGGGATTTACTCACTGGAGAAGTATAATTCAGCTTCTGTGGTTCCTGTGGAAGCTCAAAATCTGGAATGTTAAGAAAAAGCAGTAACTGCTTCTAGATTTTTATCTGTGGGCATCTTTTGTTCAGTACCTTTGCAATCCTGTCAAGCCCAGGAAGGTTTGAGAACAGAATCTGTTTTGGGACCAAAAAAAAAAAAAATTTGTCTACGTCAAAACATCTTCTGGCTCTTATATACAGAGGAGCTATTTCCTGCCCAAAAGCTAGTCGCTAGTCCCTACAGCTGCTGCTGGCCTTGCTGCCATGCACATTGTCAGTCTGATGCTAGAAGCCCTTCTCCCAGATAAGGACTTAAGCAATACGTTTCAATTTACAGTTTCTCACTTTAAAGAATTGGTTATAGAGTTGTATAAGTATAAACTGTCCACTCAAAGGTCTGTAAATGATGAGTTGCAGTACCGAACTTTGTATGCCTCTGTAAGTAGTGCTTTTTGCTAAGGAATGTGGAATATGAAGAGCAAAATACTTTGGAATTACACTTCAGGGATTTTTTTGGTTTTAAATGTGGGTACTGGGCAGAGGGAAGTGGATAGTATAACTCATCTGGATTGTTATTTCCCTTCTGGAACAGTTGAGGGACAGGCATCCCACATGGAGCCTGGCTTATGTGCCTTAGCTGTAATCTGGGAGTATCTGTTCTAGGAGACCAGGAATAGGTAAATAATGTGGAATACCCCGAGGCATCTAAGGAAGTAGACTGGATACAACTGTGCTTCACATTAGAAATAAACAGACCTTTCAGATCTTCTCTTAAGAACTGTGAGTCTTAGAAGTATCAGTAAACTGCTGAAGATCTGGAGTGCTGTCCTTCTCCAGAAAAATAAAATACCAAATATCTAATATGCTGTAGCTGAATGGCCTCTTGGCCCCAGTTCTTGTAGTGATCCAGTTTTTTGTCAGCAAGTTCAAACTCATGGTAAGATTTTACTGCAAAATTAAATACAGTTTGGACACTACTCCTTGGGATACTTCTTGCTCTCACTTGATAGTTTGTACTTGTTATATCTGAAGAACAGCAGTATTATGTTGATGGAGATAACAATCATTTGGCTTGCGTGCTGAGGAAGTTTAATTCATTCGTTTGGACTCTACGAGGAAAACTAGGTCTCTCTGGCAGGGTAGGAGGGATTAAGCCTTTCATTAAGGTTTGAATTCATGTTGCTTCCATTCCACATAATAAACCCCAACATTTCAGGCATCCAAGGCTTCTTTTACCTGTTAAGCAGTTGCTACCAGGCATAAAGGTACCCTCAAAGTACCAAAGATCTTGGTTTATGTTGTTGGTGCAGTAGTTAGGGCTGCAGTGCTGGCAGCTCGGAGCTAATGTGTTCAGGACCTCAGACCTGGGGTCTGGTGTGGTTTCAATATGTGAAAAATAGTTCGGGATAACCACAGTGAGAACTGCATCAGTGTGCTCCTACCATCACACAGGTGTTCTGTGGGCTTTTGCAGCATTCTGGCTTTCACTTCAGTTGCATTTGCTTTTAATAATATTAGTATCTCTGGGGAAAGTAAAAGAGTAGTTGCTGACAAAACACCTATTGTGCAGCGGTTCATATATGGTTCACTGCACAATAGGTGTTTTGTCAACAACTACTCATTTATGTATATATAGATATATATCTCACAGTCAGAGGTTTCCTCTTCACTGCTCTTGTAACATCTGTAACACTGGGAGCACTAACCTCTTTCAAGTTAAACCTATCAAGATTACGACCAGAGCTACCAAGCTAGTCTCAGCTCAAAAAAGAACCCAGTGTAAGAAAGCATAATTTTTTTTGTTCTTTCTTGACTTCAAAGGAAGTGAATCCTGCACTTCCTATTGAGATAACATGATTAATATCTGTATTTTCTTGATAACGTGATTAATACCTGTATTTTCTTGATAACATGATTACTATCTGTATTTTCTTGATAGTAAAAGTCAAGTCATTTCCCTTTCCATGTCACTGTGGCAGTTACTAATTGTTCTTTGCCTTATCACTCCATGAAGCAATAGCTCCCGTACAGTCTGTTGGAGGAGAATGGAGAGCTGGAAGCATATACAGCTAATGAAGCCTACCAGAGAGCAAAGTACAGAGAGAAAAGTGCTAACTGAGACTAGCTCGCCATCGCAATTTAAAATGAGATGTGGGGAGGAATCCTTTAGTTAGGGGTCTTTGTTCTCATATTTGTTTGAATGGTTTTGGCAAATGAGTAAATTTAAGTTTCTGTTCTTTCCTTGACTCTCCCTTATTCTGGCACTTGATGGTACCTGCTGCAACTGGTCTTTACACTTAGATAGAAAAAATACCTGTCTCATGAGTGTCTACGATATCCCATGTTGTAAGCGTTGATGAATTTGCTGGCAGTGTGGCTTGTTCTGGTTGGAGTCTTGGCTCTTGAGGGGAGGGTACTGAGGAAGAGGGAAGTGTACCTTGTGCTAGCATCAGGTGATGGCAGCGAGTCTTGAGAAGGTGTGAAGGAGAGAAGTCCTGGGGGAGTCATATCACCTCTGTCTCCTCCTAGTGGAAGGTGAGAACAGGCTTCCTATAGTATGTGTCTCCTGATGGGGTTTGTGGGACTCAGGCTTAAGTGACACAAGGCATTTGGTACTGTGAGAATGGCTGTTGCTCCCTGTCTGCTTTCAGTGCTTTGACACAGGGAGAGGTCATACAGTTTAGGGAGGAGTTGATATTTACAGACTTACGGGTTGCACAGCTGCTTGTATCTGACAAGTACGGATTAACAGGACAATTTTGTCGTGCTGCAATTACTGTAAGTTGGTATATTGTTGGTATATTATTATATAAAAGTTGATATATTGAGTTGGTGTAACAAATGTAAGGGTATGTTTTTCAGCATGACTCCTCTAATCATTCAGGATTGATTACATTGGCAGGACTTCAGAGACTTACCAGGTATTTACTAACCAACTGTTATTAAACCTGTCTTGATACAGAAAATTGCCTCAAGAGAAAGAGTAGGTTGTAGCCCTGGGAAAAGTCCTAGCAAGAAGTTAGCTTTCTTCCTGGGACAGCAGCCAGCATGTGACCTCTCTATATGCTTGCTTTTACCTGCCCTGATCCACCTCACCCCTTTCGTATGGTCTCATTCCATCTGCTTCGAACCTTCCTTTGTGATGCAAAGATAAGTCTTAATTTCTTCATCCTTTTTAATTTTTTCCTCAAGCCTTCTCAGGACACAGAAGAATGTTGCCTGTAGCCTTTTCTACAAGTCGTGAAGGGGTGATGTTTTTGTTAGACTGAGATCAGGCTCTGAAGAGCCAGTGTGACTCAGTTTGATGTCTTGTTCCTTTTTGTTCAGGCAGTTCTTGGTGAAAGTACACCTATCCTCCAGAGAAGGGCAAAAGTCTAGAGAGATTCTTGAACCAGCATGAGAAGTGCAAATCCTGTTGACCTTAATGATTTGTCTCTTGGCAGAAGCTGCCTTGCTTCTTGCTCCTTACCTAGAGATGTGAAATTACATGTTTTGTTCTGCAAGCTCTTGCCGAGGAGCCTGTGATGGCAGGATTTAGGCCACTACCTATTTTTCTTTCCACTCTTTTTTTGTCAACAGGCATGGATGTTGAGAACTACTGAAATTCTAATACTTCTGTCGTGAGTGGGAAACCTGAGGTTTCTATCTGAATGCTCTTCCACATCATAGCATATGTATGAAAACATGAGGTGTTAGGAGATGTGACTTGGTCGCTGTTGTGAGACAGTTGTGCCTGGAAGAGGCCTCTATTGTGCCAGATCTGTTGTTTTGGTAGGTAAGGTTTTGGGGAGAGTGCTCCCCATAGCTGCAGCTGTGGAAGTGCAGGTGGCCATTAGCCACACTGACCTCTGTGGTGTCACAGCTGGAGAGTCCCCAACGCTTGAGCTGGCCAGAGCGGAAGTCCTTCACGTATATTGTGCTGTAGTTAAAGATCTTTGACCCTGTTGTTATATGGGTTTGCACAGCAATGGATGCCACTTTTTTGATCTAGAATGAGAAATAATCATGAGGACTAATTTCTCCAGAAAATCTTTATCTAGACTTTCCTCTTTCCTCAGCCCAGTTCATCCTTAAGCCTTGACTTCTTAATAATTCTTGAGTTTTTTTCTAGAATGGTGGGTGGAAAGTAAGATGAAGGGTGGATGCCTGTGCCAAAAGAATACTAACCAAAGTCACCAATAATTTTTTTTTTACCTACGTGGTATAGTAAAATAAAAGAATACTGATGTCTGGATACAAAAAAAAAAAGAAGTAATACTTCTCTGTGCTAATTCCAACAGTGAGGATGGAGAAAGAAGCAGAGGAAGAGAGAATCCGGAAACATAAAGCTGCAGCTGAGAAAACTTTCCAGGATGGAATTGCCAAAGCAAAGCTGGTGATGCGCAGGACCCCAATTGGCACTGACCGTAATCATAACAGGTGGGAAAGGAAATGGTCCTGAGCTGCTAGCTCTCCCCTCTGAGAGGAGCCTTATCAGATAGCAGCCCTCAAGAAGTGAGTGATATGGAGGGTGTTGAGAGGACTCCCTGTGCATTTTTGAGGCCTTCCTGTGGAGGTCAGGATCCACTATCCCGTGGATCTTCAAGTGCTTGCATCAGTGCTCAAGAACCTAATTACCAGCCGTGCCCCACCCCCCATGTTTGTTGAACAGGAATGCTCTTAGAATGGATTCTAATAAAAGCTTTTCATGTTTCTCAACTGTGCTAATACAAAGATATACATGCGTTCATTTTTTTATTGAGTCAAGCACACAGATGCTTTTCCCCTCTACACAGATAAAGGTGGATATGTGTAACTAGCCAGAAGAGGAGACAGGTACCTGTTAACATGGATGTTTCCTACAGGTATTGGCTGTTTTCGGATGAGGTTCCTGGCTTGTTCATTGAGAAAGGCTGGGTACATGACAGTATAGACTACAGATTCATCCTTCCCCATCAGAAGAAAGATGATTTTAAAAAGGACTACAGCCCAGGAGGTACAGTCAGCCTGCTTCTCTGTGGGTATTTCTGTTGTTGCTGTCTGACTGTTACAGTGGATTCATGAATGTGAGAGAGAATGGTCTAGTCTGAGCGTTTTCATGGGGATACTCTGATTTAAGCATTCTTTAGACTCCAGAAGCCTGCACACAGGAGGGTGATGCTCATGATGATCTCCCTCCTGCTGCTGCGGGTCTTGAGAGTCCCTGCAATATACCCCATAAGGACCCGGGGATACAGTCACCTTTCTCTTAAAAGCAGTGAGGTTGATGTCAATTGTGGAGTAATCTCACTGGTTTACTCTGAACCTGTGGAGTTGCAGTGTGCCAGACTTCTTGGACAAGTAGTCAGTTTTGTGCTGCAGAGAGTGAGGGTATCCATCACAGTGCTAACGTTCCACCAGTGCCAAGACTCCCAGATTAACCTGTGAAATAGAGTCAAGCAGGTATCTTCTGGATACCTATAGCTTTGCTGATTGAGGCCATTTTGGCAAAGAGCCCTCTTGCATATGTCCTTTCAGCCTGCTGTTCATCTTGTACTGAATGTGCAGGTGGGATGCAATGACTAGCTGAAGTTCTAGTGCTTCCTCTGTAATTTTGCCTGGCTGACTTGGAGCCTGTGTTGTGGAGCCTTGCAGCCAGAACTTGGACATGCACAAAAATCAGTCAGTGGGGAGGGAAACGGAACACTTCTGTGTGGAAATAGTTCTTGGTACAGAAGAGCATGCTATAATCTGACTCCAGTTGCAGTTTCAGTCCTAACCGTTTGTTGCTTTTGAAGCAGCATAGGCTGACATTGAGTCTGTCTACAGCAATACTGCACGCAAGAGGCTTTGCTGAGTTAAATCAGAGAGCCCTCACCTGGTGGTATTTTGTCTTAGACAACGGGCAGAGTAGACACCTGTAGAAGAATGGAACAGGACAAACCTACAGTGAGATAACTTCATTCCGCACGTAACTTTGCAGCCATCTGCATCTTGCTGACTTGTTGAGCTGGTGGTGGCATTATTCAGTGGCCCCTCAATGAGTGTATTTTGTTATGTGAACTTTTTCAAATATTGACCAGCCATGTTCGTGTACGCCAGCTTGCTTCCAGCTGTATTAATTTCTCAACTGCTGCCTGTGTATTTAACCAGCTAGCGTGCAAGATTTCAGCACACTCCTTCTGAAACTTGATAAGCAAAGGATGAAATAAGCAGAGGTTTAAATTCATGTCAGACTGTTGTCTAAGATGCTCAGAAATGCAAATACATCCTGTTTATAACTCAGTTCTAAAAATACTTTGTCAGTATATAACTAAGAAGCGAAACTAGTTTTATGTATTTGAAATAGTAGGAATGCTTTTATTAATTTTATGTATGTGCTTTATAATGCAGTAATTTCTTAAAAAATCTGTTATCTTTTTTTGTATTTCTATAAATGCATATACTGTGACCTTTAGCAAACTAATGCTGGATTAGTTTCCCCTGTCAAATGTATCGCTGGCCTAGATACTGAATATAAATACTTAACTGGAGGTAGCTTAGTTTTTGCAAAATAAAAATGCTCACTGAGGAGAAAGATGAATGAGAATACGCTTGAGCTTGTGCTTTTCTTTTGCAGACAAGCGGAAGAGCACAGCCACCGATGGCAGAGTGAGCAAGCTTCACCAGTCTGTGCCTGCTGCAGACCTTCCCACAGAGACCACTGCACCTAAGCAGGGACAGAACTTATGGTAACACATGCTTTTATATCTGCGAAGTACTCAAAGCATAGAGGTTAAGGAAACTAGACAGATCTCTTGTGATAGACCCTACTACATACCTATTACTCCTTCAGTACTTTGCAGTTAGACTAGTTTAGCAGCTCTCCAGGCCTCTGTTACTGATATTATTACTAGTAGTGAATGGCTAATAGGACAGCCAGTCCAAGAGCCAGGGGAATCATTACAATCAACCTAATCAATCAGACTTAAAGCCAGTGTAAATTAAGCTGGTAAAATTCTGCTTTGACTTAGTGCTTTTTAAATATTTTATATTCAGAAGAATTGCTGAAATTAAAAGAATTGTTGTGCATTTTTTTTTCAGTATTGGTAAGCATTACTTTAAAAAAAAAATAGAGGGAACCAGTGATCTGGCTACGTGTGTCTAGGTTTTCTTTCATGGTTCATCACAGCAGACCTGAGCTGTGGCACACGGGGTCCTTGAGCACATGACATTAAAGTCTTCATTCAGCTCTTTGGAGACAGGCCTATATACTGCATGTTCTTGTACTATGTGAGACATGTAGAGCCAACCCCCAGCTCCTTGTCCGTGTCTTCTTCCTAGGCTTCACAGCAGACAGTGGTGGTGTCCATTTGTTCTCCTACAGCATCATATCATGGAACTGATTTTTGTTGCTACTGATAATGATAGCTTAGCAAAATTATTCTTCCATGTTGACAGCCTGTTATCCCTTTAATGCATCCCAATGCCAAACGGAACCACCAGCATGTCTTCTAAGTGAACCAAATCTAAACACTACTTTTTTGAGCATCTTTGTGACTTGCTCCAGTAATTGGCCCTACCAAGGTCTTTTATCTTTAAAGAAAATCTCCTATGTCGACTGTTGGCCTGTGTGAAAAGGAGTGACCAGCAGTGTCCCCATGCCAGAAAATACTGGCTACTGCTTTACCTGCTAAACTGCCTGTACAGGACTCTGCATGTTTTTAGATAACCCTGAGAACTGACTGTCAGAAAGTACTTGCTCCTGCAGCTCCCATATTAGCAGTGGCATTTCCCCAGAGTTTTCCACTGCTGACACACAAGTAGGGTTACTTGGTCTTTGATAAATATCACCAGTTGTAGGCTTAGCTTCAAAGCATAGTTGCACTGCTGCAAGACAGAACAACTTTACTAAAGATGTTCCTGCTACCCCACCAGCAACTGTCAGAGGCTGAAATTTGTGGATGCTTTGATTCATGTAAACCATCAGTATTTGAGTGCTGACTCTTTGCATTGCTCTACCCCTTCTCTTTCATTGCTAGCAGGTCATAGGAGATTGCAGACTTTCTTCTGCATGCCTTCGCTTTGTCCAATATTGCCATGATAAATCTCCACCCCTTTCTCAGTCTAGTCCTTTCTACACCTTGTCACATGGCCAAAATTCAAGCAGTTGGGCTTTCCTAGGGAACGGGTGCTAAGCAGGTGGTCGTAGAGGACAGTACGATCCACAGGGAAGTCCTCTCTGCTCTTTCTAACTGCCTCTGCTAATGCTTGATCTTATTCAGCAGAGATGGCAAGATAGGTTCCAGTAGAAGGACAAATTACATAAGGAAACCAGTAGCTTGTCAATCAATAGTGCATATTGCTATAAACTGAAGACAAAACAGAGCCAAATCCAGATGAGTTAAGTAACACTGAATCCCTGCAACTTGTAATTCCAGGCCGAACTTGAAAAAAGCACAGTATTTTATATTACAGTAAATTGCTCAATCAGGTTGGCAACTCTCAACAACATGCTGAGAGAGATCAGAGTGGTTAAAAAGGTAGAGGTACTTTATAGAGTAACTAGTCATGCAGCCCAGGAGAAGCAGCTGCTTGAACCAGGTGCTGTACATTCTCAGGACTGAATTATATTCTGTTACGAAGAGCTGCTTTGTATGAAGTAACCATAATATGCGGTATTCTCCTTTTTTAAAAAGAGCAACAAAAAAGAATTAAGAAGGTTGTTTAAAAGAAAAGAAGAAGCTTAAAGTGGCAGCCAAAAGCCTAAAATGCTTTCAAAGAGATTGTCTTAAAGTTTCCATACTAGATGGTTAAAACAAGTGCTGCCTCTTACCTTTGAAAAACAGGTTTGAGGAAACTTGGAAACAAAACAGCAGCAACAATAACAAAACATGCTCAGTACGGTTCACATCAGGATAAGGAAGCTCTTAAAAGTAAAAAGGCTTACTTAAAAACTGTGTTTGGGTCTAAATGAAGGAAATAAAAAGGATGATAAACTGAAGTTTATCAAGGGCGAAACAGGTTTTTTTTCCCTTGGGGAACAGTTGCTTCACAAGATCTGTTGTTAGAGGGCCTGCCTTAGGATAAGAGGGAAGCTCTTCTCATGAGTGAATAATTGGCTAAGAAATACAAAACAGATTACAGAAATACTCTAATTTGTATGTTCAGCAGGGAGATGGAGAGTAATGCTAGAGGAGAATGGGGAAATCTTCTAAAGAAAGGGGATTTTCTTTGGGTAAAGAAGAAAGGGATCAGGAAATTCATCTAGCAAATGGCAGTTTTGAAACAGAGAACAAAGTACTACTTCAGATCATACAGCTGATACATGCAACTCACTGCTACCAGCTGCTGTGGATTTTCACATTTGTACCCATTCAAAGCACCAGTTGGACAAATTGCTGAAAACAGAGTTCACTGAGGACTATTAAGCACAAAGGTTCTTGTCCTGGCACACAAGGAAGTCCTCAAAGCAGCAGATCCTAAAATCTGGAGAGGCAGGTTGAAGAAATGTCACTGCATGCCTGCTCTGCCCTTTTGCCACTCAGAAATAAGATACTGAGCCGGGTGGGATTTTTAATTTTTGCCCGGCTCTTATTGCCACAGTGTCTTTGATTTCTGTCCTTTTTGTTACCTGCTAGGAAAGACTGCTAATGATCACAGCACTTGCTGATTTTTTACTGAGGGTATCACGCCTGTGTGCATTGTTCTGCCAGGCAGGCTGGCAGTGTCAGCATGTTGAGGTGTAAAGTAGTGCAAATGGAAGATCTGAGCCAGATGTAGGCCTTCATGCCCTTAAAGTGAGCAGGGGACACAATGGCAGCTTTTCAGAGAAAATTCAACCACTTTGACTTAGCATTCTTCTGTGCTGCCTGCATGACTTTCTCCTAACTGACAGGGCCACCTAGAGCCATTTCCGCGGATAAGCAGTAAGCTTCATCAGCTGAAAGACTTTGTTTAAAGCTCTAGAACTGCAAAGAGCCTGTTTGCTAAGTACCTATCTGACAGCTGTCACCATTTGCAGGTAAGCTTCCACAAAAAGACAAGTGACAACCTCAGAGCTGTTATTTCAGGGGATAGCCAGTAACTAGAACTTCCCTCTGAGGCAATCCATATTCCTGTTACTGTATTTTCCTCCCTGGTGATTGCCGTTGATCTCTCCAGTCTCAAGGACTTCCATGAGCATAGATGGTTATGGAAGAGTCTCTTCCTTGGCTGCTTTTTGCACATTGTCCTTGTGCACCCTCAGAAGCCCTGAGGCCACACTGAAGTCCTTGTTGTTAGGATACAAGGACTTTTTCAGCTGTATCTCATAAAGTTAGCATGTGGTGCATAGGAAGTTTCATTTCTTTGTGTTCTGCTTTAACTCCTGCCATCTGTCTCTTTCTCAGTAGTACATCTAACATGGGATTGAGAGTAGCCTCACAGTGCACGTAGAGCATCTTTAGCCTTACCCTTTTCTACTCCAGAGCAATGAGACTTTTAAATGAACACCATATTAACTCTGTGAATGGTTCTGTTTCACAGAGGATGGGAGCTGGTAGGGGAGAAATAGATTCCACACTTCTGCCAAGAGCTACAGAAACAGTATCTCATGGAATTGGTTTCTGCTTTCAGTACTTTGTCCCCCAAAAGAAGAGGGCCCAGTGTTCTGTCCTAAAAGTGCAGAGGCTGAGTCATTGTTCTCGTCCACAATCATTAATGCTTGGTTACTTCTGTCTTCTCCAGACAGATGGACCAGTCCCGTTTCTAATATTGTGCACCTCTTTCACTGATGTTGATGCTTATTAAAAAATCTTCCCATTAACGCTACCAGGCATGTGGTCTTTGAAAAAGCCTTTTGTCCATACTGTAGTGCTTCGGGAGCTGTGTATGTACTGGTCTTTCCTGCAAGAACCACAGGTTAATTGCAGCCTTTGCAGTATATTAGTATGCAGGAGAATTCTTGCTCATCCTGGTCAGGAAGCAGTTGAATTTTGGAAACAGTGGCATCTGTGCAGAGTAACTCCCGTTGTTCTTCATCTATTAGGAATACACCATGATATGGCGGGTCCCCTCAGCAGACAATTTGAGTTAACCATGAGTGGGTGCTGACAGACTCCATTCTCACGCCTATATTCTACAGATGGAGTTCCCCTGTTTCCACCAACCCTCCAGAGCAGGTACTGATCCTGGGCTCCTCTAGATGTTGTCCTCTTGATTTCTTCATTCCCTAGTCTGAGGTCCAGGTTTTATACCTTTCTCTATCCCTTGTAGCCTGAGAACAGGTAGCAATATTCAGCCTGAGTGAGCACTAAGAGCTCCTTTTGACTTGCTGCTTGTGCCATTTGCCCCTTCAGTTTTGATTGCTGACCAGTCTGCTGACTCGTACTGCCAGAAGTATAAGAAAAGAATCTAGGCTGTTATTCAGGGATGTGGGAAGTCCTTACACCAGTCAGCATATCCCCCTTGATCAGTTTGAAGACCTCCATCTGGTCTTGATTCTCCCAAAGGCATCTTTCCCATCACTGTAGATTGTGTTCTTAAGCTCTGTGTCAGGCCACATGAAGGGCAGCAATTTCCTTCCCCTCCCTTTTATCAAGACCCATAAGCTCACAGCCCTGTTGCCTCCCACCATTTAAAATGCCAGCCCTGTCTTATCGTGTCTGTGCTCCCAGCCTGGTGCTGCTGGAGCCCTAGTTGGAGGTGCAAGTGGTTCCTTCAGGTGGTAGGAGTGCACAGAGAACTGGGTTGAGAACCAGGAGCTGTGGCTGCACAGAGCAACAAGGTGTCACCAATCAAACTAACACAGGTACCTCTTTGGTATGTTTATATTTTGTGCATTTTAGTTCAAGCTGATGTAGAACAGTTCCCTCTCCCAAAAATCCCAGTTCTTACTCTCGGAATGAAT